>NC_056743.1:1918529547-1918831422 GCF_019279795.1 Protopterus annectens | reverse complement strand
CAAACTGTTAGAGTCAGAAAGCAACGGAACGCCAGGTTGCGGGCTGTTCCTGGACTCGAACAACACCGGAGTTTTAGGGCTGGCCATACTCAAACAAAACAAACTTGTGAAACACCAGGAAAAAGCCAACCAGCGTAGACAAAGAAGTAGGCAACCCAAAAAAAACTCCAGTTGCGAAAAAGGTTAACGTATGTTTAATAATAACGTTTTCGCTCCTAGAAACCCAAGAGCTTCTTCAGACATTAAAAAAAAGGCGCCAAATGACTTTTATATACAACAACACTTGATGTCATTTCCTGTACAATTCCCAATAAAACATTCTTTCTTTAAATCAGTTTTTTAAAATATATAATAAAAAATATATGTGTATATATCATATATATATTTATATTAAAAAGAAATGTTTTGTTTACCATGTTAATTAAACCTATGGTCAAACCCCTAAGAAAATTATTAAGGGAAACCAATTGTTTAATATATCACCTTTTCATCCACTTTTGAAAAAATGTGTAATTTTGGATGTATGTTAAATATTTGTGATAACTTTTTATTGAATATTTTCTACTTTTGGCACTTCCTTTTAAGTGTTGTGTGTGCGGGTTAAACCAAATTGATTAGACGTGTATTGGTTGTTCTATAAGATATAACCAAATGGGGCATAATGAATTACTTTAGTTCATTTTTTAAGGAACCGAGTACTTGGTACTGTGTTGTCTGAATATTTAATTAAGGTACCATGTGGAGGTAAAATTAAAATTATTAAATTATTAAACAATTGGTTTCCCTTAATAACTTTCTTAGGGGTTTGACCATAGGTTTAATTAACATGGTAAACAAAACATTTCTTTTTATTATAAATATACATATGATATATATACATATATTTTTTATTATATATATTTTAAAAAACTGATTTAAAGAAAGAATGTTTTATTGGGAATTGTACAGGAAATGACATCAAGTGTTGTTGTATATAAAAGTCATTTGGCGCCTTTTTTTAATGTCTGAAGAAGCTCTTGGGTTTCTAGGAGCGAAAACGTTATTATTAAACATAATGCTAACCTTTTTCGCAACTGGAGTTTTTTTTGGGTTGCCTACTTCTTTGTCTACGCTGGTTGGCTTTTTCCTGGTGTTTCACAAGTTTGTTTTGTTTGAGTATGGCCAGCCCTAAAACTCCGGTGTTGTTCGAGTCCAGGAACAGCCCGCAACCTGGCGTTCCGTTGCTTTCTGACTCTAACAGTTTGGCTACTTTACTGTCTAGCCTAACACAACGGTTGGACTTATTAAACTCACGGCTTGACAGCTTGGAAACCAGCCGGGTGCCGATGCCATCGAGTATTAATGGTGCACAAATTATTGAGAATGAAGCGAGACTGGAAAGGTTGCCGGTCTCTTCATTCTTACCTGAACAAACTCCCTGTTTACTCAATTCTACGGAAGGTTTGAATGGAGCTAGTATTGAACAGAGGCTCCCCTCTTCACAAAGACAAGAACAAGTGAACAGCAACCAAGCGAGACCGGAAAGTTGTTTTACCTCCTCGATTCCACCGGGACAGGTTCCACGTCTAGTTACCGGCTTACAGAATTCGAATGCTGATGTTGCAACTATGGATGTAACGGGTTCTAATTTTCAGAGGCAAGAACATGGGAACAGCCGCTCCAATGCCATTGATGTTGGAAATCAGATGCTGGGAAATGTGAACAATAATGGTTTAGTTCAAAATAACCGTCCGGGGTTTATTGGCGAACCCATTTTTGGTCAGTGGGTGAGGAATACCGAAAGTCTCTTGTTTGGCTCACCAACCACCCCTATTTCGTCGACCACCGGTTCGGATATTACAGGTAATGCTGAAAGCTCTATTTCCACTAATTTGAAACTTCTTGACATTAAAATGCTCAAGATAAAGAAACTCCAGCTGGAAGTTTCTTATTTTAAACAGTGCTTAAAGGAAAAGCTGGTACCCAAGGGGTTAAGGAATTCCTTTACCCCTACTAATTTGTTTGTTGATTCTGGTTTTGCTTCTGAATTATCCAACCTTTTTAATAAACAAGGGTTGGAATTACTTGAACTGATGGCAAATCATTATGAGAAATACATTGAGTCATTATTAAGTGAAGCTAATAATTTGAATGAACTGATTAAAGCAGATATAAACTTCCTGCGGTATAAATATGATTATGCCCGTATTTTCGAAAGTATTGATGGCCTTTTAATGAAATTAAAAATCAATAAGGGCAAAAAATTAGTAAGAGATCGGCTAGCTTACACTAATGATCTAGCCTATCCAAATTTGGTCAAATACCTTAAAGGGCCTAAAAATCAAAAGGAGAATGAGAATAAAAATGAGGATATTCAGGACAGAAATGTTGATTTTCCTTTGAATTCGATCGATGAATCTCATCAGGAATTTGATGATGGGGATGAAGGGCCTTCTTCACAACAACCGAGAAGAAGTAACAGGTTAAAGGCTTCTTATACTAAACAAGGTTTCCGGCCCAACTATAAAGGGAATCAAAAACCTTTTTTAGGGCGGAAGAACTTTCAGCAGCAGAAGAACTTGAACAAAGTTTAAATGTGGTTTTTCCTTCTTTTGAAACTCCACATGAAACGCAGAAGCCTATTATTTTGTCAAATATAAAAGGGGACTTTTTTGTCTACAATTTCTCTGACATTAAAATAGAACAAGACCTGATTGAACTGTTGGCCCTTGGGTTAACCTTTGTTCCCGACCAAAAAGTTAGTTTGCCTAAATTACTGATTGACCTCAAATGCTTTGTAAGGTATGAATCTTAAGGTACTGTTTAATGGTGGAACATGTAAAGAAAAACCCCCTTTCAAGTTGTTAAGTGTGTTTAATCCCCCTCTCCACCCTACTTTGCAGACATTCGAGTATGCTTGTGAATTGGACCTTAGACACCTTTTTAAAAAGATAAGATGGTTTGATGGTAATAGCAATATTACTTCCGAACAAAGAAGTTGTTTGAAAAATTTGTGTAATTCACCAATTAGAGTCATTAAGCCAGACAAGGGTGGCGGTTTGGTCATCTTAGAAAAGGCCGATTATGTATCAAAAATGGAAAAAATTCTGGATTCCCTAGCTTATGAAAAGTCTTCTGCAAATGAGACTACAAGTCAATATAATAGAATAAAAGGTTACCTGAGAGATTTATTCATTGAAGGGAAAATAGATATTGATACGTTTGATTACATCAATATAGCTTTCCCCAGAGTTCCCATCATGTTTGGTATCCCCAAGATACATAAAAATTTAGAGGATCCCCCTATGCGTGCACTAGTAGATGGGAGATGTTGTATCACCCATCCCAGTGCCAAAGTAGTTGACCACATTTTACGTAAATATCTCAAGAACATTCCTCAAATCTGTAAAGACTCGTGGTCTTTCTTAAATGCTATCAACACTATCCCGTTCTGTCCTTCCTACAGCTTCCTCACTATTGATGTGGTTGATCTGTATACCTCTATTCCACATCTTGAAGCTGTAGAATGGGTGGAACTCATGCTTATTGATATGAAAGCCCCAAAGGATGAGATATATGTGGTCACTACTTTACTTGATATTATTCTGTCATCAAATTTTTTCATCTTTAACAATGAACACTATATTCAGAAAAGGGTATAGCTATGGGATCACCATGTGGGAAGTGTGGCGAACCTAGTGGTAGCATTTTGGGAAAAGAAATTCCTTTCGAATACCCTCTTTAAGGAGGCTTCTATATTCTACACTAGGTTTTTAGATGATGCATTTGTCCTTATTGATGGGAATTCTGACACGGCTACTAATTTGGTGAATTACATGAATGAGTCATGTTCTTTTTTGACATTCACACATAATTTTTCAACGAGTGAAGTTGAATATTTGGATGTGAAACTGGTTAAAGATTTACATAATAACTGCTTTTGTTCTAAGATTTTTAGGAAAACTACCTACTGCAATGTCTTTCTTCACTTTTCTAGTAACCACCCCTTGAACCAGAAGAAGTCCATCTTCAAAGGCCAATTAGTGAGGCGACGAATGTGTAGTACTCTTACTGACTTTGAAGAGGAATGTAACACCCTTAGGAATATGTTCCTAAATCGGGGATACCCCATTGAGTTCTTGGATAACCTTATTGATGAGGTTTCATTTAAAAGAAACACAGGGTTTTACCAACCTCTTCTACAGGGTGCCACACGAAGTAACCATCAAAGCTCGATGGTGCTTGGGGTGGACTTGGGTGAAGATGTAGAAAATCCCCCTCTGATTGAACGTTCCATTGTAATTCATGAGTTTTGTCCCCCAGAGGTGGATTTTAAAAACAGGTTTATTTTAACCTATAATAAACATACTCACAACATTTGCAGTATAGTTAAGAAAAACTGGGAGTTTATTGCAAACAATAGTCACCTTTTTGATATCTTAGGTGATTTCCCTGGGTTCATATTTAAAAGAGGTAAGAACTTGAAGGAACTTTTACAGAACGAAAATAAACCCTGTGAAGCGTCTAGACAGACTGGCACATTTCAGTGTGGGTTCTGCAATTGGTGCAGGCTTTTAAGAACAGGAAATTCATTCACTATTAGGGGTGAAAAATTTTACATCAGACAGAAGTTTTTCTGTGAGTCTAGGTCCATTATTTACATTGCTTTGTGTAACTGTTGTCCGGCATTTTATGTTGGAAAAACGGACCGTAGATTACGGGACCGTGTGTACCAACATAATTATGCAATAAAAATAAAACGGACAACGCCTTTCTAAACATGTTCTAGATAATATGGGACATAGTTTTTCCTTTATGGGGATTGATGGTGTGAAAGTAGGGATTAGGGGGGGCCCTCAGCCACTACTCCTTGAATTAAAAAGAATTAGAATGGCAGCTGTTATTGAATGCCTTTTCTCCACCTGGTCTAAATGACTTATGTAATATATCTATTATTCTTAAATATAAAAGCTACCTCAGGAATTGATATCACCTTTTCATCCACTTTTGAAAAAATGTGTAATTTTGGATGTATGTTAAATATTTGTGATAACTTTTTATTGAATATTTTCTACTTTTGGCACTTCCTTTTAAGTGTTGTGTGTGCGGGTTAAACCAAATTGATTAGACGTGTATTGGTTGTTCTATAAGATATAACCAAATGGGGCATAATGAATTACTTTAGTTCATTTTTTAAGGAATCGAGTACTTGGTACTGTGTTGTTTGAATATTTAATTAAGGTACCATGTGGAGGTAAAATTAAAATTAAAAAATTAAAATATTAAACAATTGGTTTCCCTTAATAATTTTCTTAGGGGTTTGACCATAGGTTTAATTAACATGGTAAATAAAACATTTCTTTTTAATATAAATATATATATGATATATACATATATTTTTTATTATATATTTTAAAAAACTGATTTAAAGAAAGAATGTTTTATTGGGAATTGTACAGGAAATGACATCAAGTGTTGTTGTATATAAAAGTCATTTGGCGCCTTTTTTTTAATGTCTGAAGAAGCTCTTGGGTTTCTAGGAGCGAAAACGTTATTATTAAACATACGTTAACCTTTTTCGCAACTGGAGTTTTTTTTGGGTTGCCTACTTCATTGTCCTGTAACATAAATGATTTCTCAGAGATCTATTTTTCTTGAATGAGAAAAGAGGTATAGCACTTATCTTACCATCTAGTTCTTTAACCATAGAGATAATACCCCAATTGTTCCTAACAACATCACAGACTACTTGTACATTGCTAGCAAAAGTTAGTGGCATTCTAATAGCTCTATCTGCCCCATCCTGTATATTATGGTGGGTGTATTCCATGTCACCAACCGATGAGAAAGCTACTGCATGTCTGTCATCATAAAAATAGGGTCTGCATCTACCTGTCCTCTCAGTCCAGGCTATACCAATCTATCTATGTCTTGTTCTTTATAGCCCCTCTCCATAAATACTTTCTTCAAGACAGATAAAGCTTCTTGTAGGAGCTCATTGTTGTTGTGGAGGTGCATGATACGAAAGATCTGCCCTTTCAATACATTACGTTTAGTATGTTTAGGGTGCATACTCCCATTATGCAAAACATTATTCTTCCTGACTGGTTTCCTATATAAAGAAGTTGCAATTGTGTTAACTGCATCTCTAGTAACCTTAAAATCTAAAAACTCAATATCTGTACAAGAATATTTACATGTAAATTTAAGAAAATCTGTCGCATTATTAATGTAGCACAAAAATTTAGTTAAGTCAAGTTCTGTACCATGCCACAAGAAAAAAATATCATCAACAAATCTTTTGTACCACTTTATCGAGTCACTGAAGATATTACCAGACAGGACAAAATTCATCTCCCATTGTACCAAAGAAAGGTTAGCATAGCTATTGGCACAAGCCGTGCCCATAGCCACGCCAATCTTTTATATAAAATACTGCTCCTTGAACATAATGACATTATTATCTAAAATAATCTCCAATAACTCACAAAGGAGTCTAACCTTACTAGAGCACATATTCTTACTAGTCAATAAATCATGAATATTTTCTATGCCCAAACATTAGGAATTACAGTGAAAAGTGACTCTATATCAAGAGTTACAAACCAGTAGGGGCCATCTGTCGAGTGTATATGCATACATATATCTTTTAAAAAAATATTTCATACCTTTAAGCACAGTAGCACAGTCATTCAAAACAGAATGCAAGTTATTTTCTACAAAGATAGAAAGAGGTTCAGTTACCCAGCCCCTACCAGACACAACTGGGCACATAGGGGGATTAGACAAATTTTTGTGCACATTTGGTAGCCCATATATTATGGGAATAATAGGTAACAACTTTAAAATATTCAAAAAGGGGTTCTGATATCAGCCCTATAACAACTAAGTCAAAAACAAAAAACTTTTAGTTATGTACTTACCATAACTTTAGATGTATGGGATCCATCTCGCCTACATTCTCTACAGATGGGTTCGGAGCCGATCTTCGGCTCCGACTCGGCCGCTATACAATAGAGCATGATCTCTTATTGGCTGAGTTACCTCATATCCCAGGATGCACCACTACCACTTCCCCAGATCTTGTTTGTCCACACTCATGCTGACAGAAACATACTATTGTTATAACATTCTCAGGTCTTTCAAGAGAGGAAAGAAGTTCAATTTCGGATCGTCCGGTCACTCCTGGTCTGAGGCAGGGGAAGGAGGGTGGGTTATTAGGAATGTGGCGAGATGGATCCCATACATCTAAAGTTATGGTAAGCACATAACTAAAAGATGTAATGTGATCCTATCTCGCCTACATTCTCTACAGATGGGACAGCGTCCCTAGCACCTAATTCCTGGGTGGCTCACTGGAAAACACTCCTGAGAACTGTGGAACCGAAGGAAGCTCGACCCCTGGATGCCACATCTAATTTGTAGTGAGAAACAAAGTGTGTGAAGATGTCCACGTGGCAGCCGCACAAATGTCACCAATAGAGAGCTTGGAATGAAAAGCTGCCGAGTGGCCATAGCCCTAGTAGAATGAGCTTTCACTGGAACTATAAGTTCCTTATTTGAGATGAGATAAACATGATTGATACAGTCCCTGATCCACTTGGCAATAGTGACTTTTGTGACGGCTTTGCCTAATCTATTATCCGAAAAGGACACAAACAGTTGATCTGATTTTCGTGCTTTGTGTGTCCTATCCAAATAGAAACGTAATTGTCTGTGCACATCCAAGCAGTGAAAAGTATATTCAGCTCTATTCGAATACTTGGGGAAGAAGACCGGTAGCTCTAGTGATTGTTGTAGACAAAAGTTAGAACAAACCTTTGGTATAAAAGATGAGTTTGGTCTAAGAGATACTCTATCCTTGTGAAATATCAAGTATGGTGGTTTAACATATAGGGCTTGAAGTTCTGAAACTCGTATGGCTGAAGTAATAGCAACTAGAAGGGCAGTCTTCCAAGAAAGGAATTTTAGATCACAGGTTGCTGCCGGCTCAAAGGGGGATGAGGTTAATGCACCTAATACCACGTTAAGGTCCCACGGAGGTGCAGGTTGAGATATAGGGGGTCGTAGAAGCCAAGCTCCTTTAATAAAGGCTTTGCACAACTTGTTGCTCATTAAAGGAGGTTCCACACTCTCATGAAAATTGGAAATAGCCAATTGTACTTTGATGGTAGACACTGAGCAACCTTGGTTGAATAGGGAAGCTAAAAACTTCAGTACTTCTGATACCGAGGCTGTCATCGGGTCTAATCCTCGGAGTTGGGCCCAAATAGCAAACCTCTTCCATTTATTGCTTTATATCTTTTTCGTAGAAGTCTTGTGGGCCGAAGACAAGATGTGCATGACTTCAGGGGCAAAAGAATGGCTCCTAACTATGGTTGGAAGAGGAGTAGCCAGGCTGCCAACGTCAATGAATGGAGCGACTGATGGAGCTGTCCTGACTGATGCGTCAAAAGGTCCGGAACTTGGTCCAGGAACCAAGGACCCTCCAATGCATATCTATGAAGAAAGGGGAACCAGACTTGTCGAGGCCAGTATGGGGCGATTAATATCATTTTGCTTCCCAAGCGAATCGCCTTCTGAATCACCTTGGGGAGAAGGGGAACCGGTGGAAAGGCATATAGCAGACCGGAGGGCCAAATGTGGACTAGAGCGTCCTTGGGGATCTCCCCCGGAACTGGGGTCAGAGTGAAGAAGTGCTGGCATTTCGCGTTGAGGGGACTTGCGAAGAGATCGCAACAAGGAACTCCCCATCTCATGAAAATCTGCGCTACCACTCTGTTGTTCAAGGACCACTCGTGAGGGGAGAGAATAGTTCTGCTCAGTCTGTCGGCTATCACGTTGGATTTCCCCGGAATGTGCATTGCCACTAGGAAACGCTTGGTAGCAATCGCCCAATCCCATACTTTCATGGCTTCTCTGCAAAGGGGGTAGGACCTGGTCCCTCCTTGCTTGTTTAAGTACCAGACTACCGACATGTTGTCGGACTGAATGGCAATCGTACCCTGGGGGAGGTGATCGTGCAGTGCTTGCAACGCTAAAGCACCGCCCTCATCTCCAGGATATTGATATGGAGAAGACTCTCGTCGGAGTGCCACGTGCCTTGGACCGACCTGTCCAGATAATGTCCCCCCCACCCTGTCTGGGAGGCGTCCGTAGTCAACTTGGCAGAGGGGAGTGGGGGAACGAAGGGTCGCCCTAGATTCAGGTTGGAGGAGAGAAGCCACCAACGAAGATCCTGTTTGCACGTGTCTGTGATCAGTATGTGGTGACTGAGGGGAAGGTCTTGATAAGACCACTGGACTGATAGGAGCCACTGAAGTATCCTCATGTGCAACCTTGCCAAGGGGACCAGAAGAATGGTGGCTGCCATGGAGCCCAACAGCTGTAGGACCATTCTTGCTGGAGCACGACGTTTGAGGAGCAGAGCCTGAACCTGAAGCTGGAGCATCGCTATCCTTTCCGCAGGGAGATAGACTCGCATCTGCCTTGAGTCTATTTCTGCACCAATAAACAGAATACGCTGAGATGGTAGCAATACAGATTTTGACCAATTGAAGGTGATTCCTAAGGAGTTGCCTAGTGTGATAGTGGCTGCTAGGTTTTCCAAGAGTAGATGCCTGGAGGTGGCAGTTAGGAGCCAGTCGTCTAGGTATGGAAACACCTGGAATCCTAGACTTCTCAGGTGAGCAGTCACCACCGCCAAACATTTGGTGAACACCCTGGGGGCTGTGGTGAGACCAAAGGGCAGTGCTCGGAACTGGAAATGACTGTCTCCTAGGCTGAATCGTAAGTGTCTCCTCGATGCCTGATCTATCAGAATGTGATAGTAGGCGTCTTTGAGATCTATGGAGCACATCCAAACACCTTTCTCCAAAAGCGGGAGAATGGATTGCAAAGTGACCATCCGGAATTTGGACTTTTTCACAAATCGGTTTAGTTTGCTGAGATCCAAAATGGGTCTCAAGTCCCCGGTCTTTTTTGGCACCAAAAAGAATCTTGAGTAAGTCCCTGATCTGGCCTGGTCTGCGGGGACAGGTTGGATGACCCCTTTTTGAAGCAGCTTTGATATTTCATTGGCTGCATGATCCCGTTGACTGGGTGGCGGGTCCGGGATTCTTTGGACTGGTGGAGGGGGTTGAGCAAAGGGGATGGTGCAACCTCCGGCGATGATTCGAAGCACCCATTGGTCCTGAGTAATATTTTCCCAGGCCTTTAGGTGTCTCGAAAAGCGACCCCCGACTGGCTCCGGGGCTGCACAGTCGGGTACTCCTTCAGGGATGCTGGAAGGAGGAGAAGCCACGAAAGGACTCGCGGTCTCCAGTGTTGCGGGGGCCTTCGCCGCCTCTTGGACGGCGTCTCCCTGAAAAATTTCCCCCTCCTCTGCCTCTAGAAGGGGAATCGCTCTGCTGCGACGAGTAAGGCTTTTGAGAGTTACGGAATCACATTTTCCCTCCTCTTCGAGCCTTGGGATAAGGTCTGAAGGGAGTGGAAAACCGGGCTTCTACGGCAGTTAAAGTCTTACCCTCCTGTTCGCAGTGAGTCAATGTGTCCTTTACCTTGGGTCCAAACAGTGAGGACCCATCAAAGGGGGCGTCGGCAAAGGAAGACTTAAAGGCCTCTGCAAAGTGACACAGGCGTAGCCAGGCTTGTCTCCGTAGAGCAACACCTGTTCCAGCTGCTCTACTCGCTCCGCGCATAAGAAATGAGCCTCATGGACGAGTTAGATAATGAAGACAGGGTAGCCAACTGGGAGTTAACCGTCTGGGTCAACTGCTCAGGTAAGTTACTAGAGAGGGTATCCGAAAGCTCCCTCTGTAGTCTGGTGAAATGTGTCAGGTAATTCAGAGACCTTAATGTAAAGGCCGCTGAAGAAAGGGTACGCTTGCCGTACCGATCCATGCTCCTGGACTCTTTATTAAGAGGATGGACGGACGTCGAAGCCTCTGCCACATCTTGTTGGGTGGCAGATGCCACCACCATAGCATCTACAGCCACGCCTTTCGATAGAAAGTCCTTGTCCGGGGGAGCCGAGAGGAACTTATTGGGGCGAGCTGGCACCGGTTCCACAGAATCCGGGTGTTCCCACCCGAGAGATCAAATCCAGAAGCTCATCAAGGCGGAGACACCCAGGAGGCGGAGGGCTGAGCCCCGAAGGCCTTGAGGAAAACCGACTCCTCAGCAGAAGGGGGTTTGGACTGCCAGTCGCCTCGTTGCTTGAGGATCTCCAAGATGTCCGCAAAGGAGACATCTTCCGAGGACGACTTTGGGGACCCCTCCGCATCATCGAGGTCGGTATCCGAGGTGAGAGACTCATCAGGAGTCGGCGTGTTTCCTCTTACACTGTTTCTTCCTGGGAGGTTCCTCCGAAAGCGTGTCGGAGGGACCTCCAGGAAGAAGGGAACCCCCAATGGGGGTAACCTCAGGCCCAGGGGCTCTGCTGTCGTGAGACAGGGGGATTGCAAAAGCGCCAGTCTCCATGCCCAGGGAAGGTGGTGGTGAAATGGTCGCAGTGGCCACAGAGGATTTGGCCAAGGCACTCCTGATGGCATCGAAGGCTGGACCCCCAGATTCCTGGGATGGTTCAACCCCGAGACCACAACGGCAGTCGGAACCCCTGCAGCCGACGCACCGAGAGGGAGGCTCGGAACCGAAAGGATCGGGCCCGAAGCGTCCCCCCCGGGGCCGACAGAGGAGGTCCGCGTACCGAACCCCGACCCGAGGGACGGGGTTGAAGTTAGAGTCGCAACCGACCCGATAACCTTCACCGGTTCCACCAACACTGACTCCAACGGCGCCGAGGCTGTTGGAGGAGGAATCGATGTAGCAGGATGGGAGATCGGCTCCAGAGCCAACTGGGCTGGAGCCGAGATCAACTTTGCGAAGACTGGAGACTGAAAAAGCCTTTGAAGCACCCTGTCTAAGTCCGAATCGGACATCCTCGCTGACCGAGAAGAGACCGACCGGGTCTGAGTCGACTTCTTCGCCGTCTCTGAAAGACTGGGGGACCGGCTCCGTAATGGTTCTAGAAGTATCGGCGCCGAGGGAGACTCCACTACAACTGCAAATTCCCTCGGAGCCGATGTGGACTTCGGCACCGAAGGGGAAGAGTCTGAGCGGGCAACCCCCATAGGTTCCGAAGGCAGTGGAGCCGATGAAGGTGACACGCCTCTCGACGCCCGAGCTCTCGACTCCGAAACCAGAGGAGTCGAGGCTGGAGACATCGAGGCAGACCGTTCCGCCCTAGGCTCCGAAGTCCATGGAGCCGACGGAGAAGCCTGCCGAGACTTTTTTGCTGCCGGATCCGACGGGCTGGTCGGAGCCGAAGGCTTTTTCTTCCTCGAAGGTCAAGAAGAAGAGGAAGATAGGGCTTCCTCAAAGGAAGGGGTAATAAGCCCTTTTAAGATCAACTTATTTTTCCTCTCTTGGAGGACGCGAGAGGAAAAAGCGTGGCAAATGCTACAGGACTCCTGAAGATGCTTCGGGCCTAAACAATAAACACATAAGGAATGGTCATCTGTTATAGACATTTTATAATTACATTTAACACACTTTTTAAAACCGGATGGTCTATGCTCTTTAGACATGGTTATAAAAACAATAAACACCGACTACCAAAACAAAGTTAGTACAGACAACCTAAACTCTAACTTAAACGCCTAGGGTAGGGCTAGGCCCCTCTAACTTAAACGGGACCGTTAACTAACAAAAAAAATAGAAGTTATGTTCTTACCATAACGTTCCATGTTAGTTGTCTTCTTCTCGCCTTCTTCTTGCTGGATGGGTTCGGAGCCGACCTCGGCTCCGACTCGGCCACTCTAAAAGCTCGAGAGTTGGTTCCACCGGCTCAAGGCTCCCCTTATATCCCACAATGCTAGGCGTGATTTACCTCATATCTCGTTTGTAAGCTAGGCCCAGCTTATAATAGTAACAGAATAACTATAAACAAAGTCCACCTCTATAAACCAGGGAGAAGAGAAGGGTGACCTACATCCTGATCCAGGAAAATATGCACAGCAGCATATACCTAAAGTAAAGAGGTGGTAGAAAGAGAGGTCACAATCAAAACTCCTCTAGGTCTGTCCAGGCCAGGGGGAAGGAGGGTGGGACGCAAGAAGGCGGCGAGAAGAAGACAACTAACATGGAACGTTATGGTAAGAACATAACTTCTGTATGTTAAGTTGTCTATCTCGCCTTCATTCTTGCTGGATGGGACCGTCCTAGCACCTTGTCCCGGGTGGCCTAACGGAACAGACTCTTGAGAACAGTGGAACCAAAGTTAGCTCTATGCCTAGAAGCTAAATCCAACTTATAATGAGAAATGAAAGTGTGAGGAGTAGCCCAAGTAGCCGCTGCACAAATGGTGTCAATAGGCAGTCTGTCTTGGAAGGCTATAGAAGTAGCCAAAGCTCTGGTGGAATGGGCTTTAGGTTTGTTAGGCAGCTTTTGGTGTCTAATTTCATAAACAAGGGAAATCAGAGATGTTAGCCATCTAGATAATGATACCTTTGAAACTGAAAGTCCCTTTCTGCCTTCTGCATAAGAGACAAACAGCTGGTCAGATTTTCTGAATTGTTTGGTTCTATCCAAATAGTACCTTAACTGACGATGAACATCTAGCCAATGCAATTTTTGTTCAGACCTGTTAGAATATTCTGGAAAAAACACAGGAGGTCAATGCTTTGATTCAGGTTAGGCCTTGAGGCTATCTTAGGTAAAAGGACGGGTTGGTTCGTAAGATACCCTGTCCTTATGGAACAACAGATAAGGAGGTCGACAGCTGAGTGCATGAAGTTCTGAAACTCTTCTAGCTGAAGTAATAGCTACCAGAAAGAGTGTCTTCCATGATAGCAATTTTAAAGAACAGGAGGCTGCAGGTTCGAAAGGGGAAAGAATCAAAGAACTAAGAACTAAATTTAGGTCCCAAGGAGGAGGAGGATTTCTTATAGGAGGTCTGAGTAGAAAAACTCCTTCAAAAAGGCTTTGCAAAGCTTGTGGGACATTATGGCAGACTCTGAAATGCCTACATGAAAGTTAGAAATAGCTGCCAATTGAACTTTAAGAGTAGAAGGAGATGAACCTGCATGGAAGAGTTCAGCTAGAAAATCAAGGACCATTTGGATGGAAGCAGTGAAAGGATCTATGTCCCTTCCTTGAGCCCAATAGAAACGTTTCCACTTACTCAAATAAATCTTTCGAGTGGAAGATTTATGGAAGCTATCAAAATATCTCGAACAGAGTGAGATATTTGAGG
The DNA here is from genome assembly GCF_019279795.1 of Protopterus annectens. Classification (NCBI taxonomy): domain Eukaryota; kingdom Metazoa; phylum Chordata; order Ceratodontiformes; family Protopteridae; genus Protopterus; species Protopterus annectens. The sequence continues at coordinate 1,918,817,189 of NC_056743.1, read as the reverse complement.
AAGCCTGGCTAAGGTTGGAATAGGAGGAACCAAGCAGTGAGGTTCAGAGAGGGAAGGGAGCGATGAAACTGACCCGACTGATGGATCAAAAGATCTGGAACTAGGTCCAGATGCCAAGGTCGCTCAACAGAAAGTGATGTAGAAAGGGGAACCAAACTTGTCGAGGCCAGTAAGGAGCAATGAGGATCAACGAGGCCTTCTGAGCGATAGCTTTCTGTATCACTTGAGAGATTAGTGGGAAGGGAGGAAATGCATACAGAAGTCCCGGGGCCAAACTTGGACTAGGCGTCTCTGCTGGGCTGGCCTGGTAACGGGAATAGGGTGAAATAATCTCTGCACTTGCTGTTTTGGGGAGTAGCAAAAAGATCGCAGCAAGGCTGACCCCACTTGAGAAAAATTTCTCTCACAACAGAGTCTTTCAGAGACCACTTGTGAGGCATGAGGATAGCTCTGCTCAACTTGTCCGCAATTTGATTGGACTTCCCGGCGATGTGCGTTGCTATCAGAAACCGCTGAGAAGAAATCGCCCATTGCCACAGTCTGAGTGCTTCTCGACACAGGGGGTAGGACCTGGTTCCGCCTTGTTTGTTGATATACCACACTACAAACATATTGTCCGTCTGGATTGCTATCGTTCCCAAGGGAAGAGAGTCTTGAAGGGCTTGCAATGCTAAAAGCACTGCTCTCATCTCTAGAACATTTATGTGCAAGTGGCATTCGTCTGGTTGCCATGTGCCCTGGACAGTTCTGCCCTGATAATGCCCCCCCCCCCCCCCCACCCGATCAGGGAGGCGTCCGTTGTCAAAGTAGCAACCGGAGGGGAAGGAACAAAAGGTCTTCCCAATAAGAGCTGAGGGGAAGACATCCACCACAGAAGATGATTTCTGCATGTTTGCGTGATCATAATGGTGTGGGACATCGGAAGTTGCTGGTATGACCATTGCGTGAAGAGCATCCATTGAAGGATTCTCATGTGGAACCTGGCTAATGGAAGCAGAGGTATGGCAGCCGCCATAATCCCCAACACTTTCAGAACTAACCTGGCTTTGATTCTGTTGCTGCTGAAGAGGAGCGAGACCAGTTTGTGTATGTCTGCTATTCTCTGATGTGTTAGTCTCGCAGACATGTTGACTGTGTCTAGATTTGCGCCTATGAAGGTAATAGTACGACAAGGCGACAAAACAGACTTTTCGCAATTTATTGAAATGCCTAACTTTTGACAAATGCGAAAGGTGTAGTCCCTGGCCATTAGAAGAAGATGCTTGGTGGGAGCTGTGAGGAGCCAGTCGTCAAATATGGAAACACCTGGAATCCTTGACGTCTCAGGTGAGAAGCTACCACTGCCATGCATTTGGTAAACACCAGGGGCAGTGGTGAGACCAAAGGGCAGGGCCCTGAATTGAAAATGACTGGTTCCCAGCCTGAAGCGGAGGAATCTTCTGGGCGTCTGCTCATTTTATGTGATAGTACGCATCCTGAAGATCTATAGAGCACATCCAGCTTTTCTTTCCCAATAGGGGGAGGATGGACTGCAGCGTGACCATCCGAAATCTTGTTTTCTTGACTGACTTGTTCAAGATACTGAGATCCAAAATTGGTCTCCAGTCCCCTGTTTTCTTTGGAACTAAAAGAACCTGGAGTAGATTCGGATCCTAGTTGGTCTGCTGGAAATGGTTGAATTGCTCTTTTACAAGCAGCTTTGAAATTTCTAAAGCTGCAAGATCCCTTTGAGCGGGTGGAACATCTGGAAGGGATTTTTGATTGGCTTGGGATGCGAGAAGGGAATGGAATAGCCTTGAAATGATGGACTGTACCCACTTGTCTTGAGTCAGGGATAGCCAGGCTTCTGGGTACAGTGACAATCTTCCCCGACTGCCTCCGAAGGTGGGCAGTCGGGCAACACCTCAGGGATGCTGAAAGGGCTTATCAGAAAATGTTTCTCGATTGCCCTGGTTCTGCGGACCCCCCCCCCTGCCTCTAGGGCGGCGTCTACCATTGTTGTTCCCCCCTCTGCCTCTGGCGGGGAACCGACTCTGTGCGTCAGGCGAAGTCCCTTGAAATTGTTTGCGGAACCACATTTTCCCACTTTTCTGGCCTTTGGGGTAAGGCCTAGAAGGAGTAGAAAAACGGACTCCGACGGCAGAAAGAGTCTTGCCATCCGTCTCGCACCTAGTCAAGGTTTCTTTCACTTGAGGACCAAAAAGAGATGATCCATCACACGGGGAATTAGTGAATGACGTTTTAAAGGGGTCCGCAAAATTGCATAGTCGCATCCAGGCATGCCTGCGTAAGGCCACACCTGTCCCTGCGGCCCTGCTCGCTCCATCAGCCGCATAAGAAAGGAGGCGCATGGAGGAGTTAGCTATGGAGTTCAGGGTAGCCAGCTGAGTGTTCATCTTGTCTTGAAAACCCACAGCCATAGGATCCTTCAACATATCACTCGCTTCTTTGATCAAGTCTCTTTGAAGACGAGTAAAATGGCATAGGTAGTTCAGCGAACGCATGGCAAAGGTCGCTGACGAGAACATCCGCTTCCCGTACCTGTCCATAGACCTAGATTCTTTGTTAGGGGGATGAACAGGCACTGAAGGATCAGCTAGTTCCTTCTTGGTGGCAGCAGCTACCACCATAGCATCCACAGAAACACCTTTTGTGAGAAATTGTTTGTCAGTTGGTGCTGTTATAAATTTGGAAGGTCTCCTGGGAGTAGGGTCCACTGAATCAGGAGCCGTCCAGGCCTTCTTTGCAACCACCTGCATGAGGGGATCAAAGGGGGGGACACCCAGGAGGTGGAAGGGCGAGAGCCAAACACCTCAAGATACACAGATTCATCCTCCGAAGGGTTAAGGGCTGGCCAATTTCCCTCTGTTTCAGGATCTCTAGAATGTCTGCAAAGAGACATCTTCAGGCGGGGAACGGGGAACCCTCGAATCCTCTAAATCTGTGTCAGAGGTGACAGACTCAGGTGAGTCTATGTGCTTCCTCTTACACTTTCTCTTCCTAGGGGCTCCCTGCCAATTCAGGGAGGCCTCGGAAGAGGATGAGATCCCACAGGGGATTCTTGAGGAGCTGGCTCTCTGCGGTCTGGGATGAGGGAGTGAGTCAACATAACCAAAGGCACCGAAGAGGGAGGGGTGGTGGAGCCGACTGTGGAGTCGAACAAGGTTCCAACACACTCCGCATGACCTCGAGCACCCCTGTCTGGCAGAGCCAGAGGTCCCCACTCCGAAGCTGAGAACCTCCCTCGGCACCAACAGAGATGGCTCCGAGGCCGATGTCGAGCCGAGCTCACCAGCGCGAAGCACCGAGAGGGAGAGGGTCGGACAAGGGTCCGATGCCACTCACCCCTCGAGCCGACAAGGAAGCCCGGCGCCGAGATTCTTCAAAGAAGAAATCGGAGCCGACGGAGCCGAAGACAATTGTATCGGCTCGACGCTACCACAGTCTCGGTCCGAGACACCCGGCTCGAGCTCAAAGGAGTCGGAGGAGGAATATTTATAGGAACAAGTTGAGGCATCGACTGATGAGTCGGACTCTGGAGCATTTGGGCCAGTGCTCGGACTTTAAAAGTCGACTCACTACCCTCTGGAGGTCGTGATCTGAGAGCCTCGATGACCTGGAGGAGTGAGATCTGTGGCTCCGTTCAGACAGCAGGGGAGGCGCTGGAGCCGAATGAGCGGAGCCAAGGGACGGTGACCTCGATCTCTTTCTAGATGTCGGCTCCGATGGTCTGATCGGAGCCAACCCAGGAATCTCTAATGCCTCGGCTCCGGCGGGCGAGGAACCACAGATACTGCAGTCAAAGACTCATCGGCTCCAGCCGAGCCGATGAAGCAGTAGGCTTGAAGCCTTAGGCCTCGACTCTGAAGCTGGAGCCGAGGTCTTGGAAGCCTTAGAAGGTTTCCCGATGTCACAGAAAGGGAACCTTCAGGCTTAATCAAACCCCTTAAAATGAGTTTGTTTTTTCTCTCCTGCAGGACTCTAGGGCTGAAGCCATGGCATACAGCACAAGAGTCCTGCAGGTAATCCCAGACAATACACACAAGAAGTGTGACCGTCTGTCAGAGACATTTTCTGACAGCACGAGTCACACTTCTTGAATCCTGAGACCTTTGTATCCTTGGACATACTCAAGGAACCGAAGTGTAATCACACACAGAAAACACGCACACAGATTACACTGATAGGGGTCTAAAAGGAATTATTTAACTAAAGGGTAAGTTAAGTTAAAATTCCTAAGTTCTAATCAAACACATACACACCCTAAGGAAGGGAAGGAAGGGCCGAAGGCCTAGGGAAAGAACTTATAAGTTCTTTAGAAAAAAGGGCTGGATAAAAGTAGAAGGGATAAATATGCACTACACTAAGGGAAAGAAATACACTAAGCTAGCTTAAGTCTAAAGAATTTAAACTAGTCTAACTTTCACTAACCTGGAGGCGGTAGAAAACACACCTCGATCGCTGTAGCGGCAAACGAGATCTGAGGTAACTCACGCCTAGCATTGTGGGATATAAGGGGAGCCTCGAGCCGGTGGAACCAACTCTCGAGCTTTTAGAGTGGCCGAGTCGGAGCCGAGGTCGGCTCCGAACCCATCCAGCAAGAATGAAGGCGAGATAGACAACTTAACATCACAATTTACCACAAGAAAAATATCAAAACCAATCACACAACAACAATAGCTGTTAAAACAGCTTTTGGGTAAGTTTTTACCAAAATTCAGACAGAAAAAATTTCTGACTAAAGATACTTAGCTCAGCCAAGTCCGAGACCACGTCTATGCTGAAAAGCGGCAAACGAGATCTGCGGAAGTGGTAGTGGTGCATCCTGGGATATGAGGTAACTCAGCCAATAAGAGACTGCATTCTATTGTATAGCGGCCGAGTCGGATCCGAGGATCGGCTCCGAACCCATCTGTAGAGAATGTAGGCGAGATAGGATCACATTACATCTGTGTTTTATCAATCACAGCAGTAACTGTCTGTAAAGGTATACATTCATAGGTATTACTATCGTGCAAAAGGTTCAGCATACCAGTTATGTACAAATCTCTATCTAGAACAACGATACCACCTCCCTTGTCAGCAGGGTGTATTTCAATACATGTCATATTTTTAAGTTCATAAAGAGCCTGGTGTTCAGCTACAGTTAGATTATAAAACTTCACACTATTATCTTCAGTCAGTTTATTTCTAATTTGTTTCTTACATACATTAATGAACAAATCAATCACTGCATTCACAGGTGGAATATATACACTAGGTTTCTTAAAAGTATTATGTTCACAAGAGTCTTCCTGAAACATAGCTTTAAGGGTTAATGTTCTTCCAAACAATTTCAAATATTTTAAAGCATCAACAAGATCCACTCTATGCACTGGAACAAAACTCAGCCTTCTATTTAACAAAGACAAATGTATTTCAGTTAAAGAGTGAGAAGAAATATTAAAAACTAGACCTGTTTGGCCCTCTTTCCAGTTCTGGTGTGTTCGTCTACACTGTGTGGGCGTCGTGATCTTCCATTGATAATCCGTCTCCTGGACCTCCCTCTGATGGGGAGTGGATTCCGCAATAAAAATTGCCTTGCACTGAGCAAGAGGCAGCCACCCTTTGTTCTATATCATCCTGGCCAGTTTTAATTAATGGAACTTGCTTCTGTTTAACAACCGGTAGAACTTCATTCCCTGATGTATCCATTTCTCTGTTCTCACTGCTCTTCTTAGCACTCGATATAGTGGCTTGTAACTTATCAAATGTCATTGGTAGTTTAACCGATGTAATAGAAGCACCCTCGACCAATAATGGCACAGCTATTGCTGGAGAAGAGGTAGATACTCCAATTGTTCTGTTTGTAGCGCCATGGCCCCGCCCATTTCCTGATGCCTGTCAAGTATTATTTGTATTACGTACCTCTTTGGCCCAAGAAAACAAATTCCCTGCCACATTCATTCTGGTCTCTCTGTATTTTATTAGTTTTAGTAGATAAGAGCCTTTTCTCATACAAAGATATGCTGTCATGTAAATTGTCAAGTTTATCGCCATACACATTAATACTGTAATTATCATAGATGTTATTTTGCAGACGAGATATATCTCTTAGTAGATCACTCTCCTCAGGCTGAAAGAGCTCTATAAGAAGCCACATATACTTAGCGCTGCACTCTGAATCAATCTGCCAATGCCTAAGTAGTTCTGGGTATGTATGCCCATAACTAGGCATGGTAAGTACACAGAGCCCTCTAGGTACAATATTAAGCTTCAGAGAAGCTTCTAAGTGAAAGCACTGCCAATGCAGATGCTTATATTTATATAGTTTGCTTTCCAGCATTCGAAAGTCTCTCAAAAAGTTGTTATAATGATTATCATCAACTAAAATCTCCAAACCTTGTTTCAAATGTATGTCATCAGCTAACAAAGGATTTACTTGCAGATTCAAAAGCGATTCAAAACGTTCGGTCATCCTCTTAGTATTCATAATTGTAGGAAATTGCATATTCACAGTAGAAGCCTCGGCTTGCTGACTTAATTCCATTCCTTCAGCCATGCTCAGTGAGGGATCAAAATAATAGTATAAGTGCAATGCATAGAATATTATCCCAAACACTAAATCAAGTAACCAACAATATAAAATATATAAGCAGCAAGAATAAAAACAATATGTTGGTCACACACGGCTGTAAAACCTTTTAATACTTGAAAGAAGTGAGCGCTTTCACAGATACAATCCACTTCATCAGACTACATACATAGGTTAGACTGATACATAGGTTTTAATATTAAATGTTGTTATATGTTGTTTTTAAACAGCATGTATCTTTAATATGTGATTTTGAATTAATGTTTTGCTTTTGATTGGTGCATTCTTAATTGGAGTGTCTTTATGAATGAGTTCTTGCATGTATTTTCTACTAGTCTGATGAAGTGGATTGTATCCGTGAAAGCGCTCACTTCTTTCAAGTATTAAAAGATTTTACAGCCGTGTGTGACCAACATATTGTTTTTATTCTTGCTACTTATATATTTTTTATTGTTGGTTACTTGATTTGGTGTTTGGGATAATATTCTACGCACTGCACTTATACTATTATTTTTATCCCTCACAGAGCATGGCTGAAGGACTGCGGTGGTGGTCCTGAGGTAGCTTTGTCGCCTCACAGTTAGACGTTGCCCATTCAATTCTCAGTTAGAGCGTCTTCTGTGTGGCGACATGCATGAATGGGAGTTCCTTCGTTGAAGGTTGTGCGTTAGGCCTGGCAAGCCAGCACGTAAAACTCTACTGCCAATCATTAGCAGACCGGAGTTCCGCTGTGGTGACCCCTAATCAGGAAAAGCCGAAAGACCCAAACAAACCGAGCATGGCTGAAGGAATGGATTTAAGCCAGCAAGCCGAGGCTTCTACTGTGAATGTGCGATTTCCTACAGTTATGAATACTAAGAGGATGGCCAAACGGTTTGAATCGCTTTTGAATCTGCAAGTAAATTTTTTGTTAGCTGACGACATACATTCGAAACAAGGTTCGGAGATTTTAGTTGATAACAATCATTATGACAACTTTTTGAGAGACTTTCGAATGCTGGAAAACAAACTGTATAAATATAAGCATCTGCAGTGGTAGCGCTTTCACTTAGAAGCTTCTCTGAAGCTTAATATTGTACCTAGAGGGCTCCGTGTACTGACCATGCCTAGTTATTGGGCGTACATACCCAGAACTACTTAGGCGTTGGCAGATGATTAATTTAGAGTGCAGTGCTAAGTATATGCGGCTGGTTATAGAGCTCTTTTAGCCTGAGGAGAGTGATCTACTAAGTGATATATCTCTTCTGCAAAATGACATCTATTATAACTACAGTATTAATGTGTATGGCGATAAACTTGATAATTTACATGACAGCATATCTATGTATGAAAAAGGCTCTTATCTACTAAAACTAATAAAATACAGAGAGACCAGAATGATTTCCGGGCAGAGAATGTGTTTTCTTGGGCCAGAGAGGTACGTAATAGAGATAATACTCGACAGGCATCAGGAAATGGGCAGGGCCATGGCCCTAATAACAGAGCGATTGGAGTATCTACATCTTCTCTTGCAATAGCTGTGCCATTATTGGTCAAGGATGCTTCTATTACATCGGTTAAACTATCAATGACATTTGATAAATTACAAGCCACTACATCGAGTGCTAAGAAGTGCACTGAGAATAGAGAAGTGGATAGATCAGGGAATGAAATTCTACCGGTTGTTAAACAGAAGCAAGTTCCATTAATTAAAACTGGCCAGGATGATATAGAACAAGGGGCGGCTGCCTCTTGCTCAGTGCAAGGCAATTTTTTATTGCAGAATCCACTCCCCATCAGAGGGAGGTCCAGGAGCCGGATTATCAATGGATGATCACGACGCCCACACAGTGTTGATGAACACACCAGAACTGGAAAGAGGGTCAAACAGGTCTAGTTTTTAATCTTTCTTCTCACCCTTTAACTGAAATACATTTGTCTTTGTTAAATACAGGGCTGAGTTTTGTTCCAGTGCATAGAGTGGATCTTGTTGATGCTTTAAAAGATTTGAAATTGTTTGGAAGAACATTAACCCTTAAAGCTATGTTTCAGGGAGACTCTTGTGAACATAATACTTTCAAGAAACCTAGTGTATATATTCCACCTGTGAATGCACTGATTTGTTCATTAATGTATGTAAGAAACAAATTAGAGATAAACTGACTGAAGATAATAATGCAAAGTTTTATAATCTAACTGTAGCTGAACACCAGGCTCTTTATGAACTTAAAAATATGACATGTATTGAAATACACCCTGCTGACAAGGGAGGTGGTATCGTTGTTTTCAAAGACATGTATTTGGAGCGTTTCTCCCCGGGTCTCCGCTGAAAACAGGCTCTCTGGAACCTAGTCGGACATTCCCGGTCAACAAATAATAAATAAAAATAAATAAATAAATAAATAAATTGTTCTAGGTAGAGATTTGTACATAACTGGTATGCTGAACCTTTTGCATGATAGTAATACCTATGAATGTATACCTTTACAGACAGTTACTGCTGTGATTAATAAAACACAGTTTTTTGGTTTTGACTTACTTGTTACAGGGCTGATATCAGAACCCCTTTTTGAATATTTTAAAGTTGAGTCACCTATTATTCCCATAATATATGGGCTACTGAAAGTGCACAAAAATTTGTCTAATCCCCCTATGCTCCCAACTGTGTCTGGTAGGGGCTGGGTAACTGAACCCCTTTCTATCTTTGTAGAAAAGAACTTGCATTCTGTTTTGAATGACTGTGCTACTGTGCTTAAAGATACAAAATATTTTTTTTAATTATCTATGCATGCATATACAATCGATAGATGGCCCCTACTGGTTTGTAACTCTTGCTATAGGGTCACTTTTCTCTGTAATTCCTAATGTTTGGGCATAGAAAATATTTGTGATTTATTGACTAGTAAGAATATGTGCTCTAGTAAGGTTAAGACTACTTTGTGAGTTATTGGAGATTATTTTAGATAATAATGTCATTATGTTCAAGGAGCAGTATTTTATACAAAAGGTTGGTGTGGCTATGGGCACGGCTTGTGCCAATAGCTATGCTAACCTTTCTTTGGTACAACGGGAGATGAATTTTGTCCTGTCTGGTAATATCTTCAGTGACTCGATAAAGTGGCACAAAAGATTTGTTGATGATATTTTTTTCTTGTGGCATGGTACCGAACTTGACTTAACTAAATTTTTGTGCTACCTTAATAATGCAACAGATTTTCTTAAATTTACATGTAAATATTTTTGTACAGATATTGAGTTTTTAGATGTTAAGGTTACTAGAGATGCAGTTAACACAATTGTAACTTCTTTATATAGGAAACCAATCAGGAAGAATAATGTTTTGCATAATGGGAGTATGCACCCTAAACATACTAAATGTAATGTATTGAAAGGGCAGATCTTTTGTATCATGCACCTCCACAACAACAATGAGCTCCTACAAGAAGCTTTATCTGTCTTGAAGAAAGAATTTATGGAGAGGGGCTATAAAGAACAAGATATAGATAGATTGGTATAGCCTGGACTGAGAGGACAGGTAGATGCAGACCCTATTTTTATGATGACAGACATGCAGTAGCTTCCTCATCGGTTGGTGACATGGAATACACCCACCATAATATACAGGATGGGGCAGATAGAGCTATTAGAATGCCACTAACTTTTGCTAGCAATGTACAAGTAGACTGTTATGTTGTTAGGAACAATTGGGGTATTCTCTCTATGGTTAAAGAACTAGATGGTAGATACACCTCTTTTCGCATTCAAGAAAAATAGATCTCTGAGAAATCATTTATGTTACAGGGCAATAGATGATCGTAAGTATATTCTATCTGATAGATTGGATACTTACACCTGTAGGAGATGCATGGCCTGTCCTTCGATTTTCTCTGGGGGACAGTTCACTCACCCCCATCTAGGATTTAAGATTGAGGCCACGTTCTATGCTGATTGCTGCACCAACAATGTGGTATACTTATGTTTCTGCACAAAGTGTTATGCCTTCTATATAGGGAAGACAAATCGTCCCTTTAAAGACAGGGTGTTGGAACATCTTAGAGATATCAGGAATGCTAAAGAAAATAATGCATTAGCCATGCATATATGTAAAGAAGGTCCTGTCCATAAGTCTAAGTTTTTTATTTTGGAAACTGTCTCAGAGAGTAAGAGGAGGGAGACCTTAAGAACAGTACAGAGGCTATTGAACAGAAATTGATCATTCAGCTACAAGCTGATAAACATCCAGGCTTAAATGGGATGGTGTCCTTAAAACCTTTTTTAAGGACCAGACCGTTGAAACATTAAGATCTATTTCCTATACACATATATATTCATATATACATCTTTGATATATATTTTTATATACTTTTTATACATTATTTTAATATGAGGCTTAATAATATTTGATACATAGGTTTTAATATTAATGTATATCTATATCTATATCTATATATATATATATATATATATATATATATATATATATATATATATATAAATGTTTTTAAAAATCATGTATCTTTAATATGTGATTTTGAATTAATGTTTTGCTTTTGATTGGTGCATTCTTAATTGGAGTGTCTTTATGAAAGAGTTTTGGCATGTATTTTCTACTAGTCTGATTAAGCAGATTGTATCTGTGAAAGCGCTCACTTCTTTCAAGTATTAAAAGGTTTTACAGCCGTGTGTGACCAACATATTGTTTTTATTCTTGCTACGTATATATTTTTTATTGTTGGTTACTTGATCTGGTGTTTGGGATAATATTCTACGCACTTCACATCCAGGAATGTCTCCTAAGAGCAATTCCTGTACCCGCTGCCCTACTCGTTCCATCAGCTGCATAAGATATGAGGCACATGGACGAGTTGACGATGGAATTTATGGTAGACAGCTGGACAGTAACTTTGTCAGAAGCTGACACAGCTACTGTACCCTGAAGAGTATCTCCCAACTCCTTAAGGAAATCTCTTTGCAACCTAGTAAAATTGGTTAAGTAGTTCAGCGAATGGAGAGCAAAGGTCGCTGAACTGAAAATGCACTTTCCATATCTATCCATAATCCTAGAGTATCTATTAGGAGGATGGACAGACGAGGAAGTCCCAGACATTTCCTTCTTGGTGGCCGCCGCCACCACCATGGCATCAACCGGAACACCTTTAGTTAAAAATGTTTTCTCAACTGGGGCTGAAATAAATGTATTAGGCCTCCTGGGGACAGGCTCCATAGTATCCGGAGACTCCCATGCCCTTCATGACACCAGCTGCATCAGCTCATTGAAGGGCAGAGTCACCCAAGAGGGGGAGGGCTGAGATCCGAAAGCCTTCAGGAGAACTGACTTATCCTCAGTAGGGCTTTTGGACTGCCAGTCACCCCTCTGCCTAAGGATCTCAAGTATCTCAGCAAATTAGATATCCTCAGAGGGGGACCGTGGGGACCCTTCTGACTCATCTAAGTCAGTATCCGATGTGAGAGACTCCTGCGGGGAGTCTAGGTGCTTCCTCTTACACAATCTCTTCCTGGGAACCTCATCAGTGGGGGCCTCTGGTGAGGTCTCAGAAGAGCAGGGGCAACCCATTGGGGCTTCCTGAGGCTCTGGGTCTATACGCTTGGTCAGGATGTGTGATGCAGAAGCAGACACAGGCACTTTTGGGGAGGAGGAGGGCAGACCCGAGGTCATGGAAGTCCTGGGAGATATGACTCTCCTCATGGCATCGAAAGGACCTCTACTCTGATGTGAGGGAGCTGACTGATCCAAGGAAACCATCGACTCCCCCGGCACCAGGACAGTGGGCTCCGAGCCCAAGATAGGAGCTGAGTTCATCTGAGCCGAGGCCTCGACAGGCAAAGTTGGAACCAACAAGTTAGTCCGACTGTCCTCCCTGGACCCGACCAGAGAGTGCCGGCTCCTAGAGTCCTCGATTGGCACCAAGGACATGGAGTCAAAGACACTGGAGCAGGCGTCGGCTCCGAGGGTTCCACTAACATCAGGTCTGCCTCCTCTGGCTCTGAAGAACCAGCATGGCTCAGAGAAGGAATAGTAATAGTCAGTGCAAAGGTCTTCGGCTCCGAAGCCATTTCGGTCAAAGCTGATAACATTTTGGCTAATGCCAGTGCCGACAACAGCTTCTGTACCACACGGTCCAAGTCCAGATCCAACAGGCTGATTGATCGAGATGATTTTAAAGAAGGTGGTACCGACTGAAGAATAGGACGCTTTGGAGCTTCGGAGACCGGTTCCAAGACAGGGGACTGGCCCCGAAAGGAACAGACTGTCAGCTCCGAAGGAAGTGGAGTCAAAGTCGATGACGTCTTCGATTATTTTGAGTACGAAGTCTTGGAAGACTTTGAAGACAGACTGGAACCATCCTGGTCATTCAACGTTTCCTGAAAGGAAGGCTTCAACAAGCCTCTATCGATTAGTTTCCTCTTTCTTTCCTGCAGGACCCTAGAGGAGAAGGAATGACAAATGGCACAAATGTCTTGCAAATGCAGAGTCCCTAGACAATAAACACAGTTGACTTGACTGTCTGTAACTGACATTTTTCTGGTCATACTTAGGGCACTTTTGAACCCAGATTTGGGGTGCTTGTCTTGATCCGCCATAATAAAGTTACAGATATTTACTGCCTCACAAAAAACAATAGTACATTTTTTCCAAAGAGAATGGATAGCAGGTAATCATTAATAAAAACAGGCTAAAACACACACACAAAATATGTGAAGTCACACAAAGCAGAGAAATAACAATGTTATCTAAATAAGTAGAGTACACCGTAAATTAGACAGTAACAAAGACTAAGCCTTATAAATACAAAAAGGCTAGACAGACCACACCACTATCTAAGAAATGTGACAAAAGGTCACAAAAAGCACAGCAAGCTGAGAGAAGGAAAGGCAATAAGCTTATCTATATAAACAAAGGTTTACTGAACTAAGCCTTACATAAAAAACTCAAAGGCTAGACAGACCACACCTATAAAGACTACAACTAACTAGGGCAAAAAGAGGCAAACTAGAAATATCAGAAAAATAGCAAAAGGAGAGGGAACAGCAGACTGAAAGCTATAAGAGCTTTATAAACAAACCTAGCTAACTAACTATACTAACTATCAAAAACTTTTATAGAATTTTTAATGAAAAAATGTTCTTATCTGGCCCGAGCTAATTCAGAACCTCCTATCTGTTGCAGCAGCAAACTAGATCTGAGGTAATTCACAGGTGCATCATGGGATAGGGACTTGGCCTCGAGCTATTTGAAGACCTCGGGCTTTGCAATTGGCGTATCGGAACCGAGGGATCGGCTCTGAACCCATCAGTAAAGAATGAACGGCAAGATTGAACAACTTCAAATCTACAGTCATTTGACTACTGACAGTAACTATTTTAGTTTATTTGAAAAAGGGGTCAAGTTTGTTCCCACAAAGAAAATGGACATTTCTGAGGCACTGATAGACCTTAAACTTTATACTAGGAACTTGAAGTTATCTATCATGAATAATAACACACAATCAAACATCAACCCCATGAAGAAAAAGAGACTTTATAAACCACCTCTGAGTAAAATAGCGATGATGTGTTTAATTTTTTGCGGAGCTTTTCTCCTCGGGCCTCTGCTGATAAAGGGCTGTTGTCCAGTTGGACTAACCCAGTCAACAAATACCAAATAAATAAATAAAATAAAAAGACAAAACTGTGAAGATAATAAAAACAGACAAGGGGGTGAGATGGTTACAGCCAACCACACTGATTATGTGAGTTCTATTTTTCATATGTTACAAGACAACACCAAGTATAGGAACATATCAAAAAATGAAATTAATATAGTGTAGAAGAAAAGTGACCTGCACTTGGAGGACATTTCAACACAAGGTTTTAAAACACCAGACGTATATATTTTTTTATTGAACAAGCAACCATTAATAACCGCTTTGTTGGGATACCCAAAATTCACAAAGATATTCTAACCCCCCTTATAGATTAATACATTCTGCTGAGGGTTCTAAGACATATCCCCTTGCCATATATATTGATAAGAAACTAAAGACTATTTTAAATAGATAGCCACATGTACAGAGACTCATGAGATTTCCTGAAGAAATTAACACCTGAACACTGGAAGGACACGATAAGTTTCCTCACAGTCAATGTGGTTGACTTATTTACAAGCATCTCACATGACGTGGGATTGGAGTTTTTTCATGAAGCACTATTGGATGGACAGCAGGGAGATTAGATTCATCACAGATTTGATGGAAATAGTTTTACAGAACAATTCCCTTTTTTTGAGGGTGAATTTTACAGGCAGAATAGGGGAGTGGCTATAGAGGCAGCTTGTGCCCCCATTTATGCCAATTTGGTTATACTAATTTGGGAAAGAATGTGTATTTTCAACTCCCCCTATAATTCTAATTGGAATTTTTGTTGTAGATTTTTGAAAGACATATTTTTAGGTGGGAAAAAGAGGATGTTAACCCCGACTATTTCATCCATTATATATCTGACACTATTTTCATAAAGTTTATCTAAAACCATAGGATGCAATCCACTCATTATTTGCATATTAGACTGGAGTTTCAGAACAACAATTTTGTCTCCTCGATTTATAGAAAAAGCACCTTTTCCAACTCCTACCTCCACTATAAAAGTTGCCACCCATGGGATTGTAAATGTAACCTAGTTAAGAGACAGTTTAGACATGCAGTACATATGGTATCGAAAGAATAATTATTCAAGAACGAGATAACCAGACTTTCGGTTTTTCCTGGTTAGGGGTTGCCACAGCGGAGCTCTGGTCCACTAATGATTGGCAGTAGATCCATTATATATCTGACACTGCTATTTTCATAAAGTTTATCTAAAACCATAGGATGCAATCCACTCATTATTTGCATATTACACTGGAGTTTCAGAACAACAATTTTGTCTCCTCGATTTATAGAAAAAGTACCTTTTCCAACTCCTACCTCCACTATAAAAGTTGCCACCCATGGCATTGTAAATGTAACCTAGTTAAGAGACAGTTTAGACATGCAGCACATATGGTATCGAAAGAATAATTATTCAAGAACGAGATAACCAGACTTTTGGTTTTTCCTGGTTAGGGGTTGCCACAGCGGAACTTCTGGTTAAAGGCTTATAGTGCCTGCATATTTGAACTGTTTCTTACTGAAATTGGTACACCTTGTTTGCTGTAGCATAGACTAGATCCAGGCCTGCTTAATCTAGCTTTGTTTGTATGCTTGTTGTTTGTTTGCTTATTTCCCTGAAATGCTAATTTCACCTAAAACGCGGCTTTTCAGCGCTTCTGTGGATCCCTGGTGATATCTGCATTGCTTACTGTACTTATTTCCTTGTTTCACTTGAAAGAAAGTTACTGTTTGTCATTTTTGCATTTAAGTTACCTGTAACACATTGCATTTAAGTTACCTGGCACTTGCTCACTAAGTCAGCACTAAAAAATTAAAAGCACTACCCCCTCACAAACTCCCCTTGAGTACCTTGTTCCCCATTGGCCCTTTTTTCAATTATAAAGGAATTCCCAATACTATTCTAGCATGTCCAAAGGTCAGTTGTCAATCTCCTCTCCGGTCCAGCTGGTGAATCTGGGAATCTTGAGGCAATGTTACAACTGCCTCATGTACACAGACAACCCTCTCCTCCTCCCAACAAATTCCAACACATGTGAGAGATGCAACCATATAGCCAAACTGGAGGCTAAGCTCTCTCAACTCAGTACTGGAGTAACCAGTCAGGAGGAGAAGGAAACCACACTCACTACAATTCCAGTCTCACATAGACCTACCACGACAGCAAACCAAACACATAAACACATAAAACATACTCGGAGGCTCTAAATAAAAATCTGCCTAAGCAGCAGAGACCTCCAAAGCAGACACCCAAGCAACCACTACCCCAAAACAAAACACATGCAACACATAGCTCACAAAGCCAGTGTGCCGAACAGTCACAGCCCTTAAGGCTAAACAACACACCTGATACACTTGTAATAGGTGACTCTATCGTCAGGCACACTGATGTCCTGCTCACCAGGCTGAACAAGGAGAAGGTCACGGTGAGCTGCCTGTCGGGCGCTAGGATCCGCCACACAACACAAGCACTCAGGTCACTCCAAGGCAAGTACAAATATGACTCAGTCATTGTCCATGCTGGTGTGAATGACCTGAGACGTACCTCCCTGGACTACATGAAAAGAGACATAGAGGAGCTCTCTGAGCATGCAGCCCAGGCCGGTATGACCCTGACCTTGAGTAGCATCTTACCCTCACCAAGAATGATGCCACAATATGAAGACAAAATGATCAATTTCAACAACTGGCTTAAGTATTGGTGTCATTCAAAGGGGATCCAATGCCTGTCAGCCTGGGATGACATGCTCGACAAGCCACGATGCTTCGCTAGGGATGGCTTGCCCCTGTCACCCCTGGGCTTTCGGATATTGGCAAAGGCTCTTGCTACCCCCATAGTGCCTTTTTTAGGCAAGGCTCAAAAGACAAACCCACCTCCATAGGTATCACAAGGGATAAGAAACTAAGAGTAATGCTACTCAACGCCAGAAGTCTAAACCTCAAGATGCACGCACTCCTTAGCATGGAGAACATCGATATCTGTGCAGTAACAGAAACCTGGTTCAAGACTCCCGAGAGCACCCCAGCACTACCAGGTTATACCTCATACCATGCTTTTCGGCCCCAAAACTTGGACTGAACCACAAAAGGAGGGGGAGTATCAATATTCGTTAAAGATACCCACACCTCCAGGTTGGTGGCACAGCATGAAGCATCAGAGACTATCCATGTGCAACTAACAGTGGGTAAAACTGCCTTCCAGTTTATAGCCTGCTACAAACCACCCTCCCAAACCCAGAAACCCCACTCGGCCTTCCTGAGAACACTGGAAAATATGAAGGTCTCTCCAAACACCATTATATTGGGCAACTTCAACTACCCAAACATAGACTGGGAGCATTACTCTAGCTCCAACACCCTAGCCCAAAGGTTCCTAGAATTTATAAACTCAAATGCTATGGAACAACTTGTTACCACTCCCACAAGAGGGGAAAACATACTGGACCTGATCATCACCAACATGGGGACTCTATGCTCCAGACCAGAAGTGTATCCCTCACTGGTAAGATCAGACCATAAACTAATCTCACTGGATATTCACATCCCGACCCCACCCCCTGTCCAGAAAACCACAGTGAAAAACTTCTCTAAAGCAAATTTCACACTCTTCAAAACCAAGGTGGAATCCTTCAAAGCCCCCGGGCCTGTGGAAAATATGGCCCAGACTGCAGAATCCTTTATAAACGCATTCTATGAACACCTTCAGGAATGCATGGATCTTGCAATCCCAAATAAAACCAAGACCCAATCCTCCAAAGGCAGAAGTCCTGTCTGGTGGACCCCAGTCATAAACAAACTATACAATAGAAGGAGGAAGCTACTACATGATAGAGCAAAATCCCAAAAAGGGAAGGCATCTCTGATCAGTATTAGCAAAAAACTACGGGCACTCATAAAATCGTCTAAAGCCAGCTTCGAGAGAAAAATTGCACAGGACACTAAGGATAATCACAAGGCTTTCTTTAGTTATTTTAGGAACCTGGGTGGGAATTCCCAGATATGCTCAGAATTAGTCCAAAATGACAAAAAATACACCGAACCCACAGACATTGCCAACATCCTAGCTGACAGGTTCAGTGCAAACTTCTCCCCCCCCACCAAAAGGGCAAATATCTATCCCAGCAGAGTGCTGCCCCCCTGACATCTCAGATGCTCAGGTAAGAGCCGCCCTCTCCAAAGCAAAAAACACAGCATCAATGGGACCAGACGGTGTCCCGGGCTGCCCTACATGAACTCCAAGAAGAGCTAAACCCAAACATAAAACTACCGTTCAATCTCAGCCTTACTACAGGATATGTACCCAAAGAGTGGCGTACAGCAACAGTGGTCCCTCTCCACAAAGGTGGTGCCTCAACGGATCCTGGAAACTATCGCCCCATAAGCCTGACTAGCTTGGTCTGCAAAGCTATGGAAAGGACCATCATGGACCTCATAAATAAAGATATTGGGGACCTACAGACACTGGATCCTACCCAGTTTGGCTTTGTTAAGGGCAGATCCTGCCTCTTAAACCTGGTCGATTTCTTTGAAACAGTCACCAAGGCCATTGACGAGGGGAAGGTGGCCCACACAGCCTACCTGGACCTCGCAAAAGCCTTCAATACAATACACCACTCGGGCATTATAGATAAGCTCACCAGCTTAAATATAAACCCCTATGTCTCTAGATGGGTTGCAAACTGGCTCAAGGACAGAACCAACATGGTTAGAATTGCTGGAGCCATGTCAGACTCTAAACCAGTTACAAGTGGTGTCCCACAAGGCTCAGTCCTGGGACCTCTCTTGTTCGGTATATATTTCTCGGAGGTACAGGCCAACACGGAAGGACTGTGGCTGACCAAGTTCGGAGATGACTGCAAACTGGGCGTCATAATCGACTCTCCAGCCGACACAAGCATCCTCCAAAAGGGCCTCATAGAAACAGACAACTAGTGCCAGAGCCATGGCCTCAAGCTAAACACCAAAAAGTGTATAGTCATCCCCTTTGGCAAAAATAAAGTGCCCACAAATTACCACATAGGTGGTAATCCATTAAGTACAGAAGAAGTAATTAGGGACCTGGGGACCCAAGTTGATAGCAATCTCTCATTTGACAACCACGTGGCCAAAGTGGTTAGAAGAACATTTTATATAGCCCACCTAATCATGAAGGGATTCAGATCTAGATCAGGGGAGGTCATCGTGCCTCTTTACTCATCCTTCATCAGGCCCATAATTGAGTACAATGCCCCTTTTGGGATGTACCTTACCAGACACCTGCAGTAACTGGAAAGACCCTAAAAGTACCTCACCAAGAGGATCAAAGGGCTCAAACAGATGCCATATGCTGCCCAGTTAAAGAAACTCCAGCTCTACTCAGTGGCATACTGCCTGCTCAGAGGCGATCTGTGCCTGACGTATAAAGCCATGTCCAACCCGGAATTAATGGACATGCTGCACCTCAGAAATTCCAAATCCCATCGAGCTACGCGCTCGAGAGACTTGAACCTCAGCACTGAAATAAATAGGACATGCTAGAGGGACAGATTCATAACCCAGAGGCTCCCTTCACTCTGGAATAAAATCCCAGTCCAGGTTAGGCAGAGTCCCTCATTGACTCTCTTCAAGAGGAATCTTGATGAGTGGATGGGAGATCGAAGGTTTACCCCGGGTATCACTTCTGTGTCACTGTTAGACAGAGGCACAGTATATTAACCTCGAAAATGGGCATAGCAAAATTAATTTAAAATGGGTGGCGAAAGCCAAACACACTCTGGCTAGGCTTATAAATGCCCTAGGGCAGATAGCCTAGTATGAACCTATGAACCTATGAACTCTGGTCCACTAATGATTGGCAGTAGATTTTTATTGTGCCGAGTTGCTAGCCTGATGCCCAACCTTCAAAGAAGGCATGCCCATTCATGCTCGCACCTACCTACATGTCTTTAATGTCACTCAACCGCGGGGAGGACATGCAGACTCCACACAGAAGGCGCTCCAGACGAGAATCGAACGGGAGAACCTCTTGCTGTGAGGCGACAATGCTAACCGCTGCACCACCGCAGCTAACAACTATTCAAGACATACAGAGAATAAATGCTATACTTTTGTAGAGAGGATTCCCCAGGACTTACCTCATCATAGATCTTATCTATTATCTAGGGATAAAGGCTTGAAGAATATCTCCCTGTCATGCAACAATGAATGTACATGGGAACATGAAGGCAGTGATACTATCACACCAACTTATGAATATTATGAGTATTCAATGCTAATAACACATAAGGGTAATACACACAGCTAATAAAAGAGATTTTTATAACTAATTGGTTGATTTTTAAAACAGATGAAATTTTTAGTACAGTGGGTGACTACCCAAACTTTACTTCTAAATAGACAAGGATATAAAGACTATTTTGGAAAATAATAAAAATGGAACTATGAATTATAGTGGGGGGACTCACATAAAATGAACAACAAAATATGGAAAGTGTAACCAGTGTCACTATATTGTTGATAAAGAAGCCATATTAATAAACAGCTATTGCCATTCAATAGTATAATTTACAAAAGGCAACTCTGATGCAAGATATATAGTACATTCAGCAGTTTATAACAAGTACCAATCATTCTATGTAGGAAAAACAGAAAGAAGTTTGGGAAAGAGAATGTATGAGCACTTGTACAACATTAAGAAGGGAAACAAAAACAACACCCTTCATAAACATTCTTTTGAATGTATTGGCATTATGAAATTTGAATTTGGTATCCTAGAAAAAATTTCACTTAGGCGCAAGGGGTGGTCAGTGGAAAACAAGAATAGAATACAGTGAGTTACTGTAGCAACTTAGATCAAATGCTTCTCCACTCTCTGGTCTAAATGACCAATTGTCTAATAATTCAGTTTTGAAGACCAGAGCAGCAAAGCTATGATATAGTTTTTGTATTAACTTACACTATGGATTTTATTAAGTGTTTTAACAATGGAAAATTAAAGCTTTTTACTCAATGTTCTTTTGTTTAGAGTACACTATTTTATATTTAATGGTTGTTGGCACTTTAACTTTACATTGATTGCAATCAGTTTACTATTACCATGTGACTTCAATTGCTATCTAACCCTAATTCATTTTTGTTGTCCTTTCTTGTCACCTTCACAAGAAATGAACAATTGATTTGAAGATCTGAAAGATTTAGTTCTGTCAAGATAGTACGCAAGCTGTCTAGAGACATCTAAGGTATGCAGTCTCCTTTCTCCCTTCTTTCTATCTTATTTTTAGGTTCAGGAAAGAAAATGGGAAAATGGATAATTTGGCTTAAAGAAAACTACCACTTTAGGCATAAAAAAGGATTACTTCTCAAAGAAACCCAGTCTCTGTGGAAAATGAGACAGGATTGACTTACTATAAGAGCCTACACCTCAGATCCTCTTCTTGAAGAGGTCAGAGCAATCAGCAGTAGCGGCTGGTGACTTCAAATCACAGGGGGGGCTGCAGGAGACGCTGAATGGGCGGGGTCAAAGGGAAGGGGTGTGGTCAACCATAAAGGGGAGGAGCTATGCACACAACCACAAAAAAACTAACTTTAATTAAATACGCTGCCCTGGGTGGCAAACCATCATTATGAAAGTCCAATCAAGACAAAAATAAGTGTAGAAGAATAAAAATATTTCAATGCATTGGCTGCATGACAGCTTACTTAATATCTAGATGGAAACAAAAGGTTGTGAGGCATGAAAAAATAAATACTTTTTAAATACATTACTGGAATGCCAGTCAAAATCAAGTATAAGAAAAACCAGAAGCACTCAACTCAAACCACTTCTCCTTGCACTGCAGTTCTAATTATAATATATTCAGCTTTATTAAAGTACCAAGCAACATGCTGAAAGTAGAAATCTATGTGATGCCCCCACTTGTAAAAATGTTTCTTATCCAAAAAGACCTGCTGCCTGACAACTTGTTTCATGGGAAAACATGATAAAAGTAAAAATGAAAAGCAAACAAGAAACAAGCTCAAGATACATTGCTTAAAGGATTACTGTACAGGTTATGGACCACACATGATTGGCATTCTGTTTAGTTTACGGGTAAAGCCTGTAGAGATGACTGGAAGTCTCCAACAAGTGTAATGAGCTTTTAAAATAATGGAATCCTGTCCTTTAATACCCAAGGCTTATACATTATCTAGTCAAGTATTCTCTGCATGGCAACAACAGAAAGGCTTTCAATGTTGGCAATTCTTTAACAGTATGCTTATTAAAGCTTACTTGCATCTTACGATGTCAGACAAGCTTACCTTATGGTCATTAAAGCATTGCTACTTAAACACAGAGCAACAGGCACTTTGAGTAATAAGCATAAATCAACAGTACAAAAATATGACAGAAACCAGACCATTCTGCAAAATCAAGGACAGATGAAAAGCCACTGTAGTACTTATGCAGTGTGTCCTCCCCATCCAAGGTAGATACAACTACTCCTTGCCTTGCTTGGACACATCCAGAGTCACTACATGGGGAGTGGGGTGCAACAAGCATGTCACAATTTGAAATCTCTCTGGCTGACTGTGATGGCCCTGACACATTTGTCATACCTCTCAACTTCAAGAGCAAGAAATCTGGACAAAGCCATACACAGAAGTGGGACAAAGGCACAACAATAAGGACAATTTTAAATATTGCTCTAATAAACTTAGAAAGATAATAGAATAGGTCTTGCATTAGTATGAATTTTCTGAAGGGTATAAAATCTGAAATTCAAATGTCTGTCATTTTCTAACTTCAGTCTTTAGTGATTTGTCACTAATTTGCCAAAAAAACAATTTTATGAAAAATGGACCAAAATGTGATGCAAAAATATAAAATAGACACACAATACAGCTTCTACCTGTCAAAGAAGGGACACTTTAATATTAGTACTGCTACCTTGAGCAGCTGACAAAATAAAAGAATCTACATGCATTTCAAGTAATCTATAACTTTGATTATTACAGTTATTTCTTAATTGTAAACCCTCCATGTTTTCTTCCAAAATTGCTATTTTTGGAGGGATTATTAGGGGAAGAGCAACATTTTGAGCCAAAATTGGGGACAGTTGAGAGGTTGGCTATGCCTAATTCTATAAAGCAATTTATTTGCATGTACCTCTCAACCTGTTAATGCAGTAAATCTGAACAAGGCCAAATATATTGGGGCACATATAAACAGTACTAAAATTGCTCTTGTATAAATTGAGACAGTTGATAGAACGGCTCTTACTTTAACATGCATTTTTATGAAGGTTATGAAGTCTGAAACTTATTATTTAGTGACTTCTGGCAAATCATTTAGGAATTAAAACTACAAATTTTATGAACAACAAACCAAAAATAAGAAGCAAAAATCTATTCATTCTTTGAAAATCTGGACAGTTGGGAGGTATAGTTCAGCTGGGCCTGTCTGAGTTTGCTGCCCTTCCCCCCCCTGACAAAATAATGGTTGAACTGGAGCCTCTGCAGCCATTCCAATTAACCATTACTTGGCTATTTCACTCCATTTACTTCAATGATTGGACTTCATTTGAAAGTTTTATTTTGTATTTTACAGCACAAACATTAAGTCATCTGTTAAACAAAGCAATGCAGTCTCACAATGAAAACTTAGCATTAAAACTTCTCTGCCCTTGAAACTCACATTCATTGAAACAGCATTGAAACCCACATTCAAAGAAAATACATTTTGCCAGTGGCAGATAAAGATTAATTTTGGGCTGTTTTCGAATCATAGGCCCCTTGCATATGAAACATACATGTGCTCTTTGATACACCTTCCTCATTGTACTAAAATTATATTCCTTGTACAATACAGTACACTTGTTAGAGGGTGTTTTAAATTTGTTTTGAACATTTTTCCAGTAAGCAATGAAACAAAACATATGCACCCATAATGGCAAAACTGCCCAGTTGAGAACATTTATCATAAAAACGTCTACTCAGACTTCCACAGTCCACCATTATTAGTAAATATACACAATTCTACAGTCCACCATTATTAGTAAATATGCACAATTCCACAGTCCACCATTATTAGTAAATATGCACAATTCTACAGTCCACCATTATCAGTAAATATGCACAATTCTACAGTGCACATTTATCAGTAAATATGCACAATTCTACAGTCCATATTCAGTGAATTCAGTTCTTGCCATAGCTGTCAACCTTAGCACAAACACCTGGACAAAGCGAACAATGGGGGAATACAGTCCCAAAAATAGGGACACATTTAAAATATTCATCTTATAAACTTAGAAAATTGCTAGAAAAAAGGTTGTGCTACTATGTATTCTGAAGAACATGAAGTTTGAAATTCAAATGCGGTCAATTTTACTGCGGACAGAACAAAAACAATTTTCAGCAGAGACGAGGATTAATACTGCAGACACGTCTTTGTAAAATGGCAGGGCATCAGAGCAAATCCACACAAACACAGAGGAGATGCAGACTCACACAGAAGCCACCCCAACCAAGAATCAAACCAGAAAACCTATAGCTGTGAGGCAACAATACTACCACTGCACCATCAAATCTACAAGGAATTAAACATTCAGAAACCTGAAGTCTGAAATTCAAATGCCTGTCAATTTTACTGCGGACAGAACAAAACAATTTTCAGCAGAGATGCAGGGATTAATACTGCAGACACGTCTTTGTAAAATGGCAGGGCACCAGAGCAAATCCACACAAATACAGGGAGGAGATGCAGACAGAAGCCACCCCAACCAAGAATCAAACCAGAAAACCTATAGTTGTGAGGTAACAATACTATCACTGCACCATCAATTATACAAGGAATTAAACATTCAGAAACCTGAAGTTTGAAATTCAAATGCCTGTCAATTTTACTGCGGACAGAACAAAACAATTTTCAGCAGAGACGAGGGATTAAAACTGCAGACACATCTTTGTAAAATGGCAGGGCACCAGAGCAAATCCACACAAACACAGGCAGGAGATGCAGACTCCAAACAGAAGCCACCCCAACCAAGAATCAAACCAGAAAACCTATAGCTGTGAGGCAACAATACTACCACCGCACCATCAATTATGCAAGGAATTAAACATTCAGAAACCTGAAGTCTGAAATTCAAATGCCTGTCAATTTTACTGCGGACAGAACAAAACCAATTTTCAGCAGGGATTAAAACTGCAGACACGTCTTTGTAAAATGGCAGGGCACCAGAGCAAATCCACACAAACACATGGAGGAGATGCAGACTCCACACAGAAGCCACCCCAACCAAGAATCAAACCAGAAAACCTATAGCTGTGAGGCAACAATACTACCACTGCACCATCAAATCTGCAAGGAATTAAACATTCAGAAACCTGAAGTCTGAAATTCAAATGCCTGTCAATTTTACTGCGGACAGAACAAAACAATTTTCAGCAGAGATGCAGGGATTAATACTGCAGACACGTCTTTGTAAAATGGCAGGGCACCAGAGCAAATCCACACAAATACAGGGAGGAGATGCAGACAGAAGCCACCCCAACCAAGAATCAAACCAGAAAACCTATAGTTGTGAGGTAACAATACTATCACTGCACCATCAATTATACAAGGAATTAAACATTCAGAAACCTGAAGTCTGAAATTCAAATGCCTGTCAATTTTACTGCGGACAGAACAAAACAATTTTCAGCAGAGACGAGGGATTAAAACTGCAGACACATCTTTGTAAAATGGCAGGGCACCAGAGCAAATCCACACAAACACAGGCAGGAGATGCAGACTCCAAACAGAAGCCACCCCAACCAAGAATCAAACCAGAAAACCTATAGCTGTGAGGCAACAATACTACCACCGCACCATCAATTATGCAAGGAATTAAACATTCAGAAACCTGAAGTCTGAAATTCAAATGCCTGTCAATTTTACTGCGGACAGAACAAAACCAATTTTCAGCAGGGATTAAAACTGCAGACACGTCTTTGTAAAATGGCAGGGCACCAGAGCAAATCCACACAAACACATGGAGGAGATGCAGACTCCACACAGAAGCCACCCCAACCAAGAATCAAACCAGAAAACCTATAGCTGTGAGGCAACAATACTACCACTGCACCATCAAATACGCAAGGAATTAAACATTCAGAAACCCTTAAGTCTGAAATTCAAATGCCTGTCAATTTTATTTAACATTTTTTAGTCAGGACAGTCTGACTTGGAACAAATAAACAATTTTCAGCAGAGGCCCAGGAAGAAATAATGCAGACATGTCTTTGTAACATGGGAGGGCACAAAAGCAAACCCACACAAACACAGGGAGAAGATACAGACCCCACAAAGAAGGAACCCCAGCCAAGAATCAAACCCAAGAACCTGCAGCTGTGAGGCAACAATGCTACTACTACACCATCAAATATCAAGCGTTGCAACATTTACAAACCACAGATATTATGAGGAACAGATCAGATCGAATATGAGGTAAAAATCTGAAATTTTTACAAATGGTGGTGGGTAGGGAACTCAAGTCTTTAACACCTGCATACAGGGTACAGGGTTCAAGCCTGAGGCATTCCCTACCACACCACCATAAGCACCTGGGGCATTTTCACACACACACACACACACACACACCCCAGTAAAGCACAAGCACCATACACAAATAAAAAGCACAAACTCAATAAAAATAAACATTGTAAATTAAAAGGCACCTTACCTGAATGAATACATCCAGAGTTAACGTCCATACATCCTTCCCGCAATACTGAAGACCCGCGAGATCCCAATGCTCCTTCCCGACGAGATCCCTAAGGCTCTGTCCCGAGTCCCTGCTGCTCCTCTTGCAGTCCGGACGCGTCCCATAATCCTGGCGGGTCTGTGCACTGTAAAAGTGCACAGACGTCTCCTTGTGTCCCCCTATGGGGACGGCCGGGCTGCCTTGAGCATGCGCATAGACCGATAAGTCGGGACTCGGTCTATGCGCGAAGTCCGCGAATTTTAAAAAAATATTTTTTTTTCTTTCTTTTTTTATTTTTGAGGGGGCTGCAGTCCGGCAGCCCTATGCCACGAGCCGCCCCTGGCAATCAGTAAAACAGTTTAAGAACCTCAAGTCAGCCAGATTAGCTGGTTCAAATGGAGTAAGTGTTAGCATCTCTAACACAAAATTAAGATCCCAAGGAGGGGCTGCTGGTTTTCTTTCCCTTTCAAAAACATACTTACATGAGAATGCAATGAAAGAGGAGCATTCATGGCAGGATATGCTGAAATGGCCAATAAACGAACCCAGATGGAGGAGTAAGAAAGGACATATTGTAAAACCAGAGAAACACTAGGCGTGAATATGTTCTGGTTAGGTTGCTGGGACCAACTAGAAAACCTTTTCCATTTGCTAATATATGATTTTCTAGTAGCAGACTTTCTTTCTTTCATTAGTACATTCTGCTCATCCTCAGTAAACAGAAGCCTAAAGAGAATTAAGACTCTATCATCCCACCCATCAGTTGAAGCTGAGTGGGGTCAGTGTAGATCAAACACCTCTGTTCTTGTGTGAGAAGATCTATTCTGTGGGGAAGCTTGAAGTAATTGCCCCTGGTCATTTCCAAAAGAAGGGAGAACCACTGTTGCCTGGGCCAGAATGGAGTCACCACAATAATCCTGGGGGATTCCTTCTGAATCTTCAGAAGTACCCTAGATATCAGTGGAAAGACAGGAAAAGCATCAGAGAACATTCCTGTCAAAGGGAAGGAAAAGGCACCTGTCTTCCAGGTCTCCTTAAATAGAGTCCTGGAGCAGAATCTTGCTGGAAGATTGTTCAGACAGGAGGCAAATATGTCTATACTTGATGAACTCCCCAGAGATGGATCATGTCTTGGAGCAGCCCTTGATCTATTTTCCATTTGTGAGGGTCTGCTTTTGTCCTGCTCATCTTGTCTGCCACACAATTTTGCTCTGACAGAATGTAGAATGCCTGTAGAGTGAGATTTTGCTGTGAATCTATATCCCAAGCTAACATGACTAGTCAGCAAAGGGGATACTACCTGGTTCCCCCTTGCTTACTGATAAACTACATGACTGTGGTATTGTCTATAAAAACTTGAAGAGGTCCTGGGGACCAAAGATGACACAGAGAGTTGAGTGCCTTGACCAGGGCAAGCATCTATTTTATACTTATGTGCTCACATCTGTCCTTAGTGTTGCACATACCTTGCATTTTTTATCCCTCCTGAAACTGTTTAACTAGTGCTAAACACTTTGCGAACACTCTTGGTGCAGAGGATAGTCCAAAGGAAAAGGCAGAGATCTGAAAATGTGTTCCAGACACACAAAACCTTAAGAAATGCCTGAAGTCTTGATAAAGAGGGATATGATAATAAGCATCTTTTAAATATAGCATTATCAGGAAATGTCAAAGAAGAGGTAACATATATTGTGAAATGACAGCATTTTGATGTTGGGCACTGTCATAACCAGGATTAGGAAAAAAAGATCCTGGAGTGGTCTCCAAGGATTTTCTTTCTCTGGCACTAAAAACATGCTTGAATAAAAACCTTTCCCAACCTGGGAAGGAGGAACCAACACTATCCTTACCTGGGAGAGCATGTGCTGAAGGACTGGGGGGGGGGGGGATAAAGAAGATAAAGAAGTCTGGTGGAAAAGGAGTAACTCCCTAGAAAGTAAGGATTTCCTCCACTGCCATCTGTAACCATTTCCATAGGGATTTACTCCCACTGCCATCTGTAATCATTTCCATTGGTCTGAAACTATCCGTTGCCAAACTATCTGTTGACTAACTAAAAATACCCTAGCCATCATGTGACACCGTGATAAAGCCTGAAAACAGTACCATAAAACTAAAACTATTACTTCCCGTAATGAATACCAAATACTTTGCAACAAAGCAAAAACATATTAACTCAGACCGTAAAGCCTATTTCTCCACTCTCCAAATTGAACACAACAATAACCCTAAAAGATTCTGGGATGGAATTTCCTCCCTTCTAAACCCAGGCAAAAAAGAAAACCCCTGCCCCAACCCAAATGCCTCTGACTCAGATCTAGCTACCCAATTCAATTTATTCTTTATTGATTCCATATCTAAAATAACATCATCCTTCGCTAATAACTTACAACAACCTTCACACATCCCCTTCTCCTCCAGTACCTCTAGCTCCCTACCTCCTCCCTTCTCCATGAACCCTATCCCCATCTCTACCATAAAAATACTTCTTCAAAAATTGAAACCTTCCTCTAATGCCCCTGATGAAACACCCTCCTACTTCCTAAAAATAGCTGCAGAAGCCATTGCCTTCCCTATCTGCATCCTAATAAATTGATCAATTTCAGAATCCCATGTTCCCCAGATTTGGAAAAAGGCCTATATCATTCCACTCCATAAAGGTGGCAATAATAATTATATCCCCAACTTCCATCCCATCACTATCTTATCCTCTATTTCAAAACTCCTCAAAAAATGCATCCACCTACAACTCCTACCCTATCTTACAAATAATAACCTTCTTACTCCCACCCAGGATGGATCATGTCCTGGCTACAGCACTACAATAGCCCTACTTCTCCTTCCTAGAAACTGTAATCACAGCCCATAATTCTGGTCACATTGTATCTACTCTCCTCCTAGACCTCTCCAAGACCTTCGATACCATCTCTCATAGCCTTCTTCTTACTAAACTCTCTAAACTAAATCTATCCCACTCCTCTATTAACTGGTTCACCACTTACCTATCAAATAGGCAACAATCAGTTAAGTGGAAAAAAGCTATTTCACCATTTCAAAACACACTCACAGGTGTGCCCCAAGGCTCAATTCTTGGCCACCTTCTATTTAAAATTGTCATTAATGACTTCTACCATGCCATCCCTAACGCTAACCTCATCCAATACGCAGATAACTCAACAATAATCTGTTCTGCAACCTCCACTTCTGCACTAATACAATTACCCAAGATGCCTTCTCCTCCACAGAATAATGGATGCTAGAAAACCATCTAGCACTAAATGCTACTAAAACTAAACTAATGTTATTTTCTCCCTCTAAAAGTATTACCCTAGACAAAAACTCTTTCTCTATTACTAGCAAAATTAACACTCCTCTTGAAACAGTCTCCACTGCCAAACTATTAGGAATCCTCATTGACTACCAACTAAAATTTGATAGCCATCTCCAAGTAAACATCAAAAAAACTTACAAGAAACTAGGCATGCTTTATCGCCACTACCATTTCATCTCTCCCTCCACCAGACTCATTCTTGCTAAAACATACCTCATCCCTTCCTTCCTGTATGGTGCCTCTATCCTTACCAATGTGCAATCCTCCCTCAAATCAAAACTCTCCTCCTGTTACTATAAAATTTCAAAATTTGCAACTGGCCACAGATCCAACACCCATCACTGGATCTCCCTGCACCAACTGAACTGGCTTGAACTGCCCAATTATCTTACCTATATGCAACTTATCCAAGCACACAAACTTATTTTGAAACCCTATCTCTGCCCCTCCCTTGCCTCTACCTTCAAAATACATCTTCCTAACAGAAGCTTTTGATCCAACTTCCAAAATCTAATAGAACTACGCAAAGCTACCTGACCTCCTGGCAAACATCTTCTTTCCTTCTGCTTAGCACCCCACTGGAATTCTCTCCCACCTCTTATCCGTACCACTAGCAGTCTCTCTAACTTTAAACTCTTCTTCACTCACACCTAATCTGGCAATGGGAATGCTCCTGCTCTCATCCTACATAACATCCCTAACTACAATTTCTCCCTCTATCAAACATATCTGCCAATAGCCTCTTTTAGCCTATAATTTCCTGAAGGAACTGGCACTCTTTTATACTTCCTTAAATTTGTTTATAATGGAGTTTTTCATGCATTTGTTCTATCAAATGCCAATTTATTGTAACTATTGTTAACATTATGATGTTTTCTAATGTATTGTTGAGTGTTTTGTACCTTAGAAATTTTTGTAACTGTTATTATGCAATTCTATTATTTACTATTTGTATTTCTGGAGCTTTTCTCCTCAGGACTCCATTGAAAATGGGCTCCTCATGGCCCAATGGACCACCCTGGTAAACAAACTGCAAATAAATAAAACATCAGAGATTCATGCTATCTGGAAGGGAAAGGGAACTGCCAGGTTGGGAGGGGAGGACAGGTTCCTGAAATAGACATTCTGATTTGTTGGACTCTCCTTGGTTTTGAGGAGATCCTGAATTCTTTTGGGAACCCCCTGTCATTTCTTCTTAAATGTCTGTTTACCCACATTTTGTTGAGACTGTCTATTTTGTTTTTGCTAGAACTGAATGGAGAGAGAATCCCTTAGAAAATTTGGAAAAGGAGGACTAAAAATCTTAAGAGATTCCCTATATCAACTTGCCCCTTTCATCACAGTTTTTCACAACCTCTGCAGCAGAGGAACCAAAAACTAAACTATTTTCCAAAGGAGAATTTAACATCTCATTTTTCACATCAACTAAGAGGCAGCCAAGAAAACTTCCTCAAAACAGCATCAGTGGCCATAGCCCTGGAAGAAGTATCAACTAAGTCATATTGTAAACAATAGGCTGTAACTTGTAAAATGGAAGAGACTAAATTATTTAAAGCAGATTTCCCTCACAAAAAGAAACTGCAAACAAAGCATTCATCATACTTTCAGAGTTAGGCACAATAAGCTTTAACACATGAGCCTGGCGATTCAAAATTCTGAAAATCAGTGTTGCAGATGCATACACTTTTCCCATACTTATCAATAATCTTCCCATCCTTGTCAGAAAGAGTAGGACTGGAATTAACTAAATATTTAGCAGCAGCAAGAATAATTAAACCTATAGCTGCTGGGTCAGATTTGGGAAGAGTGTATAAAAACTTTAAAAGATTGAAGAACTTCAAACATTCTATCTGCCTTTCAAGGGGCAGCAGGTTATCAGGAAAATTGCAGGCAGCAACACACACATCCTCGAAAGCTGACAGAACTAGTGGAATAGGTGAAGGTTCTAGAAATTCCTTCTGTAACAGCTCATAGTATTTTCTGAGGGACTGAAAAACCTCAGAGTTCTTGCACTGAAAACACTAGCGCATTCTGGAAATAGTCTCAGAGAAAGAGAAAGCCCACACACAGAGAATCAGAAACCGAGCACTCCTTTGAATCTGAATCATAAAACTGAGGAGAAAACCCTCACTCTGCCCATTCATCTTCCTGTCCAGATTCAGAATCTTGAATCTCTTCAGGAAAAGAGTATCCCTCTTTCTTTTACCAGAAACCACCTCATAAAAAGGACTGATAGCCTGAATTAAACCCTGCGCCAGACACAATAAAGTACTCCTGTCTAAGGAAAACTAAAGAACAATAGGTACATGTTTAGCTTTCTGCTTCTTTTTGAAAACAAAATGGAGCCAAGAGTGTTATTAATGGCAGCTACAGCTTTCCTAGGAATAGGCACAACATTCTGACCAAACGGAGGAGTCTTCCCTGTTCCCTCTCCCACAACCAACAACAATGGCTCTCTCTTGCCTACTGAAGCGAACCCAACAGTCACAGACGATGTGGCTAACCCCAGTCCATAGTGGCTGTAGGTGCCATACCAGAGGGATCCAGGGTAAAAGAAAGGTGGTCTGAGGAACAAGCTATGGATACAACAGCAGAGTCACCCATCTGCAGGTGAGGTAAACTGCTAGTCTTCTGTGCTGGCAAAGCCTGTCTGCTTAACTTTTTGATTTTTGGCTGGAAGAAGAACCAGCTGTAAGACCAGTAGTTTGTTCCATGGTTGTTCCACAGTCAAACTAAAAGTGAAAACAGGCGCAATGGCAGATAAAAATTTAAAGTCTTTAAAACTCACGTTTTTCACAGAAAAACACAGCAAAATCAATTTAAAACACCATGTCAGCTCCAAAAAAAGTAAAATAAATGCAATTTCTTCACAGGAAAATGGTTTTCAATTACTTTAACCAACTTTTGAAACTGGCTGGGAAAAATGCACTCCTGTTTAAAAATACAGTTAAGTCTCATGTATTATGTATGTAACTGTATTATGTTCATCATTCTTACTGCTGCAGTAGCCTATGGTTATATGGGTTGATTACTAAAGACTATCTAATCTGGGAGGACAAAGGAGAAGAGGCCAGGAATCTTAGATGGTCTTAGCAAAGCTAGTCTTGGACCTGGAAGAAGTCCAGTTAGTAATGCTTTGAGAAAGTATGTACATTGATCTTTATCTTCTTTGGACCATGCTATCAGTAGCCAGGAAATGTATCACAAGCAATAAATTAAAAAACAGACTTATATTTACTAATAGTGTTAATCACACCTTTACCTGTGCAGTGGTCTATTTTTCAAAAGAGGTCTCATTTTTTATTTATTGTTTTATTGTTATTTTTTAGTTTAAATTAATATGTCTGTATCTATTAAATGTTTTAGAGTTTGTAATATAATATGAAAGCCTTTTATGAAATGTGTATCTTTAAATATATATTGGTAGGTCATATGACCATGACTGATTGGTATAAGAACGGTGTTTTAGATGAACATGACATACACCTGAAGAAGCATTTCTGTGAAAGCGTTTGTGTCTGTTCCTATTAAAGCAGTTGGAGAACCTGGAGCCTTGCCTGTGCTTGTTTTATGCCTTTTAAAAAGAAGTTATGTTCTTACCATAACATTCCATCTGTGTTGTCGATCTTCATTCATTCTTGACTGATGGGTTTGGTTCTGAACCCTCAGAACCCACTCGGCCATTATATAAAGTTCACGCCAGCTAAAAACTCTCGAACTAAGGCTCCATACTGCCTCTCTTCCCATTACCTCAGATCGAGTTTGCCTACCATGAAGAAAATATTGAAGCTCTGTCTGAGCAACAACCCTATAAAACCTCAGGACTAGATCTGAACCTTCAGGAGTCTCTAGGAGGGGGCAGGAGTGTGGGATGTCAAGAATGAATGAATGAAGATCGACAACACAGATGGAACATTATGGTAAGAACATAACTTCTTTATCTGATGTTGTCAATCTTCATTCATTTTTGACTGTTGGGATGGAGTCCCCAGCTACTTTATATCCTGTGAGGCCCTAAAGAAGGATATTCCTGAGCACCATAGGGTCAAAGGATGCTCTTCCCCTGGAGACCATGTCTAATTTGTAATAAGTGATAAAGGTATGAGGGGTAGCCCAAGCTGCAGCTGTGCATATGCTTTCTATTGAAGCTATGGAATGGAAGGCCGCTGAAGTGGAAACAAATCTCATAGAATGAGCTCTAACTTTTTTTGGTAGTTTGAGTTTATTCAGGTTGCATATAAAGGTAATGCAGTCTCTTAACCATTTTGACACTGTGACCTTTGAAACTGGTTTTCCTAATCTGGTGCCTGAAAAAGACAGAAAAAGTTGGTCTGATTTTCTAGAGGCTTTTGTTCTAAGTAGAAATGCAACTGCCTGTGGACGTCCAACATATGCAGGCAGTACCCTCCTTTGTTTGAAATTTTTGGAAAGAAAACTGGTAAGTCTATAGTCTGGTTAATATTGGACTCTGATACCACTTTAGGAAGGAAGGAGGGATTGGTTCTGAGTGATACTCTCTCTCTGTGGAACATGACATAGGAATGATTCATGCACAAAACCTGTAACTCTGAAATTCTCTAAGCAGATGTGATAGCTACTAGGAAGAGGGTCTTCCAAGATAAAAACTTGAGGTCATAAGTGGCTGCTGGCTCAAAAGGTTGACTAACTAGGCATTGCAAGACTAAGGTCAAATCCCAAGGCGTTATTGGATCTTAGAAAGGTGGCTTCAAATGTTGCGCGCCTTTAAGAAAAATTTTGCAAAGATGGTGGGACAGTAATGAGTGATCGTTAAAACCATTATGAAAATTCGAGATGGCAGCTACATGAAATCTAATGGTAGAGGTTGAGGCTCCCAATTGAAATAAGGTGGCTAAGTATTCCAGAACCTTATCTACTGGAGCCAAGAAAGGATCAAACCGTTTGCATCTAACCAAATCTTTTCCATTTGTCAAGGTAAATTTTTCTGGTGGACGGTTTATGAGAAGCCATATCTTTTGCACTGGAGAGAACAAATTGTTCTGACTGGTAATCACTGGAAGTGGAGAAATCAAGCCGTC
Organism: Protopterus annectens; assembly: GCF_019279795.1. Lineage (NCBI taxonomy): Eukaryota > Metazoa > Chordata > Ceratodontiformes > Protopteridae > Protopterus > Protopterus annectens. The sequence continues at coordinate 1,918,781,898 of NC_056743.1, read as the reverse complement.
AGCTTGAGATGTTGGAGGTTGGGATGCACCAAGCCCTGAGGGTGAGATAGTAGATCTGGAGGTGGATCCAGAGTCCACAGGTGGTGAACCAGATGATGTCAGAGCAAGGGAAACCAGACTTGATAGGGCCAGTAAGGTTCAATGAGAATCACTTTGCTTCTCAATCATTGGGCATCCCTTAAAAACTGAGGAATTAGAAGAACTGGTGAAAAGGCATACAGAAGTCTTGGGGGCCAATCGTAAAGAAGTGTATTTCTCGAGGACTCCCCACAAGGGGGGGACTAGGGCAAAGTAGCTGCTGCATTTTTGGTTTATGGGAGAGGCAAACAGGTTACAGCAAGGCTGACCCATCAATGAAAAGTTTTCTTCACTATGTTGGGATTAAGAGACCACTCGTGAGGTAGAAGGATACACCTGCTTAGTTTGTCTGCAATCACAATGGAGTTCCCCGGAATATGCATTGTTATTAGAAAGCGGTTGGAGGTGACTGCCCATTGCCAAACTCTTAGGGCTTCCCAGCATAGTGGGTAGGATCTGGTTCCCCCGTTTCTTGATGTACCAGACTACTGACATGTTGTCTGATTGGATAGCAAGTGTCCCAGATGGAAGGGCAGACTGGAGTGCTTGCAATGCTAAAAGCACTGCCATCAATTCTAGGACACTGACGTGCAGATTGGCCTCCTGTGGGGACCCAGTGCCTTGGACAGTCTTTCCTTGAAAATCCCCCCCCCACCCTATCAGAGAACTGTCCCTGGTTATTACGGCCTTGGCCTGACAGGGGGAGAAGGGATGACTCAATAAATCCTCTTCTGGCTTCATCCACCAAGACAAATCCTTATTGCAGCAATTTGTTATTAAGATTCGATAAGACATGGGATGAGTTAGAAGTGATCATTGTGATGCTAGAAGCCAATGAAGCAGCCTTGTGTGATATCTCACTAGGGGGACTAATGTTCATAGGTAGGTACTAGGCTGTCAGCCCAAGGGCCTGCGTAAGACTAGCCAACAAGGTTCCCTGGCTTACACCACCCAAGAAAGTTATTTTCCTGTGCTACTGTCGAGCAGAGGCACAGAAGTGATCCCTGGGGTGTATTTCCTATTTCCCAACCACTCAACAAGATTTTTCTTGAAGAGTGCTAATGAAGAACTTTGCTTGACATAGATGGGTAGCCTGTTCCAGAGTATGGGAAGTCTCTGGGACAGGAATCTATCCCTCCAGCATGTCCTGTTTATTGTGGTGACAAGGTTTAGGTCCCTACAGCGTGTAGCTCGGAGGGATTGGGATTTCTTTAGGTGTAGCATGTCCAACAGCTCTGGGTTTGACATAGCTTTATATGTTAGGCAGAGATCACCTCGGAGTAGGCGATATGCTACGGAATAAAGCTGGAGGTTTTTGAGGCAGTCAGTGTAGGGCATTTGTTTGAGGCCAGTAATCCTCTTTGTGAGGTACTTATGTGGCCTTTCCACCTGCTGCAGATGTCTTGTGAGGTACATTCCAAAAGAGGCATCGTACTCTATAATGGGTCTAATGAGTGTCGAGTAGAGGGGAACAATGGCCTCTTTTTTCCTGGATGAGAACCCTTTTATGATGAGGTGTGCCACGTAGAAGGACTTCCTGACTACTGTGGTGATGTGACTATCAAAGGAGAGATACTGTCCACCTGGGTCCCAAGGTCTCTTATCACACATTCGGTGTTAGGTAGATTGCTGCCTATGTGGTAGTTCATGGGTGCAGATTTTTTACCAAAGGGGATGACACTGCACTTTTTGGCACTGAGCTTAAGGCCATGGCTCTGACACCAGGCATCTGTCTCAGCAAGGCCCTTCTGTAGGATGTCCACATCATTTGGGGACTTGACTATGGCTCCTAGTTTGCAGTCATCTGCAAACTTCATTAGCCAGAGGCCTTCTGTGTTAGCCTATACTTCAGAGAAGTAGACTTTACTCCATTTGTCACTGCTTTGAGGTCATATTTGGAGTCTGCAACTTTTACAGTGTGGGTTCTGTCAGTGAGCCAGTTGGCAACCCATCTTGTGACGTAGGGATTTATACCTAGTTTAGTGAGTTTAGCTATAATTCCAGAATGGGGGATGGTGTCGAAAGCCTTGGGGAGGTCAAGATAGGCTGTGTGAACCACCTTACCCTCATCTATGGCTTTGGTGACTGCCTCAAACAAGTCAATCAGGTTCAGGAGGCATGATCTGCCTTTCACAAACCCGAACTGTGGGATCCAGAGTTTTGGAGTTACAATGTCTTTGTTTATGAGTTCCATGATGATACTTTCCATGGCCTTGCAGACCAGGCTTGTCAGGCTAATAGGTCGATATTCCCGGGATCAGTGGTGGCTCCCCCTTTGTGGAGTGGGATAACTGCTGCTGTGCGCCATTCAGTGGGCACAAAGCCTGATGTGAGGCTATTATTGAACATGGTGCTTAAGTGGGGTGCCAGTTCATTCTGAAGTTCTTGTAAAACGCAGCCTGGGATGTTGTCCGGTCCCATGGATGCTGTGTTTTTGGCTTTATAGAGTGCAGCTTTTACCTGCGTAGTTGTGATTACAGGGACTCTGCATTCTTCCTGTATAGCTGTGGGCCCTTTAGGGGGTGAGGGGGGTAAAGTTAGCACTGAACCTATCTGCCAGGATGTTGGCAATATCAGTTAGTTCTGTAATTTTTATGCCGTTGTTCTGTAACTCAGAGCAGATCTGGGTGTTGCCATAGAGATTCTTGACATAGCTATAGAATGCTTTGTGGTTGTCCTTAGAATTAGTGGTGATTTTGTTTTCGTAGCTAGCTTTGGAGGATCTTATAAGGGATCTCATCTTCTTACTGAGGCTGTCCAGGGAGCTCCTCCACTCATGGGATTTTACTCTCTTTTGCAACAGTTTCTTCCTTCTGTTGTACAGTTTGTTTATGGCAGGGTACCACCAGATTGGCTTCCTTTTTTTGGAGGATAGCATCTTGCTTCTGTTTGGGATAGCATGATTCTTGCACTTGTGTAAGTGCTTATACAGTGCATTTGTGCAGGATTCAGCAGTTGTAACTGTATTGTCCATCTGTATGGGTGTCATGAAGTTCACCACTTCTGTCTTAAGAAGCATGAAGTTGGCTTTGGAGAATTTTTTTACCGTGGTTTCCTTAATGGGGGGTGGGGGCGGGATGTGGATATCATGGGTGATTAACTTATGGTCAGATCGGACCAACGAGGAGTTGACTTCAGGTGTGGAACACTCATGTTGGTAATGACTAGGTCTAGGATATTGTTGCCCCTGGTGGGGGTGTGGATAAGTTGATCCATGGCATTGGAGTTTATGAATTCCAGAAAGCATTGAGCTAAGGAGTTGGTACATGAGTAGTTTTCCCAGTTAATGGTGGGGTAGCTGAAGTCGCTCATTATTAGGGCATCTGGTTGAACCCTAATATTTTCCAGTACATCAAGAAAAGAGGAGTGGAAATCCTGGGGCATGGTGGGGGATCTGTAGCAAGCTACAATTTGGATTGCAGTTTTGCTCAGAGTTAGTTGCACTTGGATAACCTCTGATGCATTATGCTGAGCAACTAGCCTGGAGGTGTGGATATCCTTAATGAATATGGACACACCTCCACCTTTGGTGTTTCGGTCCAGGTTACATGGCCGAAACGTGTTGTATGAGTTATAGCCTGGTAGTGCAGGGGTCCTTCTCTGCAGTCTTGAACCAGGTCTCAGTCACTGCACAGATATCGATGTTCTCCATTTTAAGGAGTGGCTCGAGTGAGTGCATTTTGAGATTTAGACTTCTAGCATTGAGTAGCATTACCCTCAGTTTTTGCTTGTCTGTTCCTGTTACGGTGGTGAATTTGTTATTTGAACCTTGCCTAAAAAAAGGTACTATAGGGACAGCAAGAGCCTTAGCCAGTATCAGGAATCCCATGGGGCGACAGGTACAGGCCATCTGTGGCAAAGCATCGTGGTCTATCAACCATGTCGTCCCAAGCAGACAGATACTGGATCCCATTAGAATGACACCAGAAGCTTAGCCAATTGTTGAAGTCAATCATTTTGTCCTTGTACTACGGTATCATTCTGGGCGATGGCAGAATGCTACTCAGGGCTAGGGTCATACCTGCCTGGGCTACAAGATCGGAGAGCTCATCCATGTCTCTTTTCATGTAGTCCAGGGAGGTACGTCTCAGGTCATTCACACAAACATGGATAATGACAGAGTCATATTTGTACTTGTTGTGGAGTGACCTGAGTGCATGGGTTATGTGGCAGATCTCTTTGGGCTACTATACACTAGGGATGCACCACACCCCTACCAGTCCCCCTAGATTTTGTCCGCATACATGCACACACGCATACCCCCTGGCTTATATAACATCGTCAGATGAAACAAGAAAAACAGTTTGACTCAAAACCGTTCAATCTTCCCAAACATCTGAAGTTATGGTGAGTACATACTAAAAAGATGTTATGTGATCCCTGAGAAGAAAACAACAACTGGTCTTTCTTTGCTGCTGAGTCCTCCTGTCTAAATAGAAAGATAGAATTGCTCAGAACATCCAATTTATGGAGAGTGTATTCAGGATGAAAAACTGGGTCTGCACCTTAGACCTTTGCTTTAATGAGTCTTTTTGCATAGTCTGCTGCTCATCAGAAGGATGGAATCATGGATAGCAGATATAGAGATAGCTTAATAGCTGAGATTGGTAGATTGAGCTGATTAAACAGAAAAAACAGATGTTAGAAAATTCTGGGACAGGACAGGAGCAGTGATAGGGAGGTAAGCCCTTGAGTTTGAGCCAGATGCAAACCTCTTCCACTTACTAAGGTACAATTTGTTAGTGGTGGGTTTGTTCTAGTGTGTGACTTCTAACTAAGGAGAGGGAGGGAGCAAGCAGTCAATTTTAGAGATTGAAGGGACTGATGCAAAATGTCGGACTGATGGATTAGCAAATGCATGCTTTCGGTAAGAGTATGAAACCATATCTGACGAGGCCAGTATAGCATCATTGAAGACATTGAAGATCCCTTGTTTTGCTTTTTTTTGGGAGTGGGGGAAGGGAGGAAAGGCAAAGGCATAAAGTGTTGGCCCTGGTTGTGCTAGAGAGCATCATGGCTGGTACTCCTGATGTGGGGATCAGGAGAAAGAACCTTTGGCACTTGGTGTTTTGTGGAGTTGCAAATTGGTAGCATCACACTCTCATGGCCTTCTGCAAGGGATACGATCTGGTCCCCCTCTGTTTTTGTTTGTACCAAACCAACACCATTGTGTTGAGTGGTGTGATGCCGATGATGAGAGGGAAGAAGACCCTGTAAGGCCTGTAGGATAGAAGTACAGCCCTCATCATCCACACGCTGATGTGGAGAGAAGAGCTTCTTTCCGAAGCCAAGAGCCCTGAACTAGCCTGCCCATATCTGGGAGGCATTTGTCGTCAGGTAACCTCACTGGGGGAGAGAACAGGGTTTTCCCTGATCCAAGTTGGAGATCAGCTTAACTTGGCCCTGTGTTGCCTGATCCCTTTCGGAAGGGAAAAGACGCCAACAAGATCAATGAGTCTATCTCTCCTGCTCTAATAAACTTTATGCTGAGAGGGCAGCAAGACAGACTTTGACCAATCAAACACTGAATCCAAGACTTCAGGTGAGCCCACTACTGCCAAACACTTGGTGAACACCTGGGGCTGTGTGGAGAGACCAGGGCAGAGCACAAAAATTGTAAATGACTGACTCCCAGGCTGTCTGAGAATATTGGTCTCTCCAGGTCCCCTGTTTTTTTGGCAAAAAAGAACCTGGAGTAATTTCCTGATCGATCTGGTCTGCAGATAACGTTTTCCTCTTTCCTCACAGCGGGTAAGGGTTCTTTCACCCTTGGGTCCAAACCCAGAGGACCCCAAAGGGGGGCCCCCGCTAAGGAAGACTTACGAAGGATAGCCCAAGAGAGAGCTAACCACTGGGCTAGCTGCTCAGTAGGGTTTACCGAGAGGAAGATGGATGGATGCTGAGCCTCTGCCACGTCCTGTTGTGTAGCAGATGCCACCACCATGGCATCTACAGCCGGAAGACTGGGGACTGAACAGTCTTGGAGCACCCTGTATATCAGAATCCGACTGACATCAGAAGGCCTCTCCAACGGCCCCAAAGGGGAGAGGCCTAAGTTTCTTGGCAGTCGGATCTTGAGAATCAATTTATTTTGCGTGACATACACTGCATGACTCCTGCAAGTGCTTTACAATATACACAGAGTAAATGATCGCCTGTGATAGACATTTTAAGGCCTAGGGGTTTGAGACATGATGTTACACAATTCTAGTCACTTACACAGAAAAGTAAACAACTAAATTTTTACTGATAATAAAGCAATGTAACACTTCCTGAAAAAGTATAGGGAACTCTAAACTAACTAAAGTATTACTAGAGACCCTGTATTGAAGGTTAAACAAACTCAACCCAATCACACACAACAATTTTCCAATCACAGAAAAGTTAGTTAATAAAACTACTCAGCACTGGTAGTGGTGCATCCTGATCACATAACATCATGACATCCGACAGGCAGCTGACAGTAACCTCCTTGTTTAGCCTGCTGAGTGGGACATCAGTGTGTCTGACTATAGAGTCACCTATGACTAGTGTGTTGGGTACGTTGTTTTGCCTTATTGGCTGTGCTTGAGTGGCACACTGAGTCTGTGGGCTATGAGTCATTTGGGTTGTGTTGGGGGATGGAGGTTGCTTGCGTTTCTGCTTTGGATGTCTCACTTAGACAGATTATTATTGAGAGCCTCCGCGAATGTTTTTGTGTTACTATGTGTGGATTTTGGTGGTATAGAGTTAGTGAGACTATGTGATGAGTGTGGTGTGGTGCAAATGTTTACCTTCTCCTCATGACTGTCAAGTTCAGTCTTGGTTGGAGAGAGCTTTACCTCCAGTTTGGCTAGATAAGTGCATCTTTCACAGGTTGTAGTGTTGGGTGTTAGGAGGAGAGGGTTGTCTGTGTACATGAGGCAATTTCTACATTGCCTCAAGATGCCCAGATTCATCAGATAGACAGGAGAGAACACTGGGAGCTGACCCTTGGACATGCCTGAATAAAAAACTATTTTCCTCTAGATAAGTGAGGAAAGTGAGTACAAGACCTGTTTTTCTCTAAGCAAATGAGAAAAGTAAGTACAAAAACTGTTTTCCTCTAGGTAATGAGGAAGGTTGAGTGCTATAGTAATTAGTAGCTTATTTAGTGCTTACAAGTTCTGAACAAGTGCTGAGCATGAATAAGCAAATTTATTATTGTTTAATTTTTATTGTTGCTGCCATGGATCCAGGAGGTTGTAGTACCAGATGAACAGGGACTTTGTCTTGAGAGAGAATCACTCGAAGTTGCAATCTCAACTTTAACAACCTGTGATGAGGAAGGGAGGCCATGCAGGTTTTCATATTTAGTTTTGTTTTGATGAATTCCAGATCCTGTGTGGGAGATAGTTGTGATTTTTGTTTGTTGAGTGAAATGCCTAAGAACTCGTCAAGGCGTAGAACAGAGTCTATGGCACAAAGCAGCAGATGCCTGGTGGGGGTGCTGAGGAGCCAGTCGTCTAGATATGGAAACATTCCGAATCCCTGTAGCCTTAAGTGAGCTGTTACAACTGCCATGCATTTGGTGAACATACAAGGGGCTGTGGAAATACGCATCCTGAAGATGTATAGAACACATCCAATTGCCCTTCTCTAGAAAGGGAAGGATAGACTTAACCATGACCATCCTGAATTTTGTCTGTTGTACAAATTTGTTCAATACACTGAGATCCAAGATTGCTCTCCAGTCCTCTGTCTTTTTTGGCACTAAAAAGAATCTAGAGCAGAATCTGGATCCTATCTGATCTGGTGGGACTGCTTGGATTACTCTTTTTTGAAGCAGCTTTTGATTTCTAAAGCTGCTATATCCCTCTGACTGGGTGGAACATCGGGTCTCACCTTTGTGGTTTGGGAAACAGATTGAAGGGAATGCGGTAACCTCTGGTGATTATTGTCTGCACCAAGGAATCTGATGTTACTGCAAGCCAGGCTAAATGGTGCAGAAAAAAATCTTCCCCCGACTGCTTCCAGAGATAAGCAATCAGGCTGCTGCTCAGGAACGCTGGTAGGATTGTCCAGAAAATGAATCTCTGTAGCCATGGTTGCATGGACCTCCTCTGCCACAGGAGAGGTGTTTTCAAGATGAGTTCCCCCCTCAGCCCTAGGGGGATTACTCGCCACATGTGTCCTGAAAAGGCCCTTGGGTCTTCTTGAACCACATCTTTCCACTCCTTTGAGTCCTAGAATAAAGTCTTGCGGAGTGGAAAAACGTACACCCACAGCAGAAAGGGTATTTCCATCCTTCTCACACCTGGCTAACATGTCTCTAACCTTTGGGCCAAACAATGAAGTAGTGTCAACCGGAGCATTGACAAAGGAAGACTTAAAGGGGTTCGCAAAATCACATAAGTGCATGCAGGCATGACGCCTAATGGCAACACCTGTACCTGCTGCTTTAGACATCCCTTCTGCTGTATGTGCAATAAGCCGCATCAATGAATTAGAGATAAACTCTAGGGTGGCAAGCTGAGGGGCAACCTTATCTCAAACCTCATCAGACACTGCTCCTGCCAGGGTATCTGACAGCTCAGTTATCAGATCCCTTTGGAGTCTAGTGAAATGCGCCAAAAAATTCAAGGATGGAATAGCGAAGGTTGATGAAGCAAAGACCCGCTTCCTAAATCTGTCCATCGTCTGGGCCTCTCAGTTGGGAGGACGGACAGTTGAACTCTCTTTGGCAAGTTCCTTCATTGTGGCCACTGCCACCACCATGGCATCCACTGCTAAACCCTTAGACCAATGGGGCTGATCCTCCGGGGATGAAAGAATTTTGTCCAGTCTCCGGGGAATAGGCTCTATGGCATCAGGAGCCTTCCACACATGCTGTACAATTAGTTTAATTAGTTCATCAGCAGACAACATCATCCAAGAAGTAGACGGCCATGCACAAAAAGCTTGCAAGAAAACAGATTCCTCGGAGGATGGGTTTGAGGGCGTCCAATCACCCCTCTGTTTTAAAATGTCCAGGATGCCACCAAAGGAGACAACTTCAGAGGGTGACCATGGGGACCCTTTCCCCTTCATTGTAATCTGCATACTCAGTGACTGATTCTTCTGGAGAATCCAAGTGCTTCCTCTTGCGTGATCCCTTATGGGGTGACTCCTCAGGGAGAAGATCTGAGGAGGACTCTGAAGAGAGTGGACCCTGCACTAGGGTATGTTGCTGCTCTTGTGCCCACTGTCCCAAAGTAGCAGATTGTGGCAGCTGCAAACCAAAGGGAACAAAAATATGGCACTCCAACAGGGATGGTACCAACTGGTAGCCTGCTGAGGCTAGAACTCTCTTCATAATCTGGAAGGCAGGCCTAACCAAAGAGGGATGGGAGCCCAGAACCAAGAAAGACAACCTTGGAACTGGGGTCACACCCCACTCTGATGAGCCTCGTCCCAAAGTAGGAGCTGAGAGAGGGCTTGAAACTACCTAGGCACCAAGAGCTGTAGAAAGCACCTTGGAAAAAAATCAGAGCCGATTCAGCCAGCAGCCAAATCTCATTCCCATGGGTGCAACAGTTGTGATGGAGCCGAAGACCACAGAGTAGTTTCTGGTACCAAGGTGAGATCCACCATCAGTACTGAAGTAGCTGGCACTGGGAGCATCGAAGGAGTGGGCTCCAAGACCTGTGGAGAGGTTGAAGGAGGAATATATGTGGGAGTCCTGGGAGAGTAAGCCTCGGCTCCAGGAGGGAGGGTGGTCCGAGAGGGACCTGGATGGCCTCTGGCTGCCAAGAGCTGATCCACTAATCTAACTACATCCAATTCCAATAGAGTCCTGGAGGAATGGACAGACATTCCCGAAGGAGATTCAGGTCTTTCCATGAAGGGACTCAGCTGATGACCCTAGAAGGGGTCTACTGAAGGGGGTATCTAGTCCTGGGGGTACCTAGAATCTCGACTTTCAGCACCATAGACTGTTGTTTGGCAGGTGAAAATGGAACCAAAATATTAGAGGTGGCAACTATCAGTGCCGGTGAGGTCTTCAGTGATGAAGACATGTCTGGATACTTTCAATGGTAGACAGCATCATAGAAGATTTTATCAGTTTCAGTGCCAGAGCAGAAATCAACAGTCTTTGGAACTTTTGGTTTCTGTTCCAAGGAAGGAGTCAGAACCTGATATTTTTGAATCCTGGATTCATCTACCTTAGGGAAAGATGGTACCGAATGGCTCCATTTTTTAGAGTCAGTCTTTGGAGATTTTGAAGTCTCCGCCTCAGAGAGAGCTTCACCAAAAGGGCATTTCAATAAGCCCTTAAGAATCAACTTATGTATTTCTGCAAGAGTTTGAGCACTAAAACCCTTGTGGAGTATGCATGGAGGTTGAATTTCCAGATGAGGGACACCCAAACAATACATGCACGAAATATGCCCATCCGAATTGGGCATTTTTCTGCCACTGTCTTTACATTGCTTGAACCTGGAGGTTCCTTTTTGCTTTCCTGCCATTTTGTCTAAACAAGTAAATGGCATGCCCACACACACACACACACACACACACACACACACACACACACACACACACACACACACACACACACAGACACTCGCAAAGATAAAGGGAAAGATAAAGATAAAGCTTTATTTTTTTTTAATATACCAACAATGCTATATAAAGACTACCCAAAAAAAGGGTAAAGAGAAAAAGAAAAAGGAAGGGGTAGGGAGAAAGGATACCAACAATGGTATCAAAGAGTTACCAATGGTAAGAAGGGAGGAGAGCCCTAATACCAACGATGGTAAAACAGAGATACCTTCAGGTAAGTAAAAAAATGGAATAAAAGATTCATGTAAAAACAACCAAAGGAAGCAACAGGCCATGGCTGTAGAAAAATAAAAGAAATTTATTCCACACAAGACAAAGGTGATCGCTTCCGTGGACTAAGCCACTTCATCAGACCTCTGTCTTGTGTGGAATAAATTGCTTTTATTTTTCTACAGCCGTGGCCTGTTGCTTCCTTTGGTTGTTTTTACATGATATTTGACTGTTTTTTGGGAGCACAGCTTACCATTATCACTTATTTTTCGCTTTTCTACATTGAATAAAAGATTCAAATAGAGTCACTCACACCAAAAAAGAGAACTATAGAGTTGAAAATACTACAGAAAAGGTTGAAAAGATAGCTAAATAGCAAAAAATGTGAGCACTTAGCTGAGAGCAATGGCTGATGCGTCCAATTTTCTATGTGGCAAACAAGATCTGATGTAATTGGAGGAGAGGCAGTATGGGTAGAGCCTTAGCTTGAGAGTTTTTGGCTGGCGCAAGCTTTGTATAATGGTTGAGTCGGTTCCGAGGGTTTGGAACCAAACCCATCAGTCAAGAATGAATGAAGATTGACAACATCAAATCAGTTGTCATTAAGCCCTGGTTTCATCCTTGTGTACTGATTGTATGTCAGGTTAGTTCAGGACTTCTCTTTGCATTGGAGTAGTAACTGGCCAGTTAGCTCAGCGGTAAGGGTCTAATTGTTTTTCCCGTCCCACCTACCCTGTTGCAGTTGTGTTCTTAAACCTAGTGTACCTCTTGCTGCCTGCCTCTTATGATGATTTGACAACATAATTCACTTCTTCTCCCTGTTTCCTGGCTGTTTATTTATTTTACATTTGTTGACCGGGCTAGTCTAGCTGGATACATGTCCATTTTCAGTAGAGGCCCAGGGAGAAAAGCTCCAAGAAATCATACAAAGTTAATATAGAAGTTATGACAGATATTATAAAAACAGCAATTGTTACATAAAAACATTAATGTGTTTTTTTTTTTTTCACACAAGAAGTACAAATTATAATACTCATAATGATTTTGTGAGAAGGTACAATATACATATATACATAAATTTTATATGCAATGATATAGTATATTAAAACATAAAGGGAAGATAATAAAGGATGTAGGGTGAGAATTAGTGAATAGGAAAAGAGTTAGTCAGGGTTAGTACAGGAGCATAGCCAGTGTTAATTGAGATATAGTTTTAGATTCCTTTTAAAAAGTGAGAGAGAAGTCTGAGATGTGATTTCAGAGGGTAGTTTATTCCATATTTTTCCAACAGAGTTAGAGAACAAGGAGTCACCTGCTGAATTGTTAGGTCTGGTAGTACTGATCAGCAGTTTGTTTGAGGAGCGTAGATTTTTGAGATTATTATAAGGTGTAATGAGGCTAGAGAGTATTGGAGTGTTGCTGGGTTGATACAGGGTCTTGTGGGCTACTGTGAGCTGGTGAAATTGGAGCTGGTTAAGAAAGGCTGTTGACAATAAACACGTTAAGTATAATTTTTGCAAAGTTTCTCTCCTTAAAATACTCACCAGGCTAAAAGACCTTTGATAAAGTTGCTTAATATTGAGTGTACTGACACTGCCTGCATACTACGTCCAAACAACCATCAGAAATATCCCCTACTATGTCCAAATAACCATCAGAAATGTCCCATACTATGTCCAAATAACCATCAGAAATGTCCCCTACTATGTCCAAATAACCATCAGAAATGTCCCCTACTATGTCCAAATAACCATCAGAAATGTCCCATACTATGTACAAATAACCATCAGAAAGGTCCCATACTATATCCAAATAACCATCAGAAAGGTCCCATACTATGTCCAAATAACCATCAGAAATGTCTCATACTATGTCCAAATAACCATCAAAAAGGTCCCATACTATGTCCAAATAACCATCAGAAAGGTCCCATACTATGTCCTAATAACCATCAGAAAGGTCCCACACCATATATTAGTTAGCTATAGAACTCCTTCTATGACAAAAGAAGCCACAATGCCTATCTAGAGGAATTAGAATCACTCAATATTAAACCATTTTTCCTAAGTTATCTAAAAACTATCCAACTATAGACTGTGAAACCTACACCACAACTAGTGCACAAGCACAGAGATTCCTGGACTTTGTCAATGCAAATGCCCTGGAATAATAAGTCAGAGTACTCACTGAGGGGAGTAACATATTGGATCTTGTCCTTATGAATATGTTTGCATTTTGCAACCTCCCTTGTGTATCTTCATCACTTGTTAGGTCTGACCATAAAGCAATATCCTTTGAAATAAAACTGAAACCAGAGATCCCTTCCATTCAAACTACCTAGTCCTACACAATTCATTGGTAAGCTTCATATCCGCTCCAAACCCAGTTAACTTCACTCAATACACAGTAATGTACATCACCACACTATACCATCATGTAAACAGATACATATATGCAGCTGCATCCTGTAGTCACAACTACACGGCAAACTACAAGAACAAACCCACGTGGTGGAACCATAATATCAACAAGCTTTATAATAAAAGGAAAACTATTTTCAGCAAAATTAAGAAGAGTAATTTGCAGAATGTTAGAGCCCTTGTCAATGAAATAAACAAAAAATTCAGGAGCTTAATAAAATCCACCAAAGCCAAGTCTTAGGCAAAAACAGCTACCCAAACCAAAGACAAGGCATTTTTTTAGTTGTTTGTAATCTCAAAAGCACAATGCAGCAATGCGCTGAGCTGAATGTGATCGATGTTACCCTCACTGAGGTTGAAGATGCAGCTAACCTAATGGCCAATAAATGTACTTCTAACGTTACCCCTCTCTCCCCTCTGGCTATCCTTCAAGATATACCTGAAACTGGTTCACTTCTAGCTATTACACAAAGCCAAGTCCTAAAAGTGTGATAAAAAGCTAAAAATACTGCATCAGTGGGTCCTGCCAATATCCCTTGATGCATCTTAAACATCATGAAGCCCTGTTTAGCCACACCCCTAACAACACTGTTCATGTTCAGCCTCCATACAGGTTTTCTGTCAAGCGAATGCAGAACAGCTGCATTTATTACCCTGCATAAGGGAGGGCCTTCAACAGATCCATAAGTCTGACCAGCCTCATTTGCAAAACCATGGAAAAGTACCATGGAATTAATCAATCAGGACATAGGGAACCTCCGAACACTAGACTCATTTCAGTTTGGGTTCATCTAAGAGCTGGTCATGGTTAATCAACCTGATGGATTTTTTTGAAAAGGTCCCCAACGCAAAGGATGAAGGCAAAATGGTATACATCGCATACCTCAATCTGGCCAAGGCTTTTGACACAATTTCCCACTCAGGATAGTAGAAAAGCTAACTAAACTGGAAATAAACCCATTTGTAACCCCCTGGAGTGCCCCAGGGTTCTGTGCTTGTACTGCTCCTGTTTGGCATCTACTTTTCTGATGTAACAGCCAATAACAAAGGGCTCTGGCTGACTAAGTTTGCAATGACTGATTGTACAACTTCAGGAAAGTTTCCAAATAAAAATACACATTTTCTTTGGTAAGAAATACTTTTGATTATAAGTGTCTAGAAACTAGCAAAGAAACACAATCCAGTGTGATAGAGTCAAGGAGGTTTTGTGAACCCCAGATTGGTAAGGGGAGTAGAAACCCATGTTAAAGACTCTTGACATCTGGCAAAATACTCTGCAAAAAGATGTAAGTCATCCAAATAAGGAATATGTGAATGCCTTGCAGCCTGCAATGAACTATCACTGGAGCTAGACACTTTGCAAACACCTCTGGAACTGCTGATGACCCAAAGGGTAATGTACAGAACTGATAATGTGACCCAGATACAGAGAATGTGAGAGAGAATCTGAGGTTGAGAAAGGAAAAATCTAGAACTTGTCTTTATGAAAGCTCTTTCTTTGTAACCAGAAACATTCTAGAGTAGAAGCCTTCCCCCATTTGATCTAAAGGCACTAGTTCTTTGACTCCTAGGGACAGCAAGTGTTGAAGAACTTGAGAGAAAAAAAAGTCTGATTTATAGGTTGCTGAGATATTCCCCTGAAAGCAGGGATGTGTCTCCAGTGCAAATTTTAAACCCTCCTGAACCACTTTTATCACCCAAAAGTCTGATGCAATCTGTTATCATAGGGGGATGTTGACAGGGGTCTAGAACTATTCACTGAAAGCACATTTCACTGAAACACATTTGACTGTGCACAATTCACTGAAAGCTCAATTCACTGAAAACACAATTCACTGAAACACATTTCACTGAAAGTTAAATATGGCCTTTTCCCCACTGTAGTACGACCCTGGAGTTAGAATATATATTTTATATATATTTTAGAATATATAGTAAGAGGGGTGAGGGGGCACTGCCCCCCCCCACACACACTGGGGGTGTGAGGGGCATAGGTAAAATATCATTTTTGAAGAATGTTCATTTTAACTAATGCTACTTTTAAGAGAAAATAAAAGTTAATGTTAGACCCCCACACCCCCTTACTTTATATACTAACTCCAGGATAGCACAACAGTGGGGAATAGGCCATATATACCTTTCAACGAAATTAGTTTCAGTGAAATGGGTTTTCAGTGAAGTGAGCTTTCAGTGAATTGGGTTTTCAGTGAAGTGAGCTTTCAGGGAATATATGTCAATGAATTAAGCTTCAATGAAATGAGTTTTCAATGAAATGATATAGACCCATTGAGCACATCCAGTAGTCCTTGCTCAAAAAATGGAGAATGGACTGAACCGTGACCATCCGAAACAAGGTTCTTTAAACTGTCTTGTTTAGTTTGGTGAGATCCAGAATTGGTTTCCAGTTGCCTGTCTTCTTTGGCACTGAAAAGAACCTTAAGTAAGTTCCAAATTCTAGCTGGTCTGGCAGGACCTCTTGGATGACTCTTTTTTTCTAGCAGCTTTTGTATTTCAACTGCTGCTTGTTCCCTCTGACTGGGTGAAACATCGGGAAATTTCTTGAGACTGGAGGTGAAGGGAAAAGGGTATTATATATCCTCTGGAAATAATCCTCTGCACCAAAGTATCCTTTATTATATCTAGCCAGGCTGTCTGGTGCAGGGATAATCATCCCCCGACTGCCTCCAGAGATGGCAATTGGGCCTCCTTTCAGGACTACTGGTAGGGTTTTCAAAGAACGATTCTCTGAAACCCTGATTCTGTTGGCCACCACTGCCATGCAGATGGCGATGTCCATTAGAGTTCCCTTCTCTACCTCTTGGGGAACCTCCACCACATGTGTCCTGGAAAGGACCCTGAGACTTTTTGAACCACATTTTCTGACCACCTCACTGATTTTTGGAAAAGGTCTGTTGAAGGGTCAAAAAATGCATGCCCATGGTAGACAGGGTCTTTCCATCCTTCTCACACCTGGAGAGAGTGTCCTTTGCCTTGGGGCCAAATAAAAATGTTCTGTCAAAGGAGGCATTGATGAAAGAGGACTTAAAAGGCTCTGGAAACTCACAAAGGCACATCCAGGCATGTCTCCTTATGGAAATGCCTGAACCCGCTGCCCTTGAGGTTCCCTCTGCTACATTTAAGATCATTCTCATGGATGAACTGGATATGGACTGAAGGGTAGTCAGCTGGGAAGTTACAGAGGCCTGAACTTCATTAGAAACAGCACCTAAGAGGGTATTTGATAATTTCTTAACCAAATCCCTCTGTAATCTGCTAAAATGTGCCAAGCAGTTGAGAGAACTCAGCACAAAAGTGGATGAGGCATATACAAGTTTTCCAAATCTGTCCATTGCTCATGACTGCCTGTTGGGGTATGGACAGTGGAACTTTCCTTGGCTAGTTCTTTCTTGGTGGCTGCCAAAACAACCATGGCATCAACAGGAACTCCCTTACTCCACAGCTGTCTGTCTGCGGCTGGTGCCATTATCCTGTCCGGTCTCTGAGGAATGAGTTCTATGGTGTCTAGATCCTTCCACACCCACTGTGAGATCAAATCAATGAGCTTATCATCGGGGGTGGGGGGGGGAGTAACCCAGGAGGTAGATGGTCCAGTACCCAAAGCCTCCAGGAAAACAGATTCCTCAGACATTGGGTTACTAGGCATCTAGCTACCTCTCTAGTTAAGGATTTCCAGGATGTCTCCAAATAAGACATCTTCAGGAAGTGACCATTGGGGACCCTTTACCCTCATCGAAATCTGCATCCTCAATGATGGACTCCTCTGTGGAGTCAATGTGGTTCCTCTTGTGTGTCCTCTTTCTGGGGGCCTCCTCAGTGGGATGCTCTGGGGAGGTATCAGAAGAGGAAATAATTCCCTGATAGGGAGCCTGGGGCTTCTGTACTGGATGTCCCCGTAGAACGAGATGGTGAGGCTCTAAGTGCTGGGTCATCATGGTGAAAAACTTTGAATCTGAGGGAGAACATCAGAACTGCTGGAGCGGAAAAGGCCCACTTCGCAACCTCAAAGGCAGAGTGGCTCAAAGAAGAACAGGACATCGGACTCGAGAATCTAATCTTCTGGACGTTAGCTCTGTCCCATTCCAAGGGCAAAGTCTCTGAGGAGGAAGCAGGAGCTGAGCTGTCCAGTGCTGAGACTCCAAGGTGTAGAGATTGCGCTGAAAATCTCAGGGTTGAATGCAACACCTTGGACCGGTCAGGCAGGCTACGACTCAGAGAGCTCACCTGATCCAATGGGACCGGAGCTCTCAGGGATAATTTCAGATCTAAAGGTAAGGTTGTCCTTCGATCCAAAACTGACAGATCTAGACTACTCGAATCCAAAGACTCTGATGCTATAGCTGTAATCAGAGGAGGAACCTGCAATGGGGGATTTGAAGAAATTCGGATCTCCTGACCCAGAGGGGTAGGAGCTTAGGAAAGTCCAATCTGTCCCTGCACTGAGAAAATCTTCCTTACCAGTCTTTCCACATCTTCTTCAGTCAGGCTTCTAGAAGAAGGAGCAAAAAGGGTAGATGGAGATTTGGGATGCTCCAAAAAGGGTGAAGGTACTCTGTCCGGAACAGGATCCAGGGAAGGAAAGTACCTTACTCTAGGGAAGGGCTTAAATGGCAAGGTCAGTGATGTCTGATCCAAATGATTTAGAGCTTGTTGAATCCTGTTTCTGTGCATTCAGATCCAAAGTGGTCAGATTAGATGATTTTTCCAATTTTAGATTAGTAGTCAAGGTAGGATCTGCAATTTTTGCTTTCTTTTGATTTGGAATTGAGACCGGAACTTTTGTTGATACTTTTCCAAAGGTATCCAAGGAAGGTGAAGTAGAAGGCCTCAGAGATGAGAATTTCCTCAACACAAACTCAGTAGAAGTACCTTCAGAAATAGCTTCTCTGAAAGAGAAGGGGAGAAGGCCTTTTAATATCACTTTATTTTTTCTTTCCACTAAAGTGAGTGGATTGAAACTGTGGCCTACTGAACAGTCTTCCTGCAGCTGAAGAGGGCCTAGACAGTAAATGCATAAAGTGGGCATCAGACAGAGGCAATTTATGCCCATACTTTACACATTTTTTAAATCCTGCTGGCTTTTCTGCCATGTTCAGATATTTTAGACACATGAAGGAGAAAGAGATTTTTTTTCTTTTTTTTAAGAAGCAGAAGGCAAAAGAGGGAAAATACCAGCAATGGTAAGAAGAGCTACCTTGGTAGAGGAAGATATACTAACGATAGTATCTGGAGAGTACACAAGTACAAAACGAGGGAAAAAAATTAGATAAGGATTACTAGACAGATGAAAATGGAAGTAGAGAAAAGTTTAAGGTAATACATAGTAAGCAGACAGGAAATAAGAATATAAGAAAAAGAACTGTCACTTATCTCTACGACACTCTAGAGTAACAGTAGACCATGTCTTTTCGCTGGAGCTGCAAATGAGATCTGAGGTAATTGGGGTTGGTACATTATAGGTAAAGGAGAAGTTCGAGAGTTCCTGGTTGCCACGAGGTTTAGCAACAGCCGAGTCAGATCTGAGGGATCAGATCCTAACCCATCAGTTGAGGACAGAATGAAATTTGAGAAGATCATTTTCCTTATTAAAGAAGCTAATAATTTTGTTGGAGTTTGTACCA
This sequence comes from Protopterus annectens, assembly GCF_019279795.1. Taxonomy (NCBI): domain Eukaryota; kingdom Metazoa; phylum Chordata; order Ceratodontiformes; family Protopteridae; genus Protopterus; species Protopterus annectens. The sequence goes on along the minus strand of NC_056743.1, from coordinate 1,918,762,988 downwards.
GTTCTGAATATTGGGGTAATATTTTGGTTTCTTACTAAGATAGCTGAGATCTGTGTAATAAATTCAATTCTTGTTGAAGAGACTTAATTTGTTCTTCTGCAGTTTCTGAGTTTTCAGTGATGCTCACTGAATATCTATATTTATGTTTACATCATCTATATTATTATTATAAAATTATTTTAACAATGTGTTTATTTCCTCTTTAATCTTTTTTTTTCTTCAGTAAATGAGGATCTAACACCCATCTGTTTTCTGTATAACTTTTATTGTACAGCAGACACCAATCTACTTGAAGTTGAATTTTTGAATTGTCAGAAAAGTAATGGGGTTCAGTAAGCAACTCATTTATTGCTACGGCAAATCTGCTTGAAATCAAGAAAAAAAATCTAACCAGACAAGAATTTATGACAGCTAGAATAAAAGGCAATTTAATCATCTTTAGATTTATTCCAATGAGTCAGGTTGCTGAGATCATATTCAAGTTGTACCTCTGAAATAACTAAAGATACATTTGTATTATTGCAACTATTCTTAATCATCCTATATTTCTGAGGATCAGAGACAGAATTCCAGTCTCCATCAATTTTATATTGTTAACATGTTTAAATTTGGAAAGCAGTTTGACTATTTTAGTTATAAACTCATTAAGGATTTTAAACTTATCTGAGAAGGAATTGAATGAGCACGCAAAAGCGCTTATTCCTCTTCGTGGTGTTGATCTACTTCTTCTATTTTATTATAGTTATAAACTCAAGTTGTTCATAACAATGGGCATATAAGTAAAGCAGTAATATAGGTTTGGCTATTACATTATTTTACAAATAATTTAGCAGAATCTACCATCTGAAGCTGAAAATGAGTTCTGTAGTTAGTCTGTGAAAGTATTTTAATTACTACAGCTACACCTTCACTATTACATTTACTATCAAATCTTACTGGAAAACATAGCCACATTTTTTTAAATACAACTTTTACTGAGATGCATTAGGCCCGGCAAGCCAGTACGTAAAAATCTATTGCCAATCATTAGCGAGTTCCGCTGTGGCGACCCCTAACCGGGAAAAGCCGAAAGACACAAACAAACAAACTGAGATGTAAGGTGAGTTTCTTGTATAATGGTGCTTTAGATTAAAAAAATAAATGCAGTAAGTGTTTTCGTTTATTAAGCGATTGATGATTTTAAGGTTGCATGAATAATTCAAATCACAGAAAAGCAAATCATTTAGTACTTTGACTACTTGTTATATAGTATTATCAAGAAGTTTATGGCATCCAGTCTGTAATACAAGACTGACATGATGCTGATTATTTCAGTAATATAATTCAGAATTTGAACAAATTTACAAACTCTGAGGTATATTCTTTTATATAAACTACTGTTCTTCCTGTCCATATCACATTTGGCCTAACCCCAAACTCCCTTAAATCAGAAGACTTTAATATAAAGAATAATTATAGAATTAAATAATATAACTCATAGTTATACAAATTAACACCAGTATTGTGTGAACTATTAATACACAAAAGTTTAAAGAACACTACATTGGCTAAAACTAACTCACTCATTCTATAGCTAAGAACACAACCACTAGTTGAAAACACCATATCAAAATCACATACAGCTCTAATACATATACATGCAGGCTAGCCTCTAAAATATTGAATATAGTTGGTTGATCTGATTTACAGAGTCTAGAATGGCATTTAAAATAAAGCATAAACACACAGAGAAATCAGCAAAACTGTTTTCCATGCTAAGAACCTTAACTCAGCCTGATGAGATTGTTTAAATTGAGCAACAGTTAATTTTTCTAAAACAAAGTTAAGATCCCAAAGAGGAGCCACACATTTTATTGGGGGTTTGATATGTAACACTCCTTTCAAAAACATTTTGATATGGCAATGTAAAAAAGGGGGAGTCCATGAGCAAACATGCTGAAATGGCTGACAAGTGTACACTGATAGGCGAGTAAGAAAGGCCGAATGATAATAACTCACACAAATATAGTAAAACCAGAGAAATACCAGCCTTAAAAGTATCCTGGATCTTGTCCTGGCACCAACTAGAAAATCTTTTCCTTTGCTAACATATGATTTCCTAGTAGCAGGTTATCTTACCTACTTCAGCACCTGCTACATGTTCTCAGAAAATAGGTGCCTAAAAGGTACTACATCTGTGTCATCCTGTTAGTAGTTGAAGTTGTTTTGAATTGGTATGTATCAAACACTCACTGTTCTGTCTGAGTAGATCCAGTCTGTGTGGAAGCTTGTGTTAATTGACCTTGGCCAATTCCAAAAGAAAGGCGAACCACTGCTGCCTAGGCCAGATGGAAGTCATCACAATGATATTTGGAGAACCCTTCTGAATCTTCAGAATGTTCCTGGATATCATTGAAAGGGTCGAAAAGTATACAAGAACATTCCTGTTCAAGAAAAAGAGAACGTGTCTGTTTGCCAGGTCTTCTGTCATGGAGTTCTGGAGTAAAATTTTGCCATCTGATTTTTGTGAATGGAAAAAATAGACATATCTAAGGTGTTCACCACAGCTGAATCATTTCTTGGAAGACCCCCCCGATTCAGTTTTGATTTATGAGGTCTATCCTGGTCCTGATCAGCTTGTCTGCCACAAAATGTTGACCTGATGGGATGCAAGGTGTCAGTACAGTGAGTACTGAAAAGCTATATCCCAGATTACCATGGTTAGTTTGCACAAAGGGTTAGATCTGGTCCTGCCCCCTGTTTATGCACCATTTTTCCTTGGTGCCATCTGTAACCACTTTTAATGGTACAGGGGCCCTTAGATAACTGAAAGAGTTGACAGCATTTATTACTGCCATTTTTTATATCTATGTTTTGGTCTTAACTTTTTGTTCCAAAGATCCTGTACATTTATTCCCATGGACATTGCTTCTCAAGTATAGTCTGAGGAGTCTGTAGTGATAGGCTGTGCTGGAACTGGATGGGAAATGGGAGACCAGAATTCAGAAAAAAATTATCTATCCACCAAAGAAGTTTCTGTTTCACAAATCTTAAAACAGGAATCTGGACTTTCAGGGTATGCTGATGTTGGGACTATAATGGCTTTAAGTACCATTTAATTTTTCTCATGTGGTGGCTGGAGAAATAAATTGCGAGAATCATAGATGTCATGATTCTTAGTCTCCTGAGATATTCCCTCACTGAGGCCTTGGGTTGACTGTGAAAAATACAAGAATATATCTAAACATAAAGAAACTTTTTTCCTGTGGAAGAAAAGCCCCTTAAAGTGAGGTATATAGGAAACACCCCAGGCAAACAATCAAGCAGGAAAAAGTCCAGCAACACTTTTGGATGTTCTTCAGAAACCCAAGTCTGTGCAGGAAATCCTTTACCCAAGTGAGCGATTCCTGACATTGAAAAAGACTCTGCAAAGAAAAGCAAATTATCTAAATAAAGAAAAAGTTGAACACCCTACAGTCCACATTATGCTAACATTGAAGCTAGACACTTTTTGAATACTTTTGGAGCAGTGGATAATCCAAACGGTCACGCAGAAAACTGAAAGAGTAATCCAGACAAAGAAAACCTTATGAAACATTTGAAATCTGGTGCTATAAGAACATAATAATTTTTTAAATCTTAGGTCAATAAACTTAAATGGGTAATAAGTGGTAACAGTTCATGATGGGATAAAGTTTTGAACTCTGAAACTTTCACAAACTAGTTTAGAAAGGAAAGCTCTAGGACTGGTATCTGTGAGGTTTCTTGTGTTGGTACGAGAAAGGATAAGAAAGAAAGAAATTATGTATTGTTACTATTATGAAAAAGCCCAGAATTTCCAGACACAAGATATACAAAAAGACTGAGAGGGTAGAAGCAATGGGTCTTACAAAAAAAGAATCTACAATTGTATTTAGATATGTTACCAATACATGTAACCCCATACAAATTGCAGAAGGAGTCATTACTGGGCACATTGCAGGTGCTGTGAAGAGCACTTCTGTCTGACATCAAAGATTGAAACAATACTAATTTCATGAACTTTAATCGTACTTTGACTTAGGAATGGGGTCCATTCTCATCATGGTATTAGAAACCCAAAAGTCTTGGAGAAATTAAAAAAAAATTGGTACTAGAAACATTCCTGTATAAACTGTTTCCTTTCCAAAAAGGAGAAAAGGCTTTTATCATCCTCTGAGTTAGCAGATGATGAAATGCATGAGGGAAAAATTATGTTTGATCTGGCTTATAGGTTCATAGGTTCATAGGTTCGTACTAGGCTATCTGCCCTAGGGCATTTATAAGCCTAGCCAGAGTGTATGTGGCTTACACCACCCCTTAGGATGAGAATACTACGCCCTTTTAGGGTTTAGTTTACTATGCCTCTGTCTAGTAGTGACAAAGAGATGACCCCCGGGGTAAACCTACGATCTCCCATCCACTCGTTGAGATTTCTCTTGAATAGAGTCATTGAGGGGCTCTGTCTAACATGGACTGGGATTCTGTTCCAGAGTGTAGGGAGCCTCTGGGTTATGAATCTGTCCCTCCAGCACATTCTATTTATTTCTGTGTTGAGGTTTAAGTCACTTGTTCTCGTGGCTCTGATGGATTTGGATTTTCTGAGGTGGAGCATGTCCATTAATTCAGGATTGGACATGGCCTTGTACGTCAGGCACAGATCACCTCTGAGTAGGCGGTATGCGACTGAATAGAGCTGGAGTTTTTTCAGTCGGGCAGCATATGACATATGTTTAAGACCCTTTATCCTCTTGGTGAGGAACTTTTGGGGTCTTTCCAACTGCTGCAGGTGTCGGGTGAGATACATCCCAAATGGGGCATTGTACTCAATCATTGGCCTGATAAGAGAAGAGTACAGGGGCACAATGACCACTCTTGATCTAGATGTGAAACCCTTCATGATAAGGTGGGCAATATAGAAGGTCTTCCTAACCACTTTGGCAATGTGAGTGTCAAATGAGAGGTTACTGTCAACCTGGGTCCCTAGGTCCCTGATTACCTCTTCCGTACTTAATGGATTACCGCCTATGTGGTAATTTGTCGGTACCTTGTTTTTCCCAAAGGGTATGACTATACATTTTTGGCGTTTAGCTTAAGGCCATGGCTCTGGCACCAATTATCCGTTTCTATGAGGCCTCTCTGAAGGATGTTTGTGTCCGCTGGAGTATCAATTATGGCGCCCAGTTTGCAGTCATCTGCGAACTTTGTCAGCCACAATCCTATTATGTTTGCCTGTACCTCGGAAAAATAAATGCCAAACAAGAGGGGTCCCAGGACTGAGCCCTGTGAGACACCACTTGTGACTGGCTTAGAGTCTGACATAGCTCCAGCAACTCTGACCCTGTGGGTTCTGTCCTTGAGCCAGTTTGCAACCCATCTTGTGACATATGGGTTTACATTTAAGCTGGTGAGTTTGTCTATGATGCCCGAGTGGGGTATTGTGTCAAAGGCTTTTGCAAGGTCAAGGTAGGCTGTGTGAACTGCCTTACCCTCATCAATGGCCTTAGTGACTGTTTCAAAAAGTTGACCAAGTTCAGAAGGCAGGATCTGCCCTTGACAAAGCCAAATTGGGTAGGATCCAATGTCTGTAGGTCCCCAATGTCTTTGTTTATGAGTTCCATAATGATCCTCTCCATAGCTTTGCAGACCAGGCTCGTCAGGCTTATGGGGCGGTAATTTCCAGGGTCCGTAGAAGCACCGCCTTTGTGAAGTGGGACCACTGTTGCCGTCACGCCACTCTTTGGGTGCGTATCCTGTGGTAAGGCTAAGATTAAACAGCAACCTTATGTGTGGGTTTAGTTCCTCTTGAGTTCATGTAGCACACAGCCCGGGACACCATCCGGTCCCATTGATGCTGTGTTTTTAGCTTTAGAGAGGGCTCTCACCTGGGCATCTGAGATGTTAGGGAGGCTACACTCTGCTGGGATAGTTATTTCTCCTTTTGGGGGAGGGGAGGAGAAATTTGCACTGAACCTGTCTGCCAGAATGTTGGCAATGTCAGTGGGTTCAGTGTATTTTGTGTCATTTTGGACTAACTCTGAGCATATCTGGGAGTTTCCACCCAGGTTTCTAACATAGCTAAAGAAGGCCTTGTGATTGTCTTTTGTGTCATTTGCGATTTTTCTCTCAAAGTTGGCCTTGGATGATTTTATGAGTGATCGTAGTTTTTGCTAGTACTGATCAGAGTTGCCTTTCCTTTTAGGGATTTTGCTCTGTCATGTAGTAGCTTCCTCCTTCTGTTGTAAAGTTTGTTTATGGCTGGGGTCCACCAGACCGTCGCCTGCCTTTGGGGAATGGGTCTTGGTTTTATTTGGGATTGCAAGATCCATGCATTCTTGAAGGTGCCCATAGAAGGCATTTGCAAGGATTCAGCAGTGTTGGTTGTGGTTTCCACTGGCCCAGGGGCCTTGAAAGATACCACTTCAGTCTTAAGAAGTGTGAAGTTTGCTTTTGAGAAGTTCTTCACTGTGGTCTTTTGTGCAGGGGTGGGGCGGGATGTGGATTTCCAGTGAGATTAATTTATGGTCTGATCTTACCAAAGAGGGATGTACTTCGGTGTGGAGCATTTTGTCCCCATGTTTGTGATGATCAGGTCTAGTATATTGTCTCCTCTTGTGGGAATGGTGACTAGTTGTTCCATTGCATTTGAGTTTATGAATTCTAAGAACCTTTGGGCTAGAGTGTTGGGGCTTGAGTAATGTTCCCAGTCTATGTTTGGGTAGTTGAAGTCTCCCAAAATGATGGTATTTGGAGAGACATTCATACTCTCCAGTGTCTTCAGGAAGGCTGTGTGGGGTTCCTGAGTTTGAGAGTGTGGTCTGTAGCATGCTACAAACTGTAAGGTGGTTTTGCCTATGGTTAGTTTCACCAGGAAAGTCTCCAATGCTTTGTGCATTGCCACTAACCTGGAGGTGTGGGTATCTTTGATGAAAATGGATACTCCCCCTCCTTTTGTGGTTCTGTCCAAGTTTTGGGGCCGGAAAGCATGATATGAGGTAAAACCTGATAGTGCTGGGGTGCTCTCAGGAGCCTTGAACCAGGTTTCAGTCACTGCACAGACATCGATGTTCTCCATACTGAGAAGGGCTTCGAGGCGTGCATCTTGAGGTTTAGACTTCTGGCATTGAGCAGCATTACCCTTAGTTTTTTTCCACTTGTGTTTTCTAGGGAGGTAGGTTTGTCATTTGAGCCTTGCCTAAAAAAGGCACTATGGGGGTGGCAAGAGCCTTGGCCAATATCCGGAAGCCCAGGGGTGACAGGTGCAAACCATCCCTTGCGAAGCAGCGTGGCTTGTCAAGCATGTCATCCCAAGCAGACAGACACTGGATCCCCTTAGAATGACACCAGTAATTAAGCCAATTGTTAAAACTGATCATTTTGTCTTTGTACTGTGGCATCATTCTTACCTTAGGGTAAGATGCTGCTCAGGGTCAGGGTCATACCGGCCTGAGCTACATAATCAGAGAGCTCCTCTATGTCTCTTTTCATGTAGTCCAGGGAGGTACATCTCAGGTCGTTTACACCTGCATGTACAATGACTGAGTCATATTTGTACTTGCTGTGGAGTGACCTGAGTGCTTGTGTTATGTGGCGGATTTTAGCTCCCGACAGGCAGCTTACTGTGACCTTCTCCTTGTTCAGTCTGGTGAGCAGGACGTCAGTGTGCCTGACTATGGAGTCACCTATTACAAGTGTGTCTGGCATGTTGTTTGGCCTTAAGGGCTGTGACTGTTTAGCAGACTGACTTTGTGAACTATGTGTTGCATTTGCTATGTCTTGAGGTGGTGGTTGCTTGGGTGTCTGCTTTGGAGGCCTCTGTTGTTTTGGTAGATTTTTAATCAGTGCCTCCGAGTATGTTTTGTGTGTTTATGTGTTTGGTTTGCAGTTGTGATAGTTCTATGTGAGACTGGGTTTGTGGTGTGCGTGGTTACCTTCTCCTCCTGACTGGTCTTGCCCGTACTGAATTGAGAGAGCTCAGCCTCCAGTTTGGCTATATAGTTGCATCTCTCATATATTTGTATTTGTTGGGAGGAGGAGAGGGTTCTCTGTGTACATGAGGCAATTGTAACATTGCCTCAAGATTCCCAGATTCACCAGCTGAACAGGAGAGGACGCTAGCAACTGACCCTTGACATGCTAGAAATAGTGAAAAGATTGCTGTGTAACTGAGTCAGAAAGGACCTATAGGGAAATGGGTACTCAACAGAATTTAGGTGAATGAAGTACTTTTCGTTTGTTTAAGAGTGCTTTACCTGTATAGAAAATGCTTTAGGAGCAAGTGCTGAGCTTTTCAGATAGAGTATAGGCTGTTTAGATTGCAAGTAGAACAGTTCTAAGGGAAAAATTGAAGAGCAGACTTGGGAGCCAGAAAAGTTTAACCTTGTTTAACCGCTATGCGCATGACCACAAGAAAGCCGTGCAAAGGCGGATTTTAAGCAGTGAACTACAAAAGAGCTAGGAATGGTCCCAAACAACCAATTACTAACAGCTTCTTGTGCTGAGGTCACTTCCCCCAAGGATAGGTAGGCTGCTCAAGGCTCCCCACTCCCACTGGTGAGCAAAGAAACTTCCTTTTATCCAAGTAAGGTAATGGACAACACAGGAACTACACCACAGCCCAGAATACAGCAATGCCTGTATACTGGTCTAAACTAGTCGAAAAAGGCGGGAAAACAAGGATTTTTTTTGTTTTTTTTTTTTTTGCAGAAATACACAGAAAATGCAGAGACAGTGATAAATTAGTTACACAGGCTTTTCAGGAAGAATCCAGTGAAGATAAGGGAGAGACTCCTACTGCCATATGTAGCCCTGATGAAGTACCCTCAGAACCCATATGTCTAAGACTACCTGTTGCCAAACAAGAGAAACGAAGGGCCAACGTTTGGGAAGAGAGAGGTAGCTATACAACCATTGACAAATTCAGAGAAGGAAAGTTGTAAAAAACTAACAAACTCTCTGAATCAGCTTCCCTCTCTCATCACTCATCACATCTCATCAAAACTACAATCCACTCTGCTACAGGCCCCATGAGGAGCTCAGTGTCTCTCCAACCTAACACCACTCTTAAGTATTCAACTGCGGTACCACCTTTATCATTCTTATAAGAAAAGCAAAGTCTGGGTCTGAACTGTCTGCAAACAGCTAAAGTTAACTTTGAACCTAACACCACTCTTAAGTATTCAAATGCGGTACCACCTTTATCATTCTTATAAGAAAAGCACAGTCCAGGTCTGAACTGTCTGCAAACAGCTAAAGTTAACTTTGAACCTAACACCACTCTTAAGTATTCAACTGCGGTACCACCTTTATCATTCTTATAAGAAATGTGCAGTCCGGGTCTGAACTGTCTGCAAACAGCTAAAGTTAACTTTGAACCTAACACCACTCTTAAGTATTCAACTGCGGTACCACCTTTATCATTCTTATAAGAAAAGCGCAGTCCAGGTCTGAACTGTCTGCAAACAGCTAAAGTTAACTTTGAGTATGTGTCTACCTGTTTGAGCCAATATTCATTTTCCCCTGGAGAGCACTGTGCTTTGGCTTGTAAGCAGCCCCCACACACACACACACACAACTTCTCTTCCACTTTCTCTCTTATTCCCTTCTGTTAGCAAATAGTATCCATAACTGATCAATACTGTGTGTTTGTTAATTTAAACTGAGACCACAGTAGCCTACTGATACAAGGTTATCCTGTTTTCCACCTGAGAAATGGTTAAGAAATGACTTACAGTTTCAGAGCAGTCCTTGGTCAATTCTGATTGTTTCTTAAACACAAACTTGTCTTTGCTTTGGCTCATTAGCAGCAGTACAAAAGAACTGCCTGCTCACACCCTTGTTCTCCCCCTCCCCCTTCCCTGTTTATTACCTTAAGCCAATCCCAAAGTTAATAAATATTACCTGTGGCAGGCACCATTTTTAAAACTACAACCACCCTTTGTCATTATCATATGTTCATTTTTCAGTTTACTCTGTTACCTGATTGTTTCTAGCCCCCTCATAAGAGCAACTAACAGCGTCTCTACTCGCTTCGCTCCCCACCCTGCCCCCTATTCCCTCCCACCCCTAGTGGTCCTACCTTTATTACACTCACAAACCCCTCCCATCTTTCCAATAGCCAACCACAGCGCTAACCCAACACTACCTCCTCCATTTTCTCACTACTATCACACCTCCTCAACTAACATGTACAAGCATACCTTACCTATGCTCACTGCATGCACTCTCCTTGCATATCTTACATCCTACCAAAGCTCTATCATTCCCCCACTCAACCACTACCACTGTACTACTACTCACACCACCACTCATGTCTCACCCTCACTCAGCTCTCCTCCCACCAACTCAAAAACCACCCCTATGATTCCCCCAGCATATTCTACCAACTATATTACTCAAACATACAGCATCCCTACAACTTAACATAGTAACCCTCCCACCATACCTATTACCCACAAACCACAATCATAAAGTTTCCCTAATAAACAAACACATTCAAAAACTGAGAAAACTACTAACCTTATGCATATCAAAACTAGCCCTAAGTGGAGACATCCACCCCAAACCTGGCCCTACCATCTCCAACCCCAATCCTCAAAATCAGACTAGAAACCACAACTTCTCACATATCACAGCCAAAAGAAAGCCATGTGACTTCTTTCTACTAAGCCTAAATATTAGAAGTATATCCAACAATGTCCATGAACTCCATGCCACCATAGACTTGTACCCCCCAGATATAGTCATCCTGACAGAAACCTGGCTAAAATCTCACATTACCAGTGAGCAAATACTCCTTACCGGTTACGGCATACTAATAGTAGACCGACTAAACAAGAAAGGAGGCGGTGTAGCTATAATATTTAAACAGCATCTAAACATCCAGATCTTAAAATCATCAGCTCCACAAATAGGCAATGAAGAAATAATATATACCAACATCAAAATAAACCAAAACAAAACCATCAACATAATTGGATGCTACTTCCCACCTGGCCAAAACATCCCTCCACTAGAAAACCTTTTAGGTGATTTCAATATTGACTGGCAATCCTGTTCTGGCAACAATGCAATCCACCATATAAACCTTCATGGCGTCACCCAACGAGTCCAGTCGCCAAACAGGATAAATAAAAACTCCAGCAAGCACACTACCCTGGATTGGATACTAGTCAGTAAGAGCCCCCAGTCATATATAACAGGCTGCTTATCAGATAGCCTCAGTGATCACTCCCTAACATTCCTACTCAAAAAATACCTATACCAAGCTAAACCTGTCATCTACCAACAAATATGCAAAAAACTAAACTTTAACCCACTCACATTCATCTCATCCCTCAAAGAATGTAACTGGCATCCCCTAAAGTACCTCAGTTTTGATGACGCAGTTGAATTTTTTAATACTACCTTTCTGAGCATCCTTAATTACCATGCCCCCATAAGACTTTCCAGAACGAAAGCACAACCCTCCCCATGGCTACACAAAACCACTAAGTCAGAAATGAAAAACAGGGATAAAGCCTGGGAGCACTGGCGCAAAACCAAAACCCCCTCAACTAGACAGAAATTCCTAGAACTACGCAATAGAGTTAAAAAGCTAATAAAACAGGACAAATTCCAATATTACCAGTCTGCCCTAGACTCCTCCCAACACAGCCCCAAACAATTCTGGTCCTCCATAAACTCCATCCTCCACCCAGCTAAAGTCAGTACCCCTCCTCCTAACATCCCTCACTCCTCCAAAAATATTGCTACCTCATTCAACACACATGTCAAACAAACCATACTATCACTAGCTAAACAACACAACCCCCCTCCCATCCAACCCACACCTTCAACTAGTAATCTCCCCACTGGCTTCTCTTTTTCTCCTGTACCTACCTCCAACGTAAAAAAAACTCTTAATTAAACTTAAGCCCATCAAATTAGCAGCAGACAACCTCCCAAGTGAATACCTACAAATCGCAGCTGATGCTCTGGCCTACCCAGTATCCATCTTGATTAACCAATCTCTGTCAGAAAGTTACGTTCCCACAATGTGGAAAGTATCACATATAATTCCCCTCCACAAAGGTGGCCCCTCCACAGAACTAACCAGTTACTGCCCCACAGCTATTCTCTCTCCACTCTCCAAAATACTAGAGAGATGCATACATTCTCAGATCTCAGACTTCCTCCTTACTAACAACCTCCTTTCCAATACTCAACATGGTTTCCGACCAAACCATAGCACCACCACTGCCTTACTCACCTTTACTAACACTACCCTTCAGCATAAAAACAATGGCTATCTCTCCTCTGCTACTTTCCTAGACCTATCTAAGGCATTTGACAAGGTTCCATACAAACAACTCATCTCTGTCCTCAATAGCATATCCTTCTCTCAATCAGTCACCAACTGGTTTCAGAGTTACCTGTCTGACCGCCAACAATCCATTGTATGGCAGAATGACATATCTCCCTAGCTAAATGTCTCCATAGGGGTTTCCCAAGGATCCATCCTTGGACCCCTACTCTTCTCTGTTTTCACCAATAATCTAGCCTCTGCCACCAAACATGGCACACTCATACAATACGCAGATGACTCAACCATCATCTGCTCAGCCCAGTCCCTACTCAAACTGCAAAATGTCACACAGGAAGCATTTTCCTCTGTTGAAACTTGGTTATCCGATGCCCAATTAATACTCAACCCAAACAAAACTAAACTACTCATCTTCCAACCCACCAAACATACTCAAAACAACTCTCACTTTAACATCACAGCAAAAGACAACATTACTATATACCCAACTGAACACACCAAATTGCTAGGAGTGGAAATAGACAATAAACTAAAATTTGACATTCACATATCTATGACCATAAAAAAAGTCCACAAAAAACTAAGAGCGTTATACAGAAATAAGCAACTTCTCACCAAAGCAGCAAAGATTTCAATAGCAAATTCCCACCTCATCTCCACCCTACTTTATGCCTCTCCAATATATACCAACCTAAGGCAATGCGATCAAAACAAGCGAGAGACCAGCTACAACAAAATAGCCAAATTCACCACAGGGGCATCCTACCGTAGTCACCACTGTCTCTCACTTGCTGAACTGGGCTGGCTTGAACTCCCTCACCTCCTTCAATGGTATCAACTATCACTTGCCCACAAACTAGTAAACCATCCACTAAATGTCCCATCCCTCCAGAATCTACTCCAACCCTATCGCACCACCAGACCACTAAGATCCAGCAACACAAATCACTTGCAGATCACTAAAGCCAATAACTCTGCTGGTGAAGGACTATTCTCTTGCGCCATAGCCAAATTATGGAACTCCCTCCCACCCACAATTATCTCCATACCATCATGCACCCACTTCAAAACTTTACTAAAAGCGCACCTAAAAACATGCTGGCTATGCCCTCGCAACTCCCACTCTAATATCACCCACCTCATCCAACCACTACCTTTCTTTCCACCCCACTAACTACCTTGATTATAGCAAGTTCAGATGCTCATAAGCCTAGTACTTATTATACAGCAGGAACTTCTTATTGTAACATTTGTTAATGTCTGTTATGTACTTCACAGATAAAGATTCTAGTTGTCTACTGATGTACTATGTTCTTCATCTGTAAATATGTTTGTAATTAATTGCTATGTTAAATTGTTAACCGCTATGGAATCCAATGTAACTACTGTCTGTTTATTTTAACTGTGGAGCTTTTCTCCCCGGGCCTCTGCTGAAAATGGACCTACGTCCACTTGGACACTCCTGGTCAACAAATGTAAATAAATAAATAATCACACTTTTTAAGAATCTCTGTAGCAGATGATCTAAATACAATCGCTCCATCTAAAGGAGAATTCATAATTTCATTTTTTAAATCCTCTGGAAGGTTTTGTGTATGAAGCCAAGCAAACCTCCATAGAACAGTCCTAGTAGTAGCAGCAGAAGTGGCATCAGCTGAATCATAAGCACACTTCAAAGAATGTTTAGTCACTTGACACACAGAAGCACTAAGACTATACAGAGGTGATTTTTTCCTCAGATGAGGGAAAATAAGCTATGCTGTTCCTCCTATTTTCAAAAGAGGCAAGCATAAACTTTAGCAAATAAATATTGCAAAAGAGTATACTTGTTTACTATAACTTTCAAAGGCTTTTTCATCCATGTCAGAAGAGGAGGAGTTGGCATATAATAGATATTTAGCAGCAGCTGAATTTACCAAGGAAATCACTGCTGAGTCTGTTCTAAAGTTAGAACATAAAAACATATTAAGACTGAGGAACTTTATACAATCTAGCTGCTTTTTTTTGGAACATCAGGCAAGTTATAGGCTGTAACAAATACATCCTCCAATACTGGAAGAACTGGTATAGGTTCAGGAAATACGATTTGCAATTAATCAAAATTTTTCTTTAATGACACTGGAAGATCATTATGTTCTCACTGAAATAACTGATTCATTCTGGATATCGTTTTAGCAAAAGAAAACCCTTCTAAGGGATTATTAGAAGAAGCATTCTCCTCAGAAACAGAAACTTGAGGAGAGACGTTGTCTCCTCATAATCATTTACTTGTTCAATGTCTTGAACATCTTCAGTCTTACCAGTAAGACCAGAACTGTTAGTTTCAGCAACCAGAACTACATCCTGAGCTAATCACAATGTCCTGTCCAAGCACAAACTCCTGTCCAAATTAACTGAGACAGGCAAAGATAAATGTCTAACACTTTGGTTCTGTTTGACAGGAATTTCTTAAGAAGCAAGTTTACTTTACAGGCAAAACTTTCAAAAGGATAGATCCCAGTCTGGCTAGGCACCTTCTTCCAAGACTGACAAGAGTGGCTCTCATTTGCCCACCACGGGCCCTTCAACAGCTGCAGAGGACATCTCTAACCCTTGGTCCATGGTAGCTGAGACAGCCAATAAAAAAGGTGAATGGTCTGAGGATCCAGAAATGGCCAAAGCAGAGTAACCTTTCTGCAGTAATCTATTGAAGGTGCTTGGATTTTTTTTTCTTTTTGTGGCTGGAAGAAGGAAGAAGCAAGAAACCAGTAAGTTGTTCTATGGTGAAACTGAAAAAAAAGATGTCTGAATGTCATGGAAGCCTGGCATCAGTAGACGGTGAAATGTGTAAGTATTGAAAAAGTTGATTTTTCCTCCAAAAACACAAAGTAAAGCACCTTACACCCTTGTCTCGGTCCTCATAAGTAATTTAATACACTCTTTAGATGGAAAATAGTTTGAACAACTTTTTTCTTCAAAAATGAAAAGTAAAGCTGCTAGTAAAAACTGACTAAAAGCTGAATGACAGCTTATAAAAAAACACCCTTTCCTAGCTTAGAAATAATACTCTTGCAGAAAAAGTTGACACTGTCAAAAAATAAGATGAGAAAGTTTCTTTCCCGAAAAGGACTTATCTGCTTGGCGATGAAGAAGGATTAGAGGACCACTGATCCTTAAAAGCCCACAAGAAGAGAGCTCTTTGGCAAGAGGAAAGCTCTGGAGGGCTTGGCACCTAGGCCACTCTTTCTTCATCTCTGCTCTAGCTGGCTAATGGTTTAGGTGTATGGAAGGTGCCCTTAAGCTTTGGAAGCTGATCATCAGTTATATCTTTAGTAAGATAAAAACCAAACAGCTAAGACTACTGTTATCCCTGATGTTTATTGTCTCCCCTCCCAATCCTTCTATTGTGAAAGTGTCATTAGGGCAAGAAAAATTAAAGTTATGTATTTACTATAATGTGAGACCTGTGTTCTCTGATTTTTTGTCCAGTTTAAACTTATGGGTTGTCAGATCCAACTGGATCTGACCTTGGCGCTGACTTCTAATCTTCAGATCCAGAGGTCTGACTCCTTCCCAACCCTTAATTCCCAAGAGTCCACCTTAGATACTCAGATTGAGCTTACCCTCCAACCTTTGTGATATATCAGAAACATGCTATAAAAGGAACTCTCCTAAGAATGAAACCCTAAATTAGTTGGTCCCAAGCTGTTGAGGAATAGTGGGAACAGCTTCATATCACTGTGTACACACAGGGAATAAAAGTCCACTCAACCATCTCAGACCCATAGGTTACAATTTTTTAGGGGGCAGGAGGGAGGGAGTTAGACGTGGATCTAACATCTGAAGGTAATGCTATCCACTGCTAGAAGTCTAAACCTCAAAATGCACTCCCTCGAGGCACTCCTAAAAATGGAGAACATCGATATCTGTGCAGCAACTGAAACCTGGTTCAAGGCTCCAGAGAGCACCCCTGCAATACCAGGCTACAACTCTCACCACACTTTTTTTGACCACCAAACCAGGACCGAAACGCTAAAGGTGGAGGAGTGTCCATATTCACCAAGGATATTCACACCACCAGGCTAGTTGCCCAACACAATGCATCTGAAATTTTCCAGGTGCAACTAACACTAGGTAACACTGCAATCCAAATTGTAGCTTGCTACAGATCCCCCACCATGCTGCAAGATTCTCACTACACTTTTCTAAACATACTGGAAAATATTAAGATACAACCAAACATCCTAATACTGAGTGATTTCAACTACCCTGCCATTAACTGGGAAAACTACTCGTGTACCAACACATTTGCCCAGTTGTTCATGGAATTCATAAATTCCAATCCCCTGGATCAACTAATCCATAGTCCCACCAGGGACTCCAATATCCTAGACCTGGTCATTACCGACATGGGAAATTGATGCCCTACACCTCTGGTCACGCCCTCGTTGGTCAAGTCTGACCATAAGCTAATCACACTTGACATCCACATCCCTCCCCCACCCCCCAGTAAGGAGACCTCTGTAAAAAACTTCTCCAAAGCCAACTTCATGCGACTCAAGTCAGAAGTGACAAACTTCATGACACCCATGGAGACAAGAACTGAAAGTTTGACTGCTAAATCCTACACCAAGGCACTGTACGAGCACATCCACTCGTGCATGAATTTGTGCCATCTCAAACAGAACCAAGATGCTGTCCTCCAAAAAAGGAAGCCAATCTGGTGGTCACCTGCCATAAACAAACTTTACAACAAAAGGAAGAAACTATTGCAGAAATGAGAAAAATCCCAGGATGCAAAAAACTCCCTTACCAGCCTCAGTAAGAAGTTGAGATCCCTCATAAAATCCTCCAAAGCTAGTTACAAAAATAAAATTGCCAAAGATTCCAAAGATAATCACAAGGCATTCTATAGCTATGTTATGAATCTAAATGGCAATGCTCAGATCAGCTCTGAGCTACAACAGAATAGCATTAAATATACTGATCCCAAGGATATTGCCAATATCCTGGCAGATCGATTCAGTGCCAACTTCACTCCCCTCTCACTCCCTAAACTGCCCATCTCAATACTGAAAGATTGCCAAATTATGGTAATAATGGCCACACAGGTAAAAACCGCACTCTCTCTAAAGCAAAGTATACAGCATCGATGGGACCAGATGACATCCTGGGCTGTGTACTACATGAACTAAAAAATGAACTGGCACCTCGCTTAAGTGTCATGGTTAATCATAGTCTCACCTCAGGCTTCGAGCCCACTGAGTGGCGCACAGCTACAGTTATCCCACTCCACAAGGGGGTGTGGCGAGCCTGATCTGCAAGGCCATGGAACGTATTATCATGGAACTTATAAACAAAGACATTGGCAACCTTCAAACACTGGACCCCACCCAGTTTGGGTTCATGAAGGGCCGATCTTGTCTCCTGAACCTGATTGACTTCTTTGAATCAGTCTCCAGAGCTGTGGACAAGGATAAGGCGGTCCACACAGCCTATCTGGACCTTGCCAAAGCCTTCGACACCATCATCCACTATGGAATCATAGATAAACGTACTAAGCTGGGCATTAATCCCTAAGTCACTCGATGGGTTGCCAACTGGCTTATTGACAGAACCCACACTGTAAAAGTAGCCAACTCCAAATCCAGCTCCAGACAAGTGACAATTGGAGTACCTTAGGGCTCAGTTCTGGGACCGCTCTTGTTTGACATCTACTTCTCTGAAGTACAGGCCAACAGTAAGGGACTCTGGCTAACAAAGTTCACAGATGACTGCAAACTGGGAGCCATTATTGAATCCCCAAATTATGTGGATATTCTACAAAAGGGCCTTACATAAACAGATGCTTGGCGCCAGAACCATGGGCTCAAGCTCAATGCCAAGAAACAGTTAGTTATGTACTCACCATAACGATCGATGTATGCGGTCCATCTCGCCTACATTCATTACTGATGGGTTCGGAGCCAACAATCGGCTCTGACTCGGCCAACTATTTTCAAGCACGAAGTCTCTAATTGGCTGGGCTAACTGGTATCCCAGGATGCAACTCTCCCAGACCCCCAGATCTTGTTTGCATAAGTTGCAATCACTCCACACACACATAAACCCTAATAAGAGGATTATCGTCCCCCGGAAGGGAAAAAATAAACCAATTCTAAAGGGTCTCGAAACAATTATCCTCCAAATCCATAGGCAGGGGGCAGGTGGGAGGGTATGTAAGAATGTAGGCGAGATGGACCACATACATCGATCGTTATGGTGAGTACATAACTAACTGATGTTATGTGGTCCTATCTCGCCTACATTCATTACTGATGGGGCAGCGTCCCTAGCTCCCCCAATCCGGGAGGCTCAAAGGAAAACACTCCTGAGAACCATGGAACCAAAGGAAGCCCGGTCTCTAGATGCCACGTCCAATTTGTAATGAGAGACAAAGGTATGATGAGAGGCCCATGTGGCCGCAGCACAGATGTCGTCTAAGGAAAGCCTGGCATGATAAGCTACTGAAGTCGAAACCGCCCTAGTTGAATGAGCCTTGACTGAGAATGGTAAACTTCTGCCTGCTGAAGAGTAAGCAAAGGTAATGCAATCCTTAATCCACCTGGAAATTGTGCACTTGGAGACAGAGAAACCCGTCCTATTCTCCGAAAAGGAGACAAACAATTGATCTGATTTCCTTGACTGTTTAGTCCTGTGTAAATAAAATCTTAGTTGTCTATGGACATCCAGTTGATGAAATTTGTACTCCGCCTTGTCAGAGAAGTTGGGAAAAAACACAGGTAACTCAATGGATTGGTGGAGATTAAGGGTGGATGACACCTTGGGGAGAAAGGATGGGTTAAGTGTCAATGAAACCCTGTCCTTATGGAATATTAAATACGGGGGCCTAATGGACAAAGCTTGGAGTTCAGATACTCTTTTAGCTGACGTAATGGCTACCAAAAAGGCTGTTTTTCAGGATAAAAATTTTAATTCGCAAGTGGCAGCTGGCTCAAAGGGGGGAGACGTGATGGCTTGCAATACTAGATTTAAATCCCATGGCATAACGGGTGTTGACACAGGAGGACGTAATAATCAGGCCCCTTTTAGGAATGCTTTGCAAAGTCTATGACTCATAAGAGCAGGCTCATGGAAGACGTGGAAGTTAGAAATAGCCGCCAGCTGTACCTTAATGGTGGAAGGAGCAGAGCCTTGTCGGAAAAGCAAAGCTAAAAAGTCTAGGACCGCTGATATCGGGGCTGTGAATGGATCTAGGCCTTGTGACTGAGCCCAGATGGAGACCTCTTCCACTTGCTATAGTAAATTTTTTCTGGTGGAAGACTTATGTGATGAAGAAAGGATATGGACCACCTCAGGTGATAAGGAATGTAGTCTAATTATTGATGGAAGTGGAGCAGCCAGGCTGTCAACCTGAGGGATTGTAGGGAGGGGTGTAACTGTCCTGACATATGAGTCAAAAGGTCTGGTAATGGATCCAGAATCCAAGGACCGTCCACTGCATACCGCTGAAGGAAGGGGAATCAAACTTGGCGAGGCCAGTGTGGAGCAATAAGAATCATCTTGCTTCCCAAACAAATGGCTTTCTGAATCACTCTTGGTAACAGAGGAGATGGAGGAAAGGCATAGAGCAGACCGGGAGGCCAATCGTGGACTAGAGCGTCCCTGGGTGATTCCCCCTGTTGGGGGATCAGAGTGAAGTAGTTGCTGCATTTGGTGTTGAGGGGACTGGCAAAGAGATCGCAGCAAGGCTGACCCCACCTGCTGAAGATCCGAGTCGCAACTCGGCTGTTCAGGGACCACTCGTAAGGCAGCAGAATAGCTCTGCTTAGCCTGTCTGCTATCACGTTGGATTTTCCCGGAATGTGCGTTGCCACTAGGAACCGTTGGGAAGACACTGCCCAATCCCACACTCTCATGGCCTCTCTGCAGAGTGGATATGACTTGGTTCCCCCTTGTTTGTTCAGGTACTAAACAACTGACATGCTGTGTGAGTGAACAGCAATCGTTCGCCTTGCAAGAAAGCTCTGAAGTGCTTGCAACGCTAACAGCACTGCTCTCATCTCTAGGACATTGATGTGTAGGTGTACTGTAATCCTGCCAAGTACCTTGGACCGCTCTGCCCAGATAATGCCCCCACCCTATCTGGGAGGCGCCTGTGGTCACTGTGGCAGCCGGAGAAAGGGAAATAGATTCATGCCCTTGTTCAGGTTGGAATGACATAGCCACCAACGGAGATCCTGCTTGCAATGTTCTGTGAGACGAATCGGGTGAGAGAGGGGTAATTTTTGATAGGACCATTGGGCTGAAAGGAGCCACTGAAGGACTCGCATGTGAAGCCTGGCTAAGGGTATTAGCATGATGGTCGCCGCCATGGAACCCAGTAACTGAAGAACTAACCTGGCTGGGACCTTCTTGTGGGGCAAGAGAGCCTGGACCTGAGATTGCGACACCGTTATTCTTTCCTGAGGTAGAAAGGCCCTCATTAGAACCAAATTTAATTCTGCGCCTATAAAAACAACACGCTGTGAGGGCGGCAAGGCAGATTTTTCCCAGTTTACTGTAGTCCCCAACTTTTGACAGAGATTTAAGGTAGCCTCCCTGGCTTGGATGAGGAGATGCCTGGTGGGGGCGGTAAGGAGCCAATCGTCCAGGTAAGGAAACACCTGGAATCCTAGACGTCTCAGGTGAGATGTCACCACTGCCAAGCATTTGGTGAACACCCTGGGGGCTGTGGTGAGACCAAACGGCAGGGCTCAAAACTGGAAGTGACTGGCTCCCAGCCGAAGCGTAAATGGATCCTGGATGTCTTGTTTATCTTGATGTGATAATAGGCATCCTTGAGGTCGATGGAGCACATCCATACTCCTCTTCCAACAATGGGAAGATGGATTGAAGAGTGACCATTCGAATTTGGATTTCAGGACGTAGTGATTTAATCGGCTGAGATCCAAGATGGGCCTCAGGTCCCCTGTTTTCTATGGCACCAAAATAGTCTTGAGTAAGTTCCTGATCCGATCTGGTCTGGGGACCGGTTGGATGACTCCTTTCTTAGTAGCTTTGATATTTCTAACGCTACTTGATCCCTTTGACTGGGTGGAACGTCCGGGATTCTTTTGATTGAGGGAGGAAGTGAAATAAAGAGGATGGTATAACCTCCGGTGATTATTCGAAGCACCCATCAATCCTGAGTTATGCTCTCCCAGGCTTGAAGATGCTTTGAATGACCCCGACTGGCTCCGGAGCAGCACAGCCGGGCAACCCTTCAGGGATGCTGATAGGAAGATCCGCGAAAGGAGTCACGGTCTCCCAGATTGTGGGGGCCTCCTCTGCCCCTAGGACGACGTCTTCCAAAATAATTTCCCCCACCTCTGCCTCTGGAGGGGGACTCACCTTGAGTGACTGGGAAACACTTTTGTGATTTTTTGAACCACATCTTCCTTCCTCTCTGAGCCTTGGGATAAGGCCTAGAGGGAAGAGAAAAACGGGCTCCTTCGGCAGATAAAATCTTACCCTCCTGTTCACATCTAGTGAGAGTCTCTTTCACTTTTGGTCCAAAAAGAGAGGACCCATCAAAGGGGGCGTCCATGAAGGAAGACTTGAAGGCCTCCGCAAAGTGACATAGGCGCATCCAGGCTTGTCTCCTCAGAGCAAGGCCTGAGCTAGCTGCAGCTCAGCTTCCTTCGGCTGCATAGGATATGAGCCTCATGGACGAGTTAGCTATGGAACCAAGGGTAGACAACTGGGCGTTAACAGTCTGTGCTAGCGCCTCAGGCATGTTACCCGTCAAGGTATCTCCCAACTCTTTAAGGAGATCCCACTGGAGCCGAGTAAAGTGACAAAGATAATTCAGAGACCGTAGCGTAAAGGTCGCTGAAGACAGGGTGCGCTCCCCATAGCGATCCATATTCCTGGACTCCTTGTTAGGAGGATGGACTGAGGAAGAAGCCTCGGCAACTTCCTGCTGAGTGGCTGATGCCACCACCATGGCATCTACAGGGACCCCTTTTGTCAAAAACTCTTTCCCGGGGGGAGCAGACAAGAACTTGTTAGGGCGGCTGGGCAAAGGTTCCACGGAGTCAGGATGCTCCCACATCCTTCGACAGATAAGGTCTAATAATTCGTCAAAGGGTGGAGACACCCAAAAGGTGGTAGGTTGAGCTCCGAAGGCCTTGAGGAATACCTACTCCTCCTCAGAGGGGGGCTTGAAAGACCAGTCGCCTCTCTGCCTCAAAATCTCCAGGATATCGGAGAAGGTGATGTCATCGGAGGACGACTTAGGGGACCCTTCTGCATCGTCGAGGTCAGTATCCGAGGTGGTGGACTCGTCTTGGGAGTCTATGTGCTTCCTCTTGCACAACTTCTTCCTGGGGGGCTCCTCAGGCACAGACTCTGAAGGTCAAATATATTAGAACAACTAGTAAGCTGACAAGTCACTCAATAACCCGTTAGAAAACTGGTTTGTTGGTTCCACTTTTTAATGAAATAAAAATAAAAAATACAATAATGCGACAACAGTTCTCCGTACTAAGCGCTTTCACCCACAATCATATAAGGCATCTTCAGAGTACAAATTCTTCACTAAAAAGCCATCCTTTATATAGTTGGAATTAAATGAATGAATTAATTAATTGGTAAATGATGTAATTGTATAATAACATAATTACTAGTAAAGACACTGCAGAAACAGTATAAAAGAAACATCTAGAGAAACAGTGTAAAAAACACTAAAATATTACGGAGTCCCAAAACGTGTGTCCAATACTGTAAACCTTAAATAAAACATAACTTTCATTTTCTAGTAATTATTTGATAAACACTAAATATAAATAAAGATTAATCAAAGTTAATAGTATTTGCCAATATTTAACAGATGAAAATTGTTTGACAGATAAAAAAGTTTAACAGATAAAAGCGTAAAACAGCAGACGTAAAAGGCAAAATTATAACATGCTGTTGATCTCACAAGATATAGATCTCACAGGTTCTACAGATATTGTACACATATTTAAAATATAAAATTCATATACATATACTAAAAATATAAATTATTAAATATATATTATGAATTATGAAATTTGGAAAATGCCTTCTTTGTGGCGGCAGCTACCACCATAGCATCCACAGAAACTCCTTTTGATAAAAATTGCTTGTCTGATGGAGCTGTGATGAATTTGGAGGGTCTCCTGGGAGTGGGGTCCACTGAATCAGGAGCCGTCCATGCCTTCTTAGCTACCACCTGCATGAGGGGGTCGAAGGGGGGGGACACCCAGGAGGTGGAAGGACGAGAGCCAAACGCCTCAAGATACACAGATTCGTCCTCTGAAGGGTTGAGGGCTGGCCAATTTCCCCTCTGTTTAAGGATCTCCAGAATGTCTGCAAATGAGACATCTTCAGAAGGGGAACGGGGGGAACCCTCAGAATCATCCAGATCTGTGTCCGACGTGATAGACTCAGGTGAGTCAATGTGCTTCCTCTTGCACTTCCTTTTCCGAGGGGGCTCTTCTGCCAAATCAGGAGAGGCCTCGGAAGAGGATGAAATCCCCAAAGGGGGCTCTTGAGGAGCTGGCTCTCTGCGGTCCCGGAATGAGGGAGTGAGTCGACTTACCCTGAGGCAACATAGAGGGAGGGGCTGACGGAACCGACTGTGGAGTAGAGCCAGGCTCTAACACACTCCGCATGACCTCGAAAGCACCCCTGTCAGGCAGAGCCAGAGGTCCCCGCTCCGAGGAGCTGGGACCCCTCGGCACCGACAGTGATGGCTCGAGGCCGATGTCGGAGCCGAACCCACCAGCGCCGAAGCACCGAGAGGGAGAGGGGGGTGGGACAAGGGTCCGATGCCACTCACCCCCTCGGAGCCGACGAGGGAAGTCCGGTGCCGAGATTCCTCCACGGAAGAAAACGGAGCCGACGACGGAGCCGAAGCCAATTGTCTCGGCGCCGAGGTAACCACAGTCTCGGTTCCGACATTTCCGTATCCGAACTCAAAAGAGTCGAAGGAGGAAAGAGTTGATGGACCGGGGCAGGCACCGACTGATGAGTCGGGCTCTGAAGCATCTGGGCTAGTGCCTCGGACTTGAGTAGTCGACTCACCACCCTCTGAAGGTCATGATCGGAAAGCCTCGATGACCTAGAGGAATGAGACCTTTGGCTCGTTCAGACAGCAGGGAGAACCTGGAGCCGAATGAACGGAGCCAAGAGAAGGTGACCTAGACCTCTTTCTGGTTGTCGGCTCAAGATCTTGTCGGAGCCGACACGGGTACCTCGATAACCTCGGCCCGCCGGAGCCGAGGAAGCCACAGAAACTGTGGACTGAGCCTTATCGGCTCCAGCCGGAGCCGATAAAGGCAAAGGTTGAACAACCTGAGGTCTCGGCTCAGAAGCCGGAGCCAAGACCGATGCCTTAGAGGGCTTCCTGTTGAGACAGACAGGGAATCCTCAGGCTTCAACAAGCCTCTCAGAATTATCTTGTTTTTCTTTCCTGCAGGACCCTGGGGCTGAAGCCATGGCAAACAGCACAGGAGTCCTGCAGGTGCAAAGGCCCCAGACAATAGACACAAGA
Source organism: Protopterus annectens (assembly GCF_019279795.1). Lineage (NCBI taxonomy): Eukaryota > Metazoa > Chordata > Ceratodontiformes > Protopteridae > Protopterus > Protopterus annectens. The sequence continues at coordinate 1,918,738,146 of NC_056743.1, read as the reverse complement.
AGTGTGAGCGTCTGTCAGAGACATTTTCTGACAGCACGCATCACAATTCTTGAATCCGGAGACCTTTGCTTCTTTTGACATAGCCTAACTGGTGAACACAAACACACACTCAAACACACCAGTTACCCTGTCAGAATAACAATTTTAGTAAAGATACTAAAAATAAAGTACAACAAACTGTAGCAAATTATAGTAAACTACACAAACACTCCCTAGGGAAGAGAAGGCCTAAGGCCCAAGGGAAGAACCAAAGGTTCTTTTAAACAAGAAACGGGAAAAATTAGGGTCGGGGATAAAGTTCTATGAACTATACTAATTTAAGAAGAATTAAACTGAAAAGGGGAAAAGAGTAACTTTTAATAGAAAAAGCTAAAACTCACCAGGAACCGGTAGAAGCAACCAACCTCGAAGCTGTAGCGGCAAACGAGATCTGAGGTAACTCTCGCATAGCATTGTGGGATATAAGGGGAGCCTCGAGCCGGTGGAACCAACTCGAGCTTTTAGAGTGGCCGAGTCGGGCAGGCCGGCTCAACCCATCCAGCAAGAATGAAGGCGAGATAGACAACTTAACATCAGTTAGTTATGCACTCACCATAACGATCGATGTATGCGGTCCATCTCGCCTACATTCATTACTGATGGGTTCGGAGCCAACAATCGGCTCCGACACGGCCAACTATTTTCAAGCACGAAGTCTCTAATTGGCTGGGCTAACTGGTATCCCAGGATGCAACTCTCCCAGACCCCCAGATCTTGTTTGCATAAGTCGCAATCACTCCACACACACATAAACCCTAATAAGAGGATTATCGTCCCCCGGAAGGGAAAAAATAAACCAATTCTAAAGGGTCTCGAAACAATTATCCTCCAAATCCATAGGCAGGGGGCAGGTGGGAGGGTATGTAAGAATGTAGGCGAGATGGACCACATACATCGATCGTTATGGTGAGTACATAACTAACTGATGTTATGTGGTCCTATCTCGCCTACATTCATTACTGATGGGACAGCGTCCCTAGCTCCCCCAATCTGGGAGGCTCAAAGGAAAACACTCCTGAGAACCATGGAACCAGAGGAAGCCCGGTCTCTAGATGCCACATCCAATTTGTAATGAGAGACAAAGGTATGATGAGAGGCCCATGTGGCCGCAGCACAGATGTCGTCTAAGGAAAGCCTGGCATGATAAGCTACTGAAGTCGAAACCGCCCTAGTTGAATGAGCCTTGACTGAGAATGGTAAACTTCTGCCTGCTGAAGAGTAAGCAAAGGTAATGCAATCCTTAATCCACCTGGAAATTGTGCACTTGGAGACAGAGAAACCCATCCTATTCTCCGAAAAGGAGACAAACAATTGATCTGATTTCCTTGACTGTTTAGTCCTGTGTAAATAAAATCTTAGTTGTCTATGGACATCCAGTTGATGAAATTTGTACTCCGCCTTGTCAGAGAAGTTGGGAAAAAACACAGGTAACTCAATGGATTGGTGGAGATTAAGGGTGGATGACACCTTGGGGAGAAAGGATGGGTTAAGTCTCAATGAAACCCTGTCCTTATGGAATATTAAATACGGGGGGCCTAATGGACAAAGCTTGGAGTTCAGATACTCTTTTAGCTGACGTAATGGCTACCAAAAAGGCTGTTTTTCAGGATAAAAATTTTAATTCGCAAGTGGCAGCTGGCTCAAAGGGGGGAGAAGTGATGGCTTGCAATACTAGATTTAAATCCCATGGCATAACGGGTGTTGACACAGGAGGACGTAATAATCAGGCCCCTTTTAGGAATGCTTTGTAAAGTCTATGACTCATAAGAGCAGGCTCATGGAAGACGTGGAAGTTAGAAATAGCCGCCAGCTGTACCTTAATGGTGGAAGGAGCTCAGCCTTGTCGGAAAAGCAAAGCTAAAAAGTCTAGGACCGCTGATATCGGGGCTGTGAATGGATCTAGGCCTTGTGACTGAGCCCAGATGGAGAACCTCTTCCACTTGCTATAGTAAATTTTTTCTGGTGGAAGACTTATGTGATGAAGAAAGGATATGGACCACCTCAGGTGATAAGGAATGTAGTCTAATTATTGATGGAAGTGGAGCAGCCAAGCTGTCAACCTGAGGGATTGTAGGGAGGGGTGTAACTGTCCTGACATATGAGTCAAAAGGTCTGGTAATGGATCCAGAATCCAAGGACCGTCCACTGCATACCGCTGAAGGAAGGGGAATCAAACTTGGCGAGGCCAGTGTGGAGCAATAAGAATCATCTTGCTTCCCAAACGAATGGCTTTCTGGATCACTCTTGGTAACAGAGGAGATGGAGGAAAGGCATAGAGCAGACCGGGAGGCCAATCGTGGACTAGAGCGTCCCTGGGTGATTCCCCCTGTGGGGGGATCAGAGTGAAGTAGTTGCTGCATTTGGTGTTGAGGGGACTGGCAAAGAGATCGCAGCAAGGCTGACCCCACCTGCTGAAGATCCGAGTCGCAACTCGGCTGTTCAGGGACCACTCGTAAGGCAGCAGAATAGCTCTGCTTAGCCTGTCTGCTATCACGTTGGATTTTCCCGGAATGTGCGTTGCCACTAGGAACCGTTGGGAAGACACTGCCCAATCCCACACTCTCATGGCCTCTCTGCAGAGTGGATATGACTTGGTTCCCCCTTGTTTGTTCAGGTACTAAACAACTGACATGCTGTCTGAGTGAACAGCAATCGTTCGCCTTGCAAGAAAGCTCTGAAGTGCTTGCAACGCTAACAGCACTGCTCTCATCTCTAGGACATTGATGTGTAGGTGTACCTCGTAATCCTGCCAAGTACCTTGGACCGTTCTGCCCAGATAATGCCCCCCCACCCTATCTGGGAGGCGTCTGTGGTCACTGTGGCAGCCGGAGAAAGGGGAAATAGATTCATGCCCTTGTTCAGGTTGGAATGACATAGCCACCAACGGAGATCCTGCTTGCAATGTTCTGTGAGACGAATCGGGTGAGAGAGGGGTAATTTTTGATAGGACCATTGGGCTGAAAGGAGCCACTGAAGGACTCGCATGTGAAGCCTGGCTAAGGGTATTAGCATGATGGTCGCCGCCATGGAACCCAGTAACTGAAAAACTAACCTGGCTGGGACCTTCTTGTGGGGCAAGAGAGCCTGGACCTGAGATTGCGACACCGTTATTCTTTCCTGAGGTAGAAAGGCCCTCATTAGAACCAAATTTAATTCTGCGCCTATAAAAACAACACGCTGTGAGGGCGGCAAGGCAGATTTTTCCCAGTTTACTGTAGTCCCCAACTTTTGACAGAGATTTAAGGTAGCCTCCCTGGCTTGGATGAGGAGATGCCTGGTGGGGGCGGTAAGGAGCCAATCGTCCAGGTAAGGAAACACCTGGAATCCTAGACGTCTCAGGTGAGATGTCACCACTGCCAAGCATTTGGTGAACACCCTGGGGGCTGTGGTGAGACCAAACGGCAGGGCTCAAAACTGGAAGTGACTGGCTCCCAGCCGGAAGCGTAAATGGATCCTGGATGTCTTGTTTATCTTGATGTGATAATAGGCATCCTTGAGGTCGATGGAGCACATCCATACTCCCTCTTCCAACAATGGGAAGATGGATTGAAGAGTGACCATTCGGAATTTGGATTTCAGGACGTAGTGATTTAATCGGCTGAGATCCAAGATGGGCCTCAGGTCCCCTGTTTTCTATGGCACCAAAAATAGTCTTGAGTAAGTTCCTGATCCGATCTGGTCTGGGGGGACCGGTTGGATGACTCCTTTTCTTAGTAGCTTTGATATTTCTAACGCTACTTGATCCCTTTGACTGGGTGGAACGTCCGGGATTCTTTTGATTGAGGGAGGAAGTGAAATAAAGGGGATGGTATAACCTCCGGTGATTATTCGAAGCACCCATCAATCCTGAGTTATGCTCTCCCAGGCTTGAAGATGCTTTGAAAAATGACCCCCGACTGGCTCCGGAGCAGCACAGCCGGGCAACCCTTCAGGGATGCTGATAGGAAGATCTGCGAAAGGAGTCACGGTCTCCCAGATTGTGGGGGCCTCCTCTGCCCCTAGGACGACGTCTTCCAGAATAATTTCCCCCACCTCTGCCTCTGGAGGGGGACTCACCTTGAGTGACTGGGAAACACTTTTGTGATTTTTTGAACCACATCTTCCTTCCTCTCTGAGCCTTGGGATAAGGCCTAGAGGGAAGAGAAAAACGGGCTCCTTCGGCAGATAAAATCTTACCCTCCTGTTCACATCTATTGAGAGTCTCTTTCACTTTTGGTCCAAAAAGAGAGGACCCATCAAAGGGGGCGTCCATGAAGGAAGACTTGAAGGCCTCCGCGAAGTGACATAGGCGCATCCAGGCTTGTCTCCTCAGAGCAAGGCCTGAGCTAGCTGCCCTGCTCGCCCCTTCAGCTGCATAGGATATGAGCCTCATGGACAAGTTAGCTATGGAACCAAGGGTAGACAACTGGGCGTTAACAGTCTGTGCTAGCGCCTCAGGCATGTTACCCGTCAAGGTATCTCCCAACTCTTTAAGGAGATCCCACTGGAGCCGAGTAAAGTGACAAAGATAATTCAGAGACCGTAGCGTAAAGGTCGCTGAAGACAGGGTGCGATTCCCATAGCGATCCATATTCCTGGACTCCTTGTTAGGAGGATGGACTGAGGAAGAAGCCTCGGCAACTTCCTGCTGAGTGGCTGATGCCACCACCATGGCATCTACATTGACCCCTTTTGTCAAAAACTCTTTCCCGGGGGGAGCAGACAAGAACTTGTTAGGGCAGCTGGGCAAAGGTTCCACGGAGTCAGGATGTTCCCACATCCTTCGACAGATAAGGTCTAATAATTCGTCAAAGGGTGGAGACACCCAAAAGGTGGTAGGTTGAGCTCCGAAGGCCTTGAGGAATACCTACTCCTCCTCAGAGGGGGGCTTGGAAGACCAGTCACCTCTCTGCCTCAAAATCTCCAGGATATCGGAGAAGGTGATGTCATCGGAGGACGACTTAGGGGACCCTTCTGCATCGTTGAGGTCAGTATCCGAGGTGATGGACTCGTCTTGGAGTCTATGTGCTTCCTCTTGCACAACTTCTTCCTGGGGGGCTCCTCAGGCACAGACTCTGAAGGTCAAATATATTAGAACAACTAGTAAGCTGACAAGTCACTCAATAACCCGTTAGAAAACTGGTTTGTTGGTTCCACTTTTTAATGAAATAAAAATAAAAAATACAATAATGCGACAACAGTTCTCCATACTAAGCGCTTTCACCCACAATCATATAAGGCATCTTCAGAGTACAAATTCTTCACTAAAAAGCCATCCTTTATATAGTTGGAATTAAATGAATGAATTAATTAATTGGTAAATGATGTAATTGTATAATAACATAATTACTAGTAAAGACACTGCAGAAACAGTATAAAAGAAACATCTAGAGAAACAGTGTAAAAAACACTAAAATATTACGGAGTCCCAAAACGTGTGTCCAATACTGTAAACCTTAAATAAAACATAACTTTCATTTTCTAGTAATTATTTGATAAACACTAAATATAAATAAAGATTAATCAAAGTTAATAGTATTTGCCAATATTTAACAGATGAAAATTGTTTGACAGATAAAAAAGTTTAACAGATAAAAGCGTAAAACAGCAGACGTAAAAGGCAAAATTATAACATGCTGTTGATCTCACAAGATATAGATCTCACAGGTTCTACAGATATTGTACACATATTTAAAATATAAAATTCATATACATATACTAAAAATATAAATTATTAAATATATATTATGAATTATGAATTGTGAAATAAGTAGTGTGTAATACTTCCACGGTCCATCTACATCAGTAATATCTTGAATAAATTATACTTGTATTTAATTTATTTATAATGAAATAAATAAATAAATAAATAAATATATAAATATATATATGTGTATAAGTCCATTCTTCAAAACATGTTTTTCCTGTAATAATCAATCATTAAAAAGTTAAAAAATGGTCATATATCAAAATTTATAATATTAAAAATGTTTAAATCATACTTAAATAAAATATGATTTTAATTTAAGTACACTAGAAATAGAAACTCTGAAGTGTCCTCAGGAAGTTGGGGACCGCTCATGGGGGTGTCCTCAGGCCTTCGAGCTCCGCTGTCCACTGATAGGGGGGCGTCAGAGGCTCTAGCCGGGGTGTATGGGGACAGAGTGGTCGATCCAAGTGATGTCCCTGACAATCTGGCCAGTGCTGTCCTCATGGCCTCAAATGCAGGTCCCCCCGAATCTGAGGACTGACCTACCTCCGAGGCTACGACCGGAGTCGGGATCACCCGAGCCAAAGCGCCGAGAGGGAGACTCGGAGCCGACAGAAGTCCCGATGTCTCCTCCTCGGGCCCGACAGAGGAAACCCGAGTGCCGAAACCAGATGAAAGAATCGAAATGGTTGGAGCCGACGACGGCTCCGATGGACCCATCAGTGGTATTGGAGCCGGTGTAATGACATCACTCGGTGCCGACCACTCGGGCTCCGATGACACAATGCTCGGAGGAGGAATCATCGGTACCGGTAGAGGAATGGGCTCTGGAGCTGACTGGGTCGGAGCCGAAAATAATTTAGCTAACACCGGCAACTGGAGGAGCCTCTGAACCACCCTATCTACGTCCAAATCAGACAATCGAGAGGATTTGGAGGAAACTGAAGGAGATGAGGATCTCCTGCCTACTGATTCATGAGTAACGCTGGGTGACCGGCTCTGAATCGGTTCCAAAATGATTGGAGCCGAGGTCGACTCCAGCACTACCGAAACTTCCTGCGGCCCCGAAGCCAATGGAGCCGAGGAAGCTGGATCCAACACAGAACGCTTCTCCTGCGGCTCCGAAGACAATGGAGCCGAGGAAGTAGTAACCACTTTCAAGATCTTCTCTGGCGGCTCTGAGGAACTAGACGGAGCCGGAGATCGTTTCTTAGACTTAGAGGATTTGGATTTGCCAGTAGTGGAAGTAGATTCTAAATCCTCTTCAAAAGAGTTCTTGACCAGGTCCTTCAAGATTAGTTTATTTTTTCGTTCCTGCAGTACCCTAGAACTAAAAGAATGTCAGACACTGAAGGACTCTTGTAAATGTTTAGCGCCAAGGCAATAAACGCAGATGGCATGCCCATCTGTGATGGACATTTTGTAAGCACACTTTGAGCATTTCTTAAACCCAGAGGGTTTATGCTCTTTAGACATTGCCAGCAGAAATAACACACACAACACAACAGGATAGGAAGGTACACTGAGGAACTCTAAGTTAAATGCTCCTAAGAAGATGAGGAAACACTGCCAAGACAACGAAGGAGAGGGCTAGGTCCCTCTAATTTAAATGGGCCTAGCCTGCCAAACACAAGGAAACTACTCACACTTTCCACAAACTGCCACAGGGCCAAACCACAGACACAACACAATGTAGCTATGAAAATAGCTTTTGTTTCACAGGAAAAGTACTATTCTGTAAAGAATTTTTTTAGTCAAAAAAGAGTACTTAGCCACAGCCAAGCTCGAGACCACGTCCTGACACAACAAGCGGCAAACGAGATCTGGGGGTTTGGGAGAGTTGCATCCTGGGATACCAGTTAGCCCAGCCAGTTAGAGACTTTGTGCTTGAAAATAGTTGGTCAAGTCGGAGCCGACTGTCGGCTCCGAACCCATCAGTAATGAATGTAGGCGAGATAGGACCACATAACATTGCATAGTTATCCCCTTTGGGAAAAAACATGTACCCATGAATTACCACATAGGTGGTAGTACACTAAACACCGAAATTGTGATAAGAGACTTACGGACACAAGTGGACAGTGGTCACACTTTCGATAACCACATCGCCACAACAGTCAAGAAATCCTTCTATGTGGCACATCTCATCACTAAGGGCTTTTCATCCAGAAAAAAGGAGGTCAATGTCCCACTGTACTCATCCCTCATTAGACCCATTATAGAATACAATGCCCCATTTGGTATGTACCTCTCAAGACATCTGCAACAACTGGAAAGGCCACAGAAATACCTCACTAAAAGAATCACAGGCCTAAAGCAGATGCCCTATGCTGACCGTCTAAAAAAAACTCCAGCTATACTCTGTCACATATCATCTACTCAGAGGCAATCTCTGCTTAACATAAAAGCCCACGTCAAAGCCAGAGCTGTTGGACATGCTACACTTAAAAGAAATCCCAATCCCTCAGAGCCACATGCTCCAGGGATCTAAACCTTGTCATCACAATGAACAAAACATGCTGGAGGGATATGTTCCTGACCCAGAGACTCCACAGACTCTGGAATAGACTGCCCATACATGTCAAGCAGAGCACCTCTTTGGCACTCTTCAAAAGGAACCTTGAGGACTGGATGGGAGATAGGAAATTCACCCCGGGGATCACGTCTGTCGCCCTGCTAGACAGGGGTCCATGGAAGTAAATATTGTGGGAAGAAATAGCTAGGGAATTGTTATAGCTAGGCTTGTATAGGCCCTAGCGCCGATAGCCTAGTACCAACCTATGAACCTATTATGGTAAGTACATAACTTTCGTATCCAGCGTTGTCTATTTTTGTCCATTTCAAAAGTATGGGACAGAATCCCAAGCTCTCATACTGGGTGGTATCAAGGAAAGATATTCTTGAGTATGGTGGAAGCAAAGGAGTAACATGATCTGGATTGAGTGTCAAGCTTATAGTGAGACACAAATGTGTGTACCATAGCCAAGTGGCCGTGGCACAAATGTCATCAATAGATAGTCCTCTGTTAAAGCCTGTCAAAGAAGAACCTGTCCTAGTTGAGTGAGATTTCGTTTATACACTTAGGAAAATTCTTCTTTTTATATACAAAGCAGATACAATCTGACAGCCATCTGGACAGAGTAACCTTAGTAATCTCCTTCTCCAACTTTGGTTTAGAAAATGAAACGAACAAGTGATCATCTTTTCTGAATTGTCTTTTTCTCATGAATATAGAATCTGAGCTATCTATGGATAGCTAACATATACAGCAAGTATTCTCCTTTGTTTGCATCCCTGAGAAAAACACAGGCAAATATATAAATTAATTTAGATTAACTTTGGATATCAACTTAGGAATAAAATATGCGTTAGTTCTAAGGGAAACTCTATCTTTGTGAAGTACTAGCTGCGGAGCTTACATGACATAGCCTGCAACTCTTAGATTCACCTGGCTGATGTCACTGCTACTAAGAAAACTGCTTTCCAAGTAAGAAATTTTAGATCTGCTTTGATTGCTGGTTCAAATGAAACACGTGTCAGAGCTTGTAGCATAATGGTGATGCCCCATGGAAGAAATGGATCTCTGATGGGAGGGAGGACTTAGTAGAAAGGCAACTTTCGGGAAAGCTTTGGAAATTTTCAGGGAAGCTATTGGAATGTCCTTACACCTAACATGCAAGTTTGAAATTGTTGCCAACTGTACCTAGAAGGTGGCAAAGCTGGAACCTTTATCAAAGAGAGCAGATAAAAATTCTAGTATGGAAGGGACAGGTGCAGAAAAAGGGTCCAGGCCCTTTGAGTAAGCCTAAATCTAGAATCTGTTCCATTTACTCTGGTAAATTTTTCTAGTGGATGGTTTCTGAGAAGTAGAAAGAATAATAATTACTATAGGGGAAAGCCTGATGTTCCTGACTATGCTTAAAATTTGAGGAACCATGTGGTTACATTCAAGGACTTCTGGTCCAGAGTAAGCAGTCCGGATGGGTGGCTCTAGGTTTGGATAATCATCCAACATCCATGGGGAATGTAGAGTAGAGGCCATAGGTAGGGGAACCATGTCTATCAGGGCCAAAGGATCACCCTGGCCTTGCGCTGTCATGCATTCTGTATGAAATTGCTCATAGGGGGCAAAGGGGGAAGACATACAACAGGCCCAGTGACCAAGAGTGAACCAGAATGTCCCTCGGTGACTGCCTCTGTGGAGGGATCAGGGAAAAATACCTGCTGCATTTGTTGTTTACATAGTTCACAAAAAGGTTACAGTAGGGATGGCCCCAGTAAATGAATATTAAACGTGTCACTACAGGATTGAGGGACCACTCATGAGGTATTAGGGTCATTCTGCTCAATTTGTCTGCTAGTACATTGGACAATCCTAGAATGTGTATTGTTATCAGAAAGCAGTGTGAAGACACTGCCCATTGCTAGACTCTCATGGTTTCCCAAAACAGAGGATAAGAACGTGTTTCCCCCTTACCTGTTGATGTACCATATCACTGCCATGTTGTCTGTCTGAATGGAAGTCACAACCTTGGGGAGGATATCCTGAAATGCCTGCAATGCTAGGAGGACTGTCCTTAACTCCAAGACACCGATGTGAAGATTGACCTCTAGTGACAACCATGTACATTGGACTCATTCTCCCTTCAAAGTGCCCACCTCCCAGAAGGGAGGCATCCATAGTCACTGTTCCAGTCAGCAATTCTGACTGGAAAGGGTGACCCTCAGTTACAGTCATGGACATTACCCACCAAGCAATGTGTTGTCTGCAGACCTGAGTAATTTGGATTTTTGAATAGAAAGGGTGAATGAACTGAGCCCGCTACTCTACTGCTGATGTCCATTGCAGTACTCTTACTCTAATAATGAGTATTAGAATTCTGGATGCCATGAGGCATTAAAGACACAGAACTAACCTTGCTGGTGATGATGGTTGATGCAGTACTAGTAATGCTGTGAGACACAGTGACAGAACTCTGTCTAAGTAACATTCTATAAGCTCTATACGCTGTGTTGGAGTTAATCGACATTCTGGTAGATTTACAGTTATTCTTAAGTCCAGTAACAAGTGGAGTACCTGGTCCAGGTGACGCAACAGTAGATGCTTGGAGGTAGCAGGGAGGAGCTAATTGTTAAGCTATGGGAAGACCTGGCTCCTCAGCAGACTCAGGTACACTGTTACCACTGCCATGATCTTGGTGAACACCCTGCGGGCTGTGGTGAGTCATGATGGTAGTTACCAGATTGGTAGAGATTGGCTCCTAGCCAGAAGTAGAGGAATCGCCTGGATTGTTTTGTTATTTTGATGTGATAGTAGACATCCTAGAGATCTATGGAGCACATCCAATCATCCTTCCTCAGTACAGGTAAACTGTACTGAACTGTGTCTGTTTCACAAACTGATTTAGGTGACAGAGATGGGTCTGAGGTCCCCTGTTTTCTTTGGTACTAAAAAGAATCTCAAATAGATTCCAGAGTCTAACTGGTTGTGGGGGACTGGTTGGATAACTCTTTTTTTTTTTCTAGCAGCTTTGAAATTGCTATGGCTTCTAAGTCCCAATGACTGGATGGAATGTCGTGGACTTTCTTCTTTTTTCACTGATGGAAGGGAATAGGGAACTGAATAGCCTCTGGAATCTGTCATTATTCTGTGTCAGGCTTGAATATGCAAAGATAGGCTCCCCAACTGTCTCACGAGTGCGGCAGTCAGTCAACCATTCAGGAGCACTGAAAAGTTTTCTTGGTAAAAGGACTGTGAAAACAAAAGTTATGTACTTACTATAATGTTAGAGCCATGTTGTCTAATTTTCGTCCACTTCAAACCTATGGGTTGTTGGATCCAATGAGATATCACCTTGGCATTGATCTCAAAGCTTATTGGAACCAAAGCTCTGACTCCTCCTCTACCCATAATTCTCTAGGTTGTACTTCAAACCCTGAGATTGAGTTTGCCCCTTCTAGTCTGAAAAATATAAAAGGGAAAACGGATCTATGAAAAACCAATGAATGGACAGATTGTCTAAAGTCATATGATCAAAACCATTTGATTGAACAATTAGTCCATCAGGGAAAAAATTTAAAATAAAAACAAAACCCACCACAACTGAAAAAATGCTTTTGCAAGGAGGCAAGCCCCCCTGCACCCCCACACAGCCTGCTAATTATTTATTCCAACTCCGAGACTGCACTACTTTGGGGAAAAGGGAAAATTTCCTGCTGCCTACTGTAAAGCGATCTCAGTCAGAACAGTTTGACGGACTGAATTTTCGATCATATGACTTTCAACAACCTATCCATTCGATCATTTGACAGGAACCCAAGGAAAACTACCTAGGGGAAAACTCTTCCAAGATAAAGGATATAAACTTGTTGATGTCAACCGGTTGATGAAAAGTAAATACAGTCTAGTGTGACTGTGCACAGACAGGGAGTAACATCCACTCAATAATTTCAAAGCCATGGGTGACAATTTGGAAGGGGGAAGGAAGGGTGGAAGTATGAAGTGGAAGAGAATCAGACAACATGGATACAATGTTATGGTAAGTAAATAATGTTCATATCCAAAGTTGTCTATTTAAGTCCATTCAAACTTATGGGACAGAATCCTAAGCTGTCAATCTGGATGGCATCAAGGAAAGAAATTCCTGAGTATGGCGGAGCCACAAGTTGAGCGTGATCTGGACTGGCTGTCCAACTTATAGTGAGCACCACTGACTAAGTCGCCACAGCACAGATGACATCCATGGATAATCCCATGTTGAAGTAGAGACTGCTCTAGTTAAATGTGCTTTTGGTTTATGTGGTATTTTTTTCTTCTGATACACAAAGGAAATACAATCAGAGAGCCATCTGGACAAAGGTATTTTGGAAAATGACTTTCCCAGCTTTGGTTTGGCAAAGGAAAGGAACAACTGGTAATCCTTTCTAAACTCGGAGTTGTCTGTAAACATCTAACATGTGTAATAAGTTAGATACTCTTCTTTATTGGAGTACTCTGGAAAGAAAACAGGAATGCATACAGATTGATTTATATAAGCTTTGGATGTCACCTTAAGGATAAAGGATGCTTTAGATCTGAGGGAAACTCTATCCTTGTGAAAAACTAGAAAATGGGGCTTCGGTGAGAAAGCCTGTGGTTCCGAGATATGTCTGGTTGATGTTACTGCAGCTAGGAAAATTGTTTCCAAGTCAGAAATTTAATATCTCAATGGAAGTGGGTTCAAGGGCTTGTAACATCACAGTAATTTCTCATGGGGAGTTGGTCTCTAATGGCAGGTTTTAGCAGAAAGGCATCTTTGAGGGATATTTTTGAGATTTTTAGAGATTCTATGGACATATCATTGTCTCCTACATAAAAATTAGAAATTGAAGCCAATTGTACCTTAACAGATATGAAGCCAGTGCCTCTGTTACACAGATCTGACAAAAAAATCAAGTATAGAAGGAACTGGTGCTGAAGAGATGTCCAGACCCTTGGAGTAGACCCACATTACATTTTTTTTCCATTTACTGTAGTAAATTTTCCTCACTGATGGTTTTTGTGAGATGGAAAGAATATTAACTACCCCATGGGGAAAAAAAAGTAGCACTGGATGTAACACAGCAGAATATCCAATTTATTGTAAGTAAGCACTTTAAAGGATTCACCTCTTCATCAGACTCTAAGTCTGATGAAGAGGTGAACTTGAAAGTGCTTACTAGAGTCTGATGAAGAGGTGAACCCCTGAAAGTGCTTACTTACAATAAATTGGATATTCTGCTGTGTTACATCCAGTGTTACTGTTTTTTTTTTTCTCATTTTTTTTCTCATTTGCTTCTTTTTGCTCTGGTTGTTTTATTGCCTGAGGCTATATTTTTTGCTTATACCCCTTGGGGGAAGCCTGGCATCTCTGGCTATAGTCAAAATTGGAGGAAACAAGTGGATAATTTCATTGACTTCTGAAAGTCAGAAGTCAGACTATATCAATATCAAATCGATGGAAGGGACTACTACCAGGATGGGTGAAAAATGAGTAACAGCTTAATTTCAGCTCTCCCACTGGGAAAACAGAAACTCAGAAAAGAGAGCCAGTGAACTTGTCTTTTTGGCTAAATTTCAGTAACTAGCTAGTAAGTGCACTGCCTGGATGCCAGTAAAAAGAAATTAAGAGAACTTGAAAGAAAATCACAAAAGGTAAAGAGAAAACACTTACTGGGAAGAATTCTGCAGGTAATCGGCAAAAAAGTTGTGCAAGCTTCAGTTTTGGTGCAAGATATGACTTCTAGTAATCAAGATGAAAAAAAGTAAGTCAAATGTACTCAGAGCTGATTAAAATATACATAACACCAAAGGATTATATCAACTCAAATAACAAAAGGCTGGAAAAAATGGAAGAAGCTTTAACCAGATATTCAGATGATGTGATAAAAATGGAAAAATCAAATGTCAAAATGAAGAAAAAGCTGTTTGTGTATGAAAATGCTCAAGAAGTGATGTTTCAAAAATAACAGAATTAGAGGACTAAGCATGTGGGGAAAACCTGAGATTTTCTGCTGTATCAGAGAAGCTGGAAGTTCATAGGTTCATACTAGGCTATCTGCCCTAGGGCATTTATAAGCCTAGCCAGAGTGTGTTTGGCTTTCGCCACCCATTTTAAAATAATTTTGCTATGCCCTTTTTCGAGGTTAGTATACTGTGCCTCTGTCTAACAGTGACACAGAAGTGATACCCGGGGTAAACCCTACGATCTCCCATCCGCTCATCAAGATTCCTCTTGAAGAGAGTCAATGAGGGACTCTGCCTAACCTGGACTGGGATTTTATTCCAGAGTGAAGGGAGCCTCTGGGTTATGAATCTGTCCTCAGCATGTCCCTATTTATTTCAGTGCTGAGGTTCAAGTCTCTCGAGCGTAGCTCGATGGGATTTGGATTTTCTGAGGTGCAGCATGTCCATTAATTCCGGGTTGGACATGGCACAGATCGCCTCTGAGCAGGTGGTATGCCACTGAATAGAGCTGGAGTTTCTTTAACCGGCAGCATATGGCATCTGTTTGAGCCCTTTGATCCTCTTGGTGAGGTACTTTGGGGTCTTTCCAGTTGCTGCAGGTGTCTGGTAAGGTACATCCCAAAAGGGGCATTGTACTCAATTATGGGCCTGATGAGGGATGAGTAAAGAGGCACGATGACCTCCCCTGATCTAGATGTGAATCCCTTCATGATTAGGTGGGCTATATAAAATGTTTTTCTAACCACTTTGGCCAAGTGGTTGTCAAATGAGAGATTGCTATCAACTTGGGTCCCCAGGTCCCTAATTACTTCTTCTGTACTTAATGGATTACCACCTATGTGGTAATTTGTGGAGCACTTTGTTTTGCCAAAGGGATGACTATACACTCTGGCGTTTAGCTTGAGGCCATGGCTCTGGCACCGCCCCCGGGGGGCTTAAAAAAAACCCAAAGGGGGGTCCCCTTTTTTGGGGAAATTTTTTAAAATAAATTGGGTGGGAAGAAATTTTTAAAAGGCCTTAGGAATTGGTTAAAAAAAACCCCCCCTTAGGGGGCCTTTTTGTAAAATAGGGGGCCCCCTGGGGGTAGCCTAGTACCAACCTATGAACCTATTATGGTAAGTACATGACTTTCGTATCCAGCGTTGTCTATTTTTGTCCATTTCAAAAGTATGGGACAGAATCCCAAGCTCTCATACTGGGTGGTATCAAGGAAAGATATTCTTGAGTATGGTGGAAGCAAAGGAGTAACATGATCTGGATTGAGTGTCAAGCTTATAGCGAGACACAAATGTGTGTACCATAGCCAAGTGGCCGTGGCACAAATGTCATCAATAGATAGTCCTCTGTTAAAGCCTGTCAAAGAAGAACCTGTCCTAGTTGAGTGAGATTTCGTTTATACACTTAGGAAAATTCTTCTTTTTATATACAAAGCAGATACAATCTGACAGCCATCTGGACAGAGTAACCTTAGTAATCTCCTTCTCCAACTTTGGTTTAGAAAATGAAACGAACAAGTGATCATCTTTTCTGAATTGTCTTTTTCTCATGAATATAGAATCTGAGCTATCTATGGATAGCTAACATATACAGCAAGTATTCTCCTTTGTTTGCATCCCTGAGAAAAACACAAGCAAATATATAAATTAATTTAGATTAACTTTGGATATCAACTTAGGAATAAAATATGCGTTAGTTCTAAGGGAAACTCTATCTTTGTGAAGTACTAGCTGCGGAGCTTACATGACATAGCCTGCAACTCTTAGATTCACCTGGCTGATGTCACTGCTACTAAGAAAACTGCTTTCCAAGTAAGAAATTTTAGATCTGCTTTGATTGCTGGTTCAAATGAAACACGTGTCAGAGCTTGTAGCATAATGGTGATGCCCCATGGAAGAAATGGATCTCTGATGGGAGGGAGGACTTAGTAGAAAGGCAACTTTCGGGAAAGCTTTGGAAATTTTCAGGGAAGCTATTGGAATGTCCTTACACCTAACATGCAAGTTTGAAATTGTTGCCAACTGTACCTAGAAGGTGGCAAAGCTGGAACCTTTATCAAAGAGAGCAGATAAAAATTCTAGTATGGAAGGGACAGGTGCAGAAAAAGGGTCCAGGCCCTTTGAGTAAGCCTAAATCTAGAATCTGTTCCATTTACTCTGGTAAATTTTTCTAGTGGATGGTTTCTGAGAAGTAGAAAGAATAATAATTACTATAGGGGAAAGCCTGATGTTCCTGACTATGCTTAAAATTTGAGGAACCATGTGGTTACATTCAAGGACTTCTGGTCCAGAGTAAGCAGTCCGGATGGGTGGCTCTAGGTTTGGATAATCATCCAACATCCATGGGGAATGTAGAGTAGAGGCCATAGGTAGGGGAACCATGTCTATCAGGGCCAAAGGATCACCCTGGCCTTGCGCTGTCATGCATTCTGTATGAAATTGCTCATAGGGGGCAAAGGGGGAAGACATACAACAGGCCCAGTGACCAAGAGTGAACCAGAATGTCCCTCGGTGACTGCCTCTGTGGAGGGATCAGGGAAAAATACCTGCTGCATTTGTTGTTTACATAGTTCACAAAAAGGTTACAGTAGGGATGGCCCCAGTAAATGAATATTAAACGTGTCACTACAGGATTGAGGGACCACTCATGAGGTATTAGGGTCATTCTGCTCAATTTGTCTGCTAGTACATTGGACAATCCTAGAATGTGCATTGTTATCAGAAAGCAGTGTGAAGACACTGCCCATTGCTAGACTCTCATGGTTTCCCAAAACAGAGGATAAGAACGTGTTTCCCCCTTACCTGTTGATGTACCATATCACTGCCATGTTGTCTGTCTGAATGGAAGTCACAACCTTGGGGAGGATATCCTGAAATGCCTACAATGCTAGGAGGACTGTCCTTAACTCCAAGACACCGATGTGAAGATTGACCTCTAGTGACAACCATGTACCTTGGACTCATTCTCCCTTCAAAGTGCCCACCTCCCAGAAGGGAGGCATCCATAGTCACTGTTCCAGTCAGCAATTCTGACTGGAAAGGGTGACCCTCAGTTACAGTCATGGACATTACCCACCAAGCAATGTGTTGTCTGCAGACCTGAGTAATTTGGATTTTTGAATAGAAAGGGTGAATGAACTGAGCCCGCTACTCTACTGCTGATGTCCATTGCAGTACTCTTACTCTAATAATGAGTATTAGAATTCTGGATGCCATGAGGCATTAAAGACACAGAACTAACCTTGCTGGTGATGATGGTTGATGCAGTACTAGTAATGCTGTGAGACACAGTGACAGAACTCTGTCTAAGTAACATTCTATAAGCTCTATACGCTGTGTTGGAGTTAATCGACATTCTGGTAGATTTACAGTTATTCTTAAGTCCAGTAACAAGTGGAGTATCTGGTCCAGGTGACGCAACAGTAGATGCTTGGAGGTAGCAGGGAGGAGCTAATTGTTAAGCTATGGGAAGACCTGGCTCCTCAGCAGACTCAGGTACACTGTTACCACTGCCATGATCTTGGTGAACACACTGCGGGCTGTGGTGAGTCATGATGGTAGTTACCAGATTGGTAGAGATTGGCTCCTAGCCAGAAGTAGAGGAATCGCCTGGATTGTTTTGTTATTTTGATGTGATAGTAGACATCCTAGAGATCTATGGAGCACATCCAATCATCCTTCCTCAGTACAGGTAAACTGTACTGAACTGTGTCTGTTTCACAAACTGATTTAGGTGACAGAGATGGGTCTGAGGTCCCCTGTTTTCTTTGGTACTAAAAAGAATCTCAAATAGATTCCAGAGTCTAACTGGTTGTGGGGGACTGGTTGGATAACTCTTTTTTTTTTTCTAGCAGCTTTGAAATTGCTATGGCTTCTAAGTCCCAATGACTGGATGGAATGTCGTGGACTTTCTTCTTTTTTCACTGATGGAAGGGAATAGGGAACTGAATAGCCTCTGGATTCTGTCATTATTCTGTGTCAGGCTTGAATATGCAAAGATAGGCTCCCCAACTGTCTCACGAGTGCGGCAGTCAGTCAACCATTCAGGAGCACTGAAAAGTTTTCTTGGTAAAAGGACTGTGAAAACAAAAGTTATGTACTTACTATAATGTTAGAGTCATGTTGTCTAATTTTCGTCCACTTCAAACCTATGGGTTGTTGGATCCAATGAGATATCACCTTGGCATTGATCTCAAAGCTTATTGGAACCAAAGCTCTGACTCCTCCTCTACCCATAATTCTCTAGGTTGTACTTCAAACCCTGAGATTGAGTTTGCCCCTTCTAGTCTGAAAAATATATAAGGGAAAACGGATCTATGAAAAACCAATGAATGGACAGATTGTCTAAAGTCATATGATCAAAACCATTTGATTGAACAATTAGTCCATCAGGGAAAAAATTTAAAATAAAAACAAAACCCACCACAACTGAAAAAATGCTTTTGCAAGGAGGCAAGCCCCCCTGCACCCCCACACAGCCTGATAATTATTTATTCCAACTCCGAGACTGCACTACTTTGGGGAAAAGGGAAAATTTCCTGCTGCCTACTGTAAAGCGATCTCAGTCAGAACAGTTTGACGGACTGAATTTTCGATCATATGACTTTCAACAACCTATCCATTCGATCATTTGACAGGAACCCAAGGAAAACTACCTAGGGGAAAACTCTTCCAAGATAAAGGATATAAACTTGTTGATGTCAACCGGTTGATGAAAAGTAAATACAGTCTAGTGTGACTGTGCACAGACAGGGAGTAACATCCACTCAATAATTTCAAAGCCATGGGTGACAATTTGGAAGGGGGAAGGAAGGGTGGAAGTATGAAGTGGAAGAGAATCAGACAACATGGATACAATGTTATGGTAAGTAAATAATGTTCATATCCAAAGTTGTCTATTTAAGTCCATTCAAACTTATGGGACAGAATCCTAAGCTGTCAATCTGGATGGCATCAAGGAAAGAAATTCCTGAGTATGGCGGAGCCACAAGTTGAGCGTGATCTGGACTGGCTGTCCAACTTATAGTGAGCACCACTGACTAAGTCGCCACAGCACAGATGACATCCATGGATAATCCCATGTTGAAGTAGAGACTGCTCTAGTTAAATGTGCTTTTGGTTTATGTGGTATTTTTTTCTTCTGATACACAAAGGAAATACAATCAGAGAGCCATCTGGACAAAGGTATTTTGGAAAATGACTTTCCCAGCTTTGGTTTGGCAAAGGAAAGGAACAACTGGTAATCCTTTCTAAACTCGGAGTTGTCTGTAAACATCTAACATGTGTAATAAGTTAGATACTCTTCTTTATTGGAGTACTCTGGAAAGAAAACAGGAATGCGTACAGATTGATTTATATAAGCTTTGGATGTCACCTTAAGGATAAAGGATGCTTTAGATCTGAGGGAAACTCTATCCTTGTGAAAAACTAGAAAATGGGGCTTCGGTGAGAAAGCCTGTGGTTCCGAGATATGTCTGGTTGATGTTACTGCAGCTAGGAAAATTGTTTCCAAGTCAGAAATTTAATATCTCAATGGAAGTGGGTTCAAGGGCTTGTAACATCACAGTAATTTCTCATGGGGAGTTGGTCTCTAATGGCAGGTTTTAGCAGAAAGGCATCTTTGAGGGATATTTTTGAGATTTTTAGAGATTCTATGGACATATCATTGTCTCCTACATAAAAATTAGAAATTGAAGCCAATTGTACCTTAACAGATATGAAGCCAGTGCCTCTGTTACACAGATCTGACAAAAAAATCAAGTATAGAAGGAACTGGTGCTGAAGAGATGTCCAGACCCTTGGAGTAGACCCACATTACATTTTTTTTCCATTTACTGTAGTAAATTTTCCTCACTGATGGTTTTTGTGAGATGGAAAGAATATTAACTACCCCATGGGGAAAAAAAAGTAGCACTGGATGTAACACAGCAGAATATCCAATTTATTGTAAGTAAGCACTTTAAAGGATTCACCTCTTCATCAGACTCTAAGTCTGATGAAGAGGTGAACCCTTGAAAGTGCTTACTTTAGAGTCTGATGAAGAGGTGAACCCCTGAAAGTGCTTACTTACAATAAATTGGATATTCTGCTGTGTTACATCCAGTGTTACTGTTTTTTTTTTTCTCATTTTTTTTCTCATTTGCTTCTTTTTGCTCTGGTTGTTTTATTGCCTGAGGCTATATTTTTTGCTTATACCCCTGGGGGAAGCCTGGCATCTCTGGCTATAGTCAAAATTGGAGGAAACAAGTGGATAATTTCATTGACTTCTGAAAGTCAGAAGTCAGACTATATCAATATCAAATCGATGGAAGGGACTACTACCAGGATGGGTGAAAAATGAGTAACAGCTTAATTTCAGCTCTCCCACTGGGAAAACAGAAACTCAGAAAAGAGAGCCAGTGAACTTGTCTTTTTGGCTAAATTTCAGTAACTAGCTAGTAAGTGCACTGCCTGGATGCCAGTAAAAAGAAATTAAGAGAACTTAAAAGAAAATCACAAAAGGTAAAGAGAAAACACTTACTGGGAAGAATTCTGCAGGTAATCGGCAAAAAAGTTGTGCAAGCTTCAGTTTTGGTGCAAGATATGACTTCTAGTAATCAAGATGAAAAAAAGTAAGTCAAATGTACTCAGAGCTGATTAAAATATACATAACACCAAAGGATTATATCAACTCAAATAACAAAAGGCTGGAAAAAATGGAAGAAGCTTTAACCAGATATTCAGAAGATGTGATAAAAATGGAAAAATCAAATGTCAAAATGAAGAAAAAGCTGTTAGTGTATGAAAATGCTCAAGAAGTGATGTTTCAAAAATAACAGAATTAGAGGACTAAGCATGTGGGGAAAACCTGAGATTTTCTGCTGTATCAGAGAAGCTGGAAGTTCATAGGTTCATACTAGGCTATCTGCCCTAGGGCATTTATAAGCCTAGCCAGAGTGTGTTTGGCTTTCGCCACCCATTTTAAAATAATTTTGCTATGCCCTTTTTCGAGGTTAGTATACTGTGCCTCTGTCTAACAGTGACACAGAAGTGATACCCGGGGTAAACCTACGATCTCCCATCCACTCATCAAGATTCCTCTTGAAGAGAGTCAATGAGGGACTCTGCCTAACCTGGACTGGGATTTTATTCCAGAGTGAAGGGAGCCTCTGGGTTATGAATCTGTCCCTCCAGCATGTCCTATTTATTTCAGTGCTGAGGTTCAAGTCTCGAGCGTAGCTCGATGAGATTTGGATTTTCTGAGGTGCAGCATGTCCATTAATTCCGGGTTGGACATGGCACAGATCGCCTCTGAGCAGGCGGTATGCCACTGAGTAGAGCTGGAGTTTCTTTAACCGGGCAGCATATGGCATCTGTTTGAGCCCTTTGATCCTCTTGGTGAGGTACTTTTGGGGTCTTTCCAGTTGCTGCAGGTGTCTGGTAAGGTACATCCCAAAAGGGGCATTGTACTCAATTATGGGCCTGATGAGGGATGAGTAAAGAGGCACGATGACCTCCCCTGATCTAGATGTGAATCCCTTCATGATTAGGTGGGCTATATAAAATGTTTTTCTAACCACTTTGGCCACGTGGTTGTCAAATGAGAGATTGCTATCAACTTGGGTCCCCAGGTCCCTAATTACTTCTTCTGTACTTAATGGATTACCACCTATGTGGTAATTTGTGGGCACTTTGTTTTTGCCAAAGGGATGACTATACACTTTCTGGCGTTTAGCTTGAGGCCATGGCTCTGGCACCAGTTGTCTGTTTCTATGAGGCCCTTTTGGAGGATGCTTGTGTCAGCTTGAGTGTCGATTATGGCGCCCAGTTTGCAGTCATCTGCAAACTTGGTCAGCCACAGTCCTTCCGTGTTGGCCTGTACCTCCGAGAAATATATACCGAACAAGAGAGGTCCCAGGACTGAGCCTTGTGGGACGCCACTTGTAACTGGTTTGGAGTCTGACATGGCTCCAGCAATTCTAACCATGTGGGTTCTGTCCTTGAGCCAGTTTGCAACCCATCTAGTGACATAGGGGTTTATATTTAAGCTGGTGAGCTTATCTATAATGCCCGAGTGGGGTATTGTATCGAAGGCTTTTGCGAGGTCCAGGTAGGCTGTGTGGACCACCTTCCCTTCGTCAATGGCCTTAGTGACTGTTTCAAAGAAATCAACCAGGTTTAAGAGGCAGGATCTGCCCTTAACAAAGCCAAACTGGGTAGGATCCAGTGTCTGTAGGTCCCCAATATCTTTATTTATGAGGTCCATGATGATCCTTTCCATAGCTTTGCAGACCAAGCTAGTCAGGCCTATGGGGCGATATTTTCCAGGATCCGTTGAGGCACCACCTTTGTGGAAAGGGACCACTGTTGCTGTACGCCACTCTTTGGGTACATATCCTGTAGTAAGGCTGAGATTGAGCAGTAGTTTTATATTTGGGTTTAGCTCTTCTTGGAGTTCATGCAGGACGCAGCCCGGGACACCGTCTGGTCCCATTGATGCTGTGTTTTTTGCTTTGGAGAGGGCAGCTCTTACCTGAGCATCTGAGATGTCAGGGGGGCAGCACTCTGCTGGGATAGATAGTTGCCCTTTTGGTGGGGAGGGGGGGAGAAGTTTGCAATGAACCTGTCAGCTTGGATGTTGGCAATGTCTGTGGGTTCAGTGTATTTTTTGTCATTTTGGACTAATTCTGAGCATATCTGGGAATTCCCACCCCGGTTCCTAACATAACTAAAGAAAGCCTTGTGATTATCCTTAGTGTCCTGTGCAATTTTTCTCTCGAAGCTGGCCTTAGACAATTTTATGAGTGCCCATAGTTTTTTGCTAATACTGATCAGAGAAGCCTTCCCTTTTTGGGATTTTGCTCTATCATGTAGTAGCTTCCTCCTTCTATTGTATAGTTTGTTTATGGCTGGGATCCACCAGACAGGACATCTGCCTTTGGAGGATTGGGACTTGGTTTTATTTGGGATTGCATGATCCATGCATTCCTGAAGGTGTTCATAGAATGCGTTTATAAAGGATTCTGCTGTCTGGGCCATATTTTCCACAGGCCCGGGGGCTTTGAAGGATTCCACCTCGGTTTTGAGGAGTGTGAAATTTGCATTAGAGAAGTTTTTCACTGTGGTTTTCAGGGCAGGGGGTGGAGTCGGGATGTGAATATCCAGTGAGATTAGTTTATGGTCTGATATTACCAATGAGGGATACACTTCTGGTCTGGAGCATAGAGTCCCCATGTTGGTGATGATCACATCCAGTATGTTTTCCCCTCTTGTGGGAGTGGTAACAAGTTGTTCCATAGCATTTGAGTTTATAAATTCTAGGAACCTTTGGGCTAGGGTGTTGGAGCTAGAGTAATGCTCCCAGTCTATGTTTGGGTAGTTGAAGTCGCCCAATATAATGGTGTTTGGAGAGACCTTCATATTTTCCAGTGTTCTCAGGAAGGTCAAGTGGGGTTCCTGGGTTTGGGAGGGTGGTCTGTAGCAGGCTATAAACTGGAAGGCAGTTTTACCCACTGTTAGTTGCACATGGATAGTCTCTGATGCTTCGTGCTGTGTCACCAACCTGGAGGTGTGGGTATATTTGACGAATATTGATACTCCCCCTCCTTTTGTGGTTCGGTCCAAGTTTTGGGGCCGAAAAGCATGGTATGAGGTATAACCTGGTCGTGCTAGGGTGCTCTCGGGAGCCTTGAACCAGGTTTCTGTTACTGCACAGATATCGATGTTCTCCATGCTAAGGAGAGTTTCGAGTGCGTGCATCTTGAGGTTTAGACTTCTGGCGTTGAGTAGCATTACTCTTAGTTTCTTATCCCTTGTGATACCTATGGAGGTGGGTTTGTCTTTTGAGCCTTGCCTAAAAAGGCACTATCGGGTAGCAAGAGCCTTTGCCAATATCCGAAAGCCCAGGGGTGATAGGTGCAAGCCGTCCCTAGCAAAGCATCGTGGCTTGTCGAGCATGTCATCCCAGGCTGACAGGCATTGGATCCCCTTTGAATGACACCAATACTTAAGCCATTGTTGAAATTGATCATCTTGTCTTCATATTGTGGCATCATTCTTGGTGAGGGTAAGATGCTACTCAAGGTCAGGGTCATACCGGCCTGGGCTACATGCTCAGAGAGCTCCTCTATGTCTCTTTTCATGTAGTCCAGGGAGGTATGTCTCAGGTCATTCACACCAGCATGGACAATGACTGAGTCATATTTGTACTTGCCTTGGAGTGACCTGAGTGCTTGGGTTATGTGGCAGATCCTAGCGCCCAACAGGCAGCTCACCGTGACCTTTTCCTTGTTCAGCCTGGTGAGCGGGACGTCAGTGTGCCTGACGATAGAGTCACCTATTACAAGTGTATCAGGTGTGTTGTTTAACCTTAAGGGCTGTGACTGTTTGGCACACTGGCTTTGTGAGCTATGTGTTGTACGTGTTTTGTTTTGCTTCGGTGTCTGCTTTGGAGGTCTCTGCTGCTTAGGCAGATTTTTATTTAGAGCCTCCGAGTATGTTTTTGTGTGTTTATGTGTTTGGTTTGCTAATTGTTAATTTTATGAAAGTACAGATAAGTAACTGGACTGTTATTCTATAGCAGGAGTTGCTAAATGAAAACATACACTGTGTGTATGCTACAAATCTGGTCATAGGAAAGCAACCTAGAACTTTAATAATGAAGATGCAATCCACCAGCAGAAAGTGTTGATTCTGATAAAACTGTGGCAGAAGGATAAAGTACTAACAGTTGGAGACACTATAGTGTTTGTGGAAAATGATTACTCACTGTACAGCAGGCAGAAGAGGAGTAAATTTATTCCAGTAATCAGGGAATATCAAGAAGCAGGCATGAGATTCAACCTGCTGTATCCAGTTATTTTTAGAATATTATTTCCTGGATGGTCAAAATAATTTTTTGATGCAGAACATGCTATGGAAGAAATACAAAAGTTTGTCTAACAAAAAGTGAGCTATCAAACAGAAGTATATTCTGCTTCTTGCTCTTCTAGCAATAAAGTGCAAACAGAGGCTGTTCCAGATAAACCTTTTCCAGTGTTTCAAAGGAAAATGCTTGAGAAATAGAAAAAAGCAAAAGAGTTGACTAAAGGAACCATGTGTATGATGGAAATGAAGCAGCAACTGGATATGGGAGATGGCAATCAACAGGAAGAAAAAAAACAACAACTTGGAAACTGACAAATAAATGTGGAATTACAAAACATTATTTGTAACAAAACATTATTATTTACGAAACATGACAGAACAAAAACACCTGGAAATCTTGGATTTCTTTGACTTTGTTAAAATTGTAGGGGAATGCAAAGCATATGCCCTACTCCATGTTATTAATGTTTGGAAGAACATTTAGGAGAGGGGAAGAGGAAGGAAAGAGATAACTGTAAGTAAAAAAAAATGTTCTTAGTAGTATTTTTATATGCATGACATAAACTGCATGCAATAAAGTAAAGCTTTCTCAGTTATTTTTGAGTGTAATAGGGCTACTAATGTAAACAGATGCCCCTGTTTATCTCCAAATTCATCTTTCTCCTTGTTCAGTTTTAAGAAATGTAGGTACTGCAATGTAAAAAGAGAAGAAAGGTCTGGACAAAAGAGCATGATACAAGAAAAATTAATATGTTTTTTCTTAGTCTTGCATAGGGGAATGACTGGATTAAGCCCCTTGGCTTGATCTAATAACAAGTTTTAAGGGGGAGCAAATAAATAAAAAAGAACACTGAATATAATAAAATGCTTTCCTCTAGCAAATACATTGCTTATAGTATACACAGCTATCTGGTTCTCATGTTTCTATACAGACAATTACATAAGAGCAATAAAAAAACACTTCTTTATTTCAATGGCTAGAAGATAATGTTTCTTGAAAGCATTCAAATGATATTCTAAACTGGAAGAGGAATAAAGATAAGACAAAAACAGACAGCACTTAGTGGAGGTAGAAGAACAGGCTGTACCATGAGTTTTAGTGTGGATAACCTTCCTTATAGGTTAATCCAAGTCTATGAGTGTGGCTGTCAGTCAGGGACAACTGTTCCTATCAGGAGGGTTACATTTCAATATTTGAAGATGTACATAGTTTGTATGTTAGTATTAAGTTAATAGATTTTAGGGGTGTTCTAGGGGCATGCTTGTTTTTTTGTTGTTGTTTTGGGGATTTTCCCTAAAACAAAAAAAGTTTTGTAAGATGTGACATAGGTTCAAATGGGTATAACATGAAACAAGTGTATAAAAGATCAACCTGCCAAACATTAGTGTATGCATTTAACACAGAAAGTGAAACTAGACATTTAAAAAACTGTTAAACGTAATGGGTGGGAATAATAACTTCTTCACATAATGACACTTTCTGTATTATCTTTAAATATGAATGGTCACACAGATATATACAAAAAACAAAGGGTAGTGAACTATATTAAGAAATGCAGAGTGCAAATAGCTATGCTACAGGAGACCAGGAGACACAACTGGAAAGAAATGAGCATGTGAATTTGAGAAAGAAAGAATTTCAGGGTGGTTATTCAGCAGGATATATGGGACATAGGAAATGGGAGTACTTATATTAATTGCAAGAGGAGCTTCAATAGTAACAGAAGAGGAAAAAATAATGGTATATTTGTAGTACTAAGGGGCTACAGGGAAGGGAGGAAGGTTAAACACCATATATTTACATTCCACCTAAAACCACTATAATGGAACTTAAGAAAATGTTGGGAGAAATAATCAGCTTTCAGCAGGGAATATTACTTATATGTGGAGACTAGAATTTGATTTGCAGCAGTGAAGATGTATCTGGGGAGGCCCGGAAGGTAAAACAGAGCAAAAGAGGGTACATTTATGAAAATATTGGCATGGAAGATGTGAATTCAGTAGTAGCATTGAATTTATGTATTATTCCCCAAGGTACAAAAACTGGGCTATTTTATTTAACATTTGTTGACCGGGAAAGTCCGACTAGGTTCCACAGATCCTGTTTTCAGCGGAGACCCAGGGAGAAATGCTCCAGAAGCATGTTTTTAGAATTATATTTCACAGGAACGTGTGCATTTACTTGAAAGTTTTGATATGCATCCAATAACTATTTAAGATCATGCGCCAATAATAACAAAAATAAAAATGCAGAGTAATGAAATAAAAATGAGACACAGGAGCTTTCCCACTTATCTGATAAAAACAGGGAAATTTACAAAATGGGTACTGGAAATTATTTGGGACTTATTAAGGAAGAAAGACATTTCTTCTAAAGATACAGCTAAGGACTGGGATAAAATTAAAGTGGAACTTAAAAATAGGATGGAAATAAAAGAAAGAGATATATGGTTAAGAAATAACTATTTAGACAGACATACAAAGGTTAAAGTATTGCAAAATAGGGGGAATCTCACAGAACAAGAAGGGAGCAACTGCAGAATGCTAAACGGAAAATAAGGGATTATCTTGATAATGTGCATGAAATAAGAAAGACTGCTGTTAAGCAACTGTTTTTGATAATAACAACTCCAGAGAACCAAATCTTTTAGCACAATGACTCAGGCAACAGAAAGTAGAAATATTTGTTGCCAAGCTTAGACAGCCTATAACAAGGAAGATAACCAGAGATTCTGTAGAGGTACTAGAAATATTTCAGAAATGTTATGAAAACCTTTATAAAGTAGAGAAATATAGAAATCAAGAAAAGCTACAAATGGAAATGTTTGTGGAAGAATTAAATATGCCAAGGTTAGAGTCAGATGAGGCTCAATTACTAACAGTTAGGATAGGAGGAGATGAGATAAAATGGTGATGTAAAACCAATCTACAGAAAGTCCCCAGGAATAGATGTTATTTTTGGGGAAGTTTTGAACCTACGAGGAAAGAAACTGATAAAGATCTGTAAGGTTTTCTTTAACAGCATTTTAAAAGGAGGAAAAGCACCAACATCCTGGAAGAAAATGGTGGTGGCTGTAATACCTAAAGATGGTAAAGATCCGTCAGATCCAGCTTCATACACGCCCATTTCAATTCTAAACCAGATTATAAACTGTTTATGTCTATAATGGCTAAAAGAATGGAAAAGGTGATGCCAAAATTGATAGATATGGAGCAATGTGGTTTTGTGGAGGGATGGTAAACATTTAATACAATTAACAGAACAATTAGACTGTAAGAAAATACCACTGTAGTTGATGGGTCTTGATGCTGAGAAAGCATTCAACAGAGTAAGTTGGGATTTTATGAATAGGGCAATGGAAGCATTTGCATTCTCTTATAAAATTATAAAGTTGATTAGGAGGATATATGACAGGGATCAGAGGCAAAAATTAAAGTGGGTGGATTCCTGTCTGATAAGTTCTGTTTGAGCAGGGGAACCAGGCAGGGGTGTCCTCTTTCCCCTTTGGCATTTGCACTATAATTAGAAATACTGGCATTGAAAATCATGATCTCAGAAATTCTAGGATATAGTTGGTATGGTAGTCAAGAAAAGATGGATTTATTTGTAGATGATATTTTATACCTGATAAAACCAAAAAGGACATTTTATCAACCAGAAGATAAGTTGTGGATAGCAATTAATTAAGAGTTGAATGATTTTATTTGGGAGGGGAAGAAGGCAAGAGTCAAGTAGGATAAGTTGATCCTTCTAACAGAACATGGTGGTTTGGGATTACTTGATCTGAAGGGGTATTTCAGAGCTACACAGTTAAGGCTCCTATACATTGCACAAGCAGAAAGCTATATAATTCATAGTGTAAAGGGATGATGATAAAACAGGGGAGAAGCTCAAGAAACAAGGAGAGACTGGGATTATGGCTGCAGATCCTTAAGGAGAATAGTATTATATTCATAAAGTGGCAGAAGATATTCTAAGAACTAAGCCAACATGGGAATGGAGAAAGGAGATTCCGCCGATAGGTATGACTACAATTAGGGATACAAACAATAGGCAAGAGGGGGCTGTAGTATACTGGAGAAAACTGACAAAGGAACCAAGATTTTGGGTGAAAATAATTAGAGAGGGAAAGGTAATAGAATGCGAAGAGGCCAGTTTATTTGGACAATAGGCTAGAGGCTGCCTCCCCTATCAACGACTGATATTAGATTATAGGCAAACAGAAATAGGTTGATCCTAAGCAAAAGACCAACACTGGTACAGCTTTTAGTGGAATCTAGAACAGAATATGCTATTAAAAAAGAGATAATTAGTAGAGCACATAAAGTATATGATAACTATAATCAATACAATCAGAGGAGGTTAGAAATTATTGGGAAGAGAGACTGGATAAGCAATTCACAAAGAAGCAATGGGGGGATATATGTATGACTCTCAAATATCATCTTTGTTTGGAAGTGTTTACATAGATATTTTATGCCCCAAGTAGACTCCAAATAATGTTTCTTTAGGTAGACAGCACAAGCTGGAGGTGTGATGGGGAAGAAGAAGAAGGTAATTGGCTAGATATTTTTGGGAGTGAAATGAGTTGGCAGACTTTAAAAATTCTTTGCAAATGACTCTATTAGAAATACTGTGTGAGCAAATTGGTATAAACAAGGAAATGATTTTTGAGCTATGATACAGAATTGTAATTGCCTAGGCATAGTAAGGCCTTGTTGAGTCTAATTATGGTGGCTGCCAAAAAAGCAATTACTAGAAAATGGAAAGCATAGTCTAAACCAACTGTATTAGAAGTAGTGAACATAGTAACAGATTAAACTACTGAAAATGGGACCTTTAGAAAAAAGGTAGGAATAAATTACATACAAAAATGGGAATTGTGGGAACAATACATGCAGAATAATGTTTTGGAGGAGAAATGAGGTTTTAGGGAAGGCAAGATCTGAATGAGCTATGTAATACTTGACTGACAATGACTGGATAGATTATAAGTGATGTATAATGTTTGCAACTAAAAATATGCCAATATGGTTTATTTTCATTTATAGAAATGTATGATTATCTATGTTATAAGCGATAATTTAATGATATTTTTTGTTTAAAAAATTAAAATTTTTGGACAATTCGTGCAGAAAAATGGTTTGGAGGTTGAATTAGATTTAAAAGAAGGCAGTTACTGAATAACTTATATAATGTTGCTTAGATTATATGATATATAACAATATATGTGATGTATAATGTTTGTAAAATGTAAACTTGTTAATATGTCTTGATTAGTTTTATATAAATGTAAATTCATCTACGTCACACATGATAATTCAATAAAGGTGTTAAAAAACATCAACGAAATGAGAACTCTGACTTTGGCCCTTCAGGCTTATTACCCCATGCTCTCTCCAGGCCCTCTGAAGATTTACACAGAAAACACCACAGTGATGTGGTATGTCAATAAGTGGGGGACACAAAGTCTTAATCTCTTTGCAGGCTAGCTCTTCAGGCCTGATACCTGGCTATCAGTCATAAGCTTACCTTTCAGACAGTGTATATTTCTTCAGAGTACAATCTAGTGACATACTTTTTGAGCAGGTCCAAAACACAGGTTCACGAATGGATGCTTCACAGACGTGTTCTGGACATAGTCCATTGGTAGGGTAGCCCTCAGGTTGATCATTTTACCTCCCCTCTAAACAGACAGGACCCTCTTTTCTGTTCTAGAGTGCCTTGCCATCTGGTGTGGATGACAGATGTCCTTTCATTTTCCTTGGAAGGGGATGTTTCTCTATGCGTTCCCACCTCTTCTTCTTCTTCCAAGAATCCAGCAGAAGACTGAGCAGGATTCATCAAAAATCTTGCAAGTGACTCCCTTTTGGTCAAGACAGCACTGGTTCCCCCTCTTGACGAACCTGGCCAGGAGTAATCATCACCAAGTTACCTGACCAATTGGATCTCCTCACACAGGACAAGGGGTCACTCATCCATCCTCACTTGTCCACTCTTCAACTGACACTGTGAGTGATACGGTTTTGATCTCTTTTAGGCACCTGTTTTCTGAGGATGTGCTCAGGATTTTACAGAAGGCAAGAAAACCCACAAACAAAGTCTTATATACCTAAATGGAAAATATTTTCTGTTTGGTGCCATGCTCATAGCCAGAACCTTTTCTGAGTGGGGGTTCCTCTGGTTCTCTCCTGTTTGTGTGAGTTACTCCAGTATGTCTTGGCCTATTCCTCTGTGATGCCCCCCTTGTCAGCTATTTTTGCCTGTCTACCCTTGAATCCTCATCTGATTTATCTTTTGAAGTCAAACAATTTCTTAAAGGTGTCCTGCATATTTGGCCCCCAGGTAAGCCTATTCCTCCTCCTTGGCACCTTAACGTTGTTTTGGAAAAACTGACTCAGGCTCCTTTTGAGCCTGAAGGTTCAGCTTATCTGCAAAACCATATCTGGAAGACTGTCTTATTGCTTGCTCTTACATCTGCCCAGAGGATTTTTGAACTTCAGGTCCTTATGGCCATTCCTTCTTTTTTTTTGTTTTTCTACAGGGACAGGTGTCTCTTCATACTAATCTTTCTTTTATGCACAAGGCTGTTAATGAGTTGCCCTTGAATCAGGCAGTAAAACTCTCTTACTTTTTTCCTTCTCCTCAGTTGGCTAATGAGAGAGTCCTGCATACCTTGGACCTGCACACACAGCTCAGGAATTATTTGGATAGAATTAAGACCATTCGTAAGTCTGATCAGCTTTTTGTTTCTTTTCATCCCAGGATTTTGGGTTTAGCTGTTTCCAAGCAACCATTTCCTCCTCGATATCTAAGGCCATTTCCTTTTGTTATACTTTAAATGCTAAGTATTGTCTACTTCAGTTAGAGTCCATTCCACTAGGGATGTTGCCTCTTCTCAGGCTTTCTTCAAGGGTTTACGCACCAATTCCATCCTTGAAACTGCTACTTCATTCTCAGTGCATACTTTTACTAAGCATTATATATTGGATTTGGTTTCTAGGGCCAGAGCAGGTTTTGCTAAGATCATCTTGCACTGGTTCCTTCCTTCCTCCTCACACTCTTTTTCTTGTGCTTTTGTACTTTCCCTAAGATGATGAATACTGCAACAGTGATGTGGAAGGACATAGGATCGTAGGAGATTACTAGGCTATAGACCCGGAGGTCATTTTAAGACGAGGAGTTTCAACCCAATGTAATACCATAGAAATACTAGTCAATACCAAAGACTGAATTTAGTGATGACTGTCCATGTCCAGGAGGGTTGTGGGCACTATCCCAGGTATGAATTTATGGTGCCCCATCCACTTGTCCAGGTTCCTCTTGAACAGTGTCATAGAAGTGCTCTGTTTCACATGAATTGGTAACCTGTTCCAAAGATGTGGCAGTCGCTGGGAGATAAATTTGTTCCTCCAGCATGTCCTATTTAAGTTGCAGGCCATACTTAAGTCCCTGGAAAGGATAGCCCTAGACCCATTTGATTTAGTGATATGCAGTAAGTACATTAGGTTTGGGTCTTGGGTTGCTCTGTAGATCAGGAGAAACTTACTCCACCTCCTTTCGAGCCAGCTGCTACTGCAAACTTAAAATTACTTTCTTGGAAAACAGCTTTCCTGTTAGCAATCACTTCAGCTAGAAGGGTATCTGAATTACAGGCCCTTATAGCAGTGGAGTCCTTCATCATCTTTTATGCGGACAGGGTGTCCCTCAGAACCAATCCATCCTTCATGCCCAAGGTGGTATCCAGTGTGGCTCTTAATCAATCCATTAATTTGCCAACCTTCTTTCCCAATCCACAGAACAAAGGGGAACTGATACTGCATTCCTTAGATGTGCACAGACAACTTAGATTCTACTTGGACAGAACTAAACCTCAAAGGAAATCTGAACAACTGCTGGTGGCATTTGCTGCAGGGCAGAGTGGAAGGCTATTTCAAAGCAAACCATTTCTAAATGGCCAGGCCATTGCATCAATTTCTGCTATAAGCACCATGGAAAACTTATCCCTCCGGGGATCAGACCTCACTCCACCAGGGCTGCATCTACCTCTACAGCCTTTCTCAGAGACATCCCTACCAGGGACATCCTAGAAGCTGCTACCTGAAGTTCTGTACATACTTTCACCAAGCATTATCATTTGCCAATTTTCTCTAAATCCTGAGCTGGCTTTGCCACTGCAATCTTACAGGGCCTTATAGCTGGTCCTAATGCTATTTAAATTCCCCCTCCCAACCATAGCTTTGGGAATCTACCCAAATGTAATGACTGCAACAGTGAAACATGAAGAACATACTACAGTACACTTACCATAAATGTAGATGTTCAAGTGTATTCACTGTTGCAGTCCTGGTTACCCTCCCTTCAGCCCCCTAACTTCTTTTGGTTATACCTCTATTTTCCTTTACTATGCTTAAAAGCTTTTAGGTGTATTTCCTTTTTTGTTGGAGGTATATAATTTATTTGAACTGTATTTGCCATAGTGTTGCTACACACTCGGGTGTGCTGGCCTGCACTACAATTTGAATTGTATTTACCGCTGTTTTAGCTGTTTTTCTGTAACAAAAAAAAAAATCTAAGCTTGTTTCCTGCCTTTCCTGTAACTAGTCAAGTCCAGATACAGACTTGCTGTATCCAGGACTGTTGGTAAGCTTCTGAGCCCACCAAGCCTTTCTGTGTTGGAGGGAAGCCTTCTAGCTTATCAGTGGGAGTGGTAAGCACTAGGTAGCCAATCTACCATGGGAAGAGTGGGTTTTGGCCCTGAAATTGTAGTTCATTGGCCGTTTGGGCAGTTTTTCCATCTCTTTCTACTTTCTGATTAAAAGCCCGTTTTGCGTTTGGTCCCTGCCTTTCCTATAACTAGTGTAGTCCAGGCACAGAATTGCTGTATCCAGGACTGTTGGTAAGCTTCTGAGCCCCCCCCCCCAAGCCCTTCTGTGTTGGAGAGAAGCCTTATAGCTTATCAGTGGGAGTGGTAAACACTAGGTAACCTATCTACCACAGGAGGAGTGGTTTCTGGCCCAGAAATTATAGTTTATTGGCCATTTGGGAAGCTTTTCCATTTCTTTCAACCTTCTGATTTAAAAGTCTGTATTTGCGCTTGTTTCCTGCCTTTCCTGTTACTAGTCTAGTCCAGGTACAGATTTGCTGTATCCAGGACTCTTTGTAAGCTTCTGAGCCCCCAAAGTCTTTCCGTGTTGGAGAGAATCCATTAAGTCATTTTTAATAGCATTGGTCTTTAAAAAAACTCTTCAGTGATATTTTTTTATATTCAGCATGACGAATTCTCATTAATTATGCTAATTAATGAGTCACATGACTCACTATCATACATTTAATGACTGTCGTCTCATTTGTTTTTTATCTTGAGAAAGCTCAGTATTAACCGAGCAAAAGCGTTTGATTTATTGTGGATTTTGTTGTGTGGTGGCCAAATAAAGACTAGACGTTTTATCACCATTACTTTTGGTTTCCCTCGCTTGTGGACATTCTGTTTTTTCTTGGTTTTGCTGCTGTTTTTCGTGGTTCCTAGTCGTTTAAAGCTGTTTTAAGTGGGGGTTTTTTTTTACTGTTTTTGCCTTATCTTTTAAAAAAAACTAAAAAAATTCCTTGTTTCCCACCTTTCTAAGCTAGTATAGTCTAGTTTTTCAGGCTAGTGCTGAATTCAGGGCTGTGATACTAGTTTCTGAGTTGCCCATACCTTACTTGGATAGAAGGATGTTTCTCTGTTCACCTGTGCGAGAGGGGAGCTTTGAGCAACCTATCTGTCCCTGGAGGAGTGGTTCCAGCTCAGAAGTTAGTAGTTTATTGGCCATTTTGGGCTAATTTCTATCTCTCTCATTTCCCTACTATAAAAATGGCGTTTGCATGGTTTTGCGCAATGGGCAGTGCCGGTTAGCTATGGTTAAATTATTCCCGGCTCCAGTACATCTCCTCTTCAGTTTTTTCCTTGAAACTAGTCTAACTCTCAACCTAAGCACGCAAAAAGCATCTTACAGCCCAGCACTTGCTCATACTTAATAGCAAGCACTAATATACCCTGACACTGATTGCCCAGCAGGGCAAGACTCTTTATTCACCCCTCACCAACCAAGCGACTAAGCAGCTCACCCTACTATTCAGGTATGACCAAAGGGCAACTTCAGGTGCACTCTCCAGTCCAGCTGGTGAATCTGGGTATCCTGAGGCAATGTTACAACTGCCTTATGTACAGAGACAACCCTCTCCTCCTACCACAAAACACTAACATATGTGAGAAATGCAATTATACATCCAAACTGGAAGTTAAGCTGCCTCCACCCAAGTCTGGAACAGACAGTCAAGAGGAGAAGGTTAACACTTGCACCAGACCTCCAGCCACGCACAGACCTACTAAAACAGCACTGGCAAAAAATACATATAAATACACAAAATCATACTCAGAGGCTCTAAATAAAAACCTGCAAAAGCATCAGAGACCTCCAAAGCAGACACCCAAACAACCTGCACTTCCCATCACAAACCAGACAACACATAAAACACAAAATCAGTGTGCCAACACAATCACAGCCCTTAAGGCGAAATAACATACCTAACACACTAGTAATAGGTGACTCTATAGTCAGGCACAGTGACGTCCCACTAGGCTGGACAAGCAGAAGGTTACTGTTAGCTGTCTGTCGGGAGCCAGAATCCGCCACATAACACAACCACTCAGGTCACTCCAGAACAAGTACATATATGACTCTGTCTTTGTTCATGTTGGTGTGAATGACCTGAGATGTACCTCCCTGCACTACATGAAAAGAGACATGGAAGAGCTCTCTGATCATGCAGCCCAGGCTGGTATGACCCTGACCCTGAGAAGCAGCCTGCCCTCACCAAGAATAATACCTCAGTATACAGAAAAAATTATCAATTTCAACAATTGGCTAAGCTTCTGGTGGCATTCAAAGGGGATCCAGTGTCTGTCACCCTGGGACGACATGCTCGACAAACCGCGTTGCTTCGCAAGAGACAGCTTGCACCTGTCACCCCCAGGCTTTCGAATACTGGCCAAGGCTCTTGCTGCCCCCATAGTGCCTTTATTAGGTAAGGCTCAAAGGTCAAACCTGCCTCCGTAAACAGCACAATAAACAAAAAACTGAGGGTTATGCTACTCAATGCCAGGAGTTTAAATCTCAAAATGCACGTGCTCGAAACACTCCTCAGTATGGAGAACGTCGACATCTTTGCAGTAACTGAAACCTGGTTCAAGGCTCCAGACAGCACCCCAGCACTACTGGGCTACAGCTCATACCAGACGTTTCGGCCACAGAACACGGACTGAAGCACAAAAGGAGGGGGTGTATCCATATTCATCAAGGATACCTACACCTCCAGGTTAGTGGCACAGCATGATACCTCTGAGATCATCCATGTGCAACTAACATCGGGCAAATATGCAATGCAAACTGTGGCCTGCTACAGATCCCCCTCCATGACCCAGGACCACCACTCCACCTTTCTGGAGACAATGGAACACATGAAGGTCCTACTGAAAACCCTGATATCGGGCAATTTCAATTACCATACCATTCACTGGGAAAACTACTCGAGTACAACTTCCCAGGCCCAGTGCTTTCTGGAATTCATCAACTGAAACGCCCAGGATCAGCTGGTATACTCCCCTACCAGAGGTGAAAACATATTGGACCTGGTCATCTCCAACATGGGCGACAGGTGTTCCACACTGGATGTCAATCCGTCACTGGTTAAATCAGACCATAGACTAATCACTCTGGATGTCCACACCCCACCACCACCCCCAACTAAGGAAACCACAGTAAAAAACTTTTCTAAAGCAAACTTCACCTTACTTAAGACAGAGGTGGTAAGTTTCACAGCCCCCACGCTAAAGGATAATGCTGCCCAAGATGCAGAAACCTTTACAAATGTACTCTATGAGCACCTACAAGGATGCATGGATCGTGCCATCCCTAGCAAAACCAAGACTCACTCCTCTAAGAGAAGGAAACCAGTTTGGTGGACCCCTGCAATAAACAGGCTATACAATAGAAGGAGGAAACTAGTCCAGAAAAAAAGCAAATCCCAAGAAGGAAAGACATCCCTGATCAGTATCAGTAAGAAACTAAGGTCCCTTATGAAATCATCCAAGGCTAATTTCGAAAGAAAAATAGCCAAGGATTCAAAAGATAACCACAAAGCTTTCTTTAGCTATGTTAAGAATCTAAGTGGCAACTCGCAGATATGCTCTGAGCTAGTGCAAAATAGCACAAAATATACTGAACCTACTGATATTGCCAACATCCAGGCAGATAGATTCAGTGCAAACTTCACCCCCCCCTCTCACCTCCAAAAGGGCTCACAACAATACCGGAAAAGTGTAGTGTCCCAAAAATCACAGACACACAGGTGAAAACAGCCCTTTCAAAAGCCAAAAACACAGCATCAGTGGGACCAGATGGTGCCCCAGGCTGCGTCTTGTACGAACTACAGAACAAACTAATCTCCCACCTAAACATGCTGTTCAACCTTAGCCTCTCCACAGGCTACATGCCCATAGAATGGCACACAGCAACGGTTATTCCTCTCCACAAAGGAGGGGCCACAACTGACCCTGGCAACTATCGCCCCATAAGCCTGACTAGCCTGGTCTGCAAGGCTATGCCGCATCATCATGGAACTCATTAACAAAGACATTGGGAAACTCCAAACATTTGACCCGACCCAGTTCGGCTTTGTTAAGGGAAGATCATGCCTACTAAACCCGGTTGACTTCTTCGAGACAGCCACCGAGGCCATAGACGAGGGAAGGTGGTTCACACAGCCTACCTTGACCTCGCCAAGGCTTTCAACACCATTCCCCACTCAGGTATTACAGAAAAACTCACCAGCCTGAACATAAACCCCTACGTCATGAGATGGGTTGCCAACTGGCTTACAGACAGAACTCAAACGGTAAGAATAGCGGGCTCCAGGTCCGACTCTAAACCAGTCACAAGTGCTGTCCTGCAAGGCTCGGTCCTGGGACCCCTACTGTTCGGCATATACTTCTCAGAAGAACAGGCAAACACAGGAGGACTATGGCTAACCAAGTTTGCCGATGACTGCAAACTGGGAGCCATAACTGACTAACCGGCTGACACGGACATCCTCCAAAAGGGCCTTACTGAGACGGACACCTGGTATCAAAGTCATGGCCTCAAGCTAAATGCCAAAAAATGCATAGTCATCCCATTTTGGAAAAACAAAACACCCACAAATTACCACATAGTTGGCAGCCCCCTTAATACAGAAGAGGTAATAAGAGTTCTGGGGACTCAGGTAGATAGTAATCTCTCCTTTGACAATCATATTGTCAAAGTAGTTAGGAAATCCTTCTATGTGGCCCATCTAATTACTAAAGGGTTTGCATCTAGAAATAAATAGGTTATAGTGCCCCTCTACTTGTCACTCATTAGACCCATCATAGAGTACAATGCCCCATTTGAGATGTACTTCACAAGACACTTCCAACAGCTGGAAAGACCACAAAAGTACCTCACCAAGAGGATTACTGGCCTCAAACATATGTCCTATGCAGCCCGACTGGAAAAACTTTCTGTTCTCAGTAGCATATCGCTTACTCAGAGGTGATCTCTGCCTGACTTACAAAGCCATGTCCAACTCAGAATTGATGGACATGCTCCACCTAAAGAAATCCAAGTCACTGCGAGCCACGCGCTCTAGTGAGATAAACCTTGCCACAACAATAAATAGAACATGCTGGAGGGATAGATTCCTGTCACAGAGACTCCCCATGCTTTGGAACAAAATTCCAAATTACATCAGGCAGAGCCCCTCACTAACACTCTTCAAGAGAAACCTTGACAAGTGGATGGGTAACAGAAAATACATCCCTGGGATCACTTCATTGGCTCTGCTTGACAGTGGATCAGTTAATTAATCAATGGGGCCGTGAAAGCCGGCACACTCTGGCTAGGCTTATAAATGCCCTCGGGTAGATAGCCTAGTACCTACCTATGAACCTATAAGTCTCCCCTAAGAAGTCTATATGATACGGAGTATAGTGACAGGGACTTTAATTGGTCCATGTAAGGCACATGCTAGAGGCCCTTGATCTTCTTTGTTAGAAACCTCTGAGGTCTCTCTAATTTCTGCAGATGCTTAGGCACATACCGAATTGAGCATTATACTTAATTATGGGCTGGATAAGTGCCAAGTATAAGGGGGGATATAACTTCTTTTGCTCTTGAGGTGATGCCTTTACTAATGAAGTGAGCTACTTGGAAAGCTTTCCTTACAATGATAGACATGTGGTGGTCGAAGTTAAGGTCACGGTCAACCTGTGTTCCCAGGTCCCTTACAACTTCATAGGTACTTAGGATATTATATATTTTATTTATTTTACATTTGTTTACTGGGAAAGTCCAACTGAACACAGGTCCTTTTTCAGTGGAGACCCAGGGAGGAAATCTCTAAGAGTAAAAAATACATACAATAGAGAAACAAATACAGCCAAGTGAGAAGCAAATACATACAAGATAGTGGTTTGAGACACAATAAGTAAAGCACCAGTAATTTACATAAAAAATGGTTGTTTATATTTGGTGGATATAGTCAAATGATTATGTACAGTTAAAGTGAAACTACCATTAGTGGTAGCTCAAGCTAGTAGAGCAAGAGAAATGATAACAGAGTACTGATTTGATAGTGTGAAGTGACATTCTTTATGCTAAAGGGAATGATGATGCATTTCTTTGCATTCAGTTTGAGTCCATGACTAATACATTAGTCACTGGTCTGAGAGAGACCCTCTTGGACTATACTGACATCATTTGGGGATTCACTGATTACACCTAAACGTGGTCAGCCACAACCCTTTAGTTTTGATCTATACTTCTGAGAAGTGTATACCAAACAGTAGGGGGCACAGCACTGACCCCTGTGGCACCCCATTGGTAACAGGTCTGCTGGTTGATGTGGAGTCACTCACTTTGATAGTGTGTGTAAAGTCTGTCAGCCATTTGGCAACCCATCTTACAATGAAGGGGTTTACATTCAGTTTGCTAAGTTTATTGGTAATGTGAGACTGTGTCAAAAGCCTTTGCTAAGTTGAGGTATGCTGCGTGCATAGATTTGTCCTCATCAATGGCTCTGGTCACACTTTCAAAGAAATCCACCAGATTTAATAGAGAGGATCTGCCCTTCACAAAGATGAATTGGATAGGATCCCAGGTTTGGAGGTCACCTATGTCTTTATTTATGAGGTCCATAATAATATGTTCTGTAGCCTTACAGATGAGGCCGGTCAGGCTTATGGGTCTGTAATTCTTAGGTCTGTTGCTAGGCCACCTTTGTGGAGGGGGAATAACTGTAGCTGTTCTCTATTCTACAAGAACAAAACCTGCAGTTAGGCTATGACTGAAAAGGTTACTTAGTGGTGATGATAGTTTATGTTTTAGCCTGTTTAGAAGACAGCTTGGGATGTCACCTGGTCCCATACAGGCCATGCTCTATGCCTGAGATAGGACTTTGAGGACCTGTTCTTCATAGGTTTATAGGTTTACAGATTAGCACTATGCTATCTGCCCTTGTGGACCATTTTAAGTCTAGCCACCTGCCATATGTGAGAATCAAATCCTGCAACCTTGTGTCTATAAGATAAACACCTTAACCAGTATGCTAACCTCCCATCTGTAATAATATCTCACATGTGGAAACTTCCAGATTTGAAACATCAACAGCATCACCCATGCTAACTTCCCTAGTCCACTAAGCCACCCAAGCTGCCAAAATTACTTTTTTTGGCAGTGGTGGGATTTCAACCGATGCCCCCAAAGAGACTGGAGCCTAAATCCAGCACCTTAGAGCACTCAGCCACACTACCCTATACATCAGATATGTAAGGTGGGGGGTTTTGGAGGAGGGTTTGTTGTAAGTTAAGAGGGGATAAGAAAGTGAAATTTTCACCAAACCTATCCGCTAGCAGGTTCGCTATCTCTGTAGGGTCTGAGTGTGTGTGTGATACCATGGGCCATGGACCACCAGTTCTGCACATGCTTGGATTCTATGCTTCAGGTACATATGTAGCTGTTAAAGGCTGTTAAAGGCCTTATGTTTATCCTTGGCATTACTTGCTAGGTTTCTCTCAAAGGAGCTCTTGCAGGATTTGACAAGCTGTCTTATTTGCCTGTTAAGACTGAGGAGGGTGCTTTTCCATTGTTGGGTCCTTGTCTTTTTTTTCTTGGACAGCAACTTCTGCGTTTATTGTTGAGTTTGTTGATGCTGGAAGTCCACCATGACAGCTTGATTGTACCTGGGGTTCTGGCTTTGATTCTATCTGGTACAGCCGAGTTTATACACTTATGCAAGTGACTGTACAGGGCATTAGTGTAAGCTTCGGTGTAGTTACAACTTTCAGTTTGGGGTGGGGCTTGGAATGCATTTATACCTTTACTTAGGAGGGTATAGTTTGCCTTGGTGAAGTTTTTTTAGTCTGACTTCACCATTTCTGAGTTCTGGTGTTAGTGTTAGTTCAAAGGTGACTGATTTGTGGTCACTTTTAACTAATGAGGGTCCAGCAGTTGCAGAAGTGAACTTGTTTGACATGTTGTTGAGGACCGGATCTAGAATATTTGTTCCTATTGTTGGGGAATGGACAATTTGCTCCAAGGCATTTGAATTCACAAAGTCAAGGAACTTTTGTGCTAGTAAATTTGGGCTAGAGAAGGTTTCCCAGTTGATGGTGGGCTAATTAAAATACTCCATAACCGGTGTGTTTGGTAAAATTTGGATTGTCTTCAGTTTGGTTAAGTAGGCTTTGTGGGTGTCGTGACCTATA
Organism: Protopterus annectens; assembly: GCF_019279795.1. Classification (NCBI taxonomy): domain Eukaryota; kingdom Metazoa; phylum Chordata; order Ceratodontiformes; family Protopteridae; genus Protopterus; species Protopterus annectens. The sequence continues at coordinate 1,918,696,269 of NC_056743.1, read as the reverse complement.
CAGGGAGATCTATACCTGGCTAGGACTTGAATGGGGTTCTTACCCAACGTAACCTGGACCTGGAGAAATTCCATGGAGTTGTCCAGTCTAACGAGAAGGGAGTTGAATTTATCTTTATATTGAAACATTGCCTCCTTTGCTTTTCACACATTCATTTTGCAGTCTAAAGGTGTGGAAGGCATTGTAGCCTTGCAGGGCCAGGGTACTCTCTGAGTCTTAAACCATGTTTCTGTGATTGCACAGACATCTACATCTTCTAGTGATAGAAAGGCTTCCAGGGAGTGCAGTTTTTGGTTTAAGCATAACCCTTATTTTGTTCTGATTGGTCAATTTCACGTTGGCAATGTTGTTTTCGAGACCTTGACTAAAAAACGCACTATGGGGGAGGCAAGAGCCTTTGCCAGCAGCCAAAAGCCTAGAGGTGTCAGGTGGAAACCTTCTCTGGCAAAGCAGTGAGGTCTGTCGACTATGGATTCCCAGGCAGACAGGAACTGGATCCCCTTGGAATGACACCAAAAACTAAGCCAATTGTTGAAATCAATATTTTTTTATTTATACGTGATATCACTCTAGGTGAGGGTAGTATGCTGTTCAAGGCTAGGGACATACCTGCCTGGGACACATACTCAGAGAGCTCAACCATGTCTCTCTTCATATAGTCCAGCGAGGTACATCTCAGGCCATTCACACCAACATAAACTATGACAGTCATAATGGTATTTGTTGCTGAGAGACCTGAGTGCATGCGTGATTGGTGAATCCTGGCACCGGACAGGCAGCTGACAATGACTTTCTCCTTGTTCAACCTGGTGAGTGGGATATCCGTGTGTCTTACTACTGAGTCTCCAATGACAAGAAAACTTGGTTTTTGAGTGTTATGCCTTACGGGCTTGCTGGATGAGACACTGGTGTTGGTATGTGTCATGGGTGCTGTACAGACTGTGTTAGCTGTAGCAGACTTGTGTCTTGGAGGTCTCTGATGTTTCAGTAAGTTTTTCAAGAGAACCTCCACATATGTGGATTTATGTGTTTGATGCGTACTTGTGTTTGAGTAGTGGTATGTGTATGAGTAGTGGTACTAAGTGAGTATGTAGTGGTGGGTGAGTTGACAACCTTCTTCGTTACTGTTTTGGGTGACAGAGAGCATAGATTCTAGATTGTTGGTGTAAATACATCTCTTGCACTCTGTATTAGATTGTGTTATTAGCAGAAGGTTATCTGTGTACATGAGGTAATTGCTACACTGCCTCAAGAGACCCAAGTCAACAAGGTTGGCAGGAGAAACAAGGGTAGTCCAACTGTCCATAATGTTAGGTTAAAGACTGTTGTCACTAGGGGTAGCTTTTTCAGAAAGGATTACATAGTACAGTTGTGTAAGATCTTATCATAACAGTAGATGTACTTCTCTTCACTGTTGCAGTATTCAGTCCCTCCCTCCCCCTTTTTCTCTTTGGATTTTGATTTGGTTCTCCTCTTGGTCAAGGGTCTCCCTTTTACATCTGCACTGTCTCCTTCTGGATGTGCATAGCCTCCTTTTTGTCCTACAGTGAGTTCTCTACTGGGGCAATTCACTCCTGGGTAACCACATCCGTACATCACCTTTATGCCCTACATCCTCTGCTTGGAGCATATATGTGATGTATGGCACATACAAGATCTAAAGGCTCTGGTACACTGGTATACTGGCTGGACATTGGGCTATCCTTGGCATGAGATCCCTTAGGTGATGAATACAGCAACAGTGAAGAGAAGGACATCTACTCATAGTAAGATTTTACATAGCTGTACTGTCAGCTTTCTTCGATATGGGCTCTACCACATCAGAGTCTTTCCACACCCATTGAGCCATTAGATTCATAAGTGGGTCAACTGGGGGTATTACCCAGGACAATGTTGTTATAGAACCAAAGGCCACCAAGAATACTGGCAAATATGAGTTCTGTATGGCTTCTTGATGACTGAGTGGATGATGCCACTAAAGGCAGTCAATAATATCTTCTTTCTTGAAGACTAGGAGATTGGAGTCTGGAACTCACTGGTTCTGGTGAGCAGCTGGTTCGAGGAGACGGAGAATGGGCCCAAGGTACAGTCAGATATGATCTTCTGTGGTGGAACTGACTGAGGTTGGCAGCTCCAGAGACCTCTTCCTTGCCGATTTTGATAGAGACTTGCTTCTTTCCTTTTCTCTCATATCTTCTTTTTCTTTATCCTGGCCTTTTGACTTCATTTTTTCTTTCTTCAAAGGAGAGGAAGGTGAAGGGGTAAGCCCTGTCTGCGCTGGAAGGAGCCCCTTTAATACCAGTTTCTCTCTTCTGGCTCTAGGGATCTAGAACAGAAGGCTGTGCAAAACTGACACTCAATGTTTGGGTGAGCTGCACTGAGACAATAAACACAGTTGGAGTGTGGATCCTGAGGAGATAATTTGTGCCAACACTCTGGGCATTTTCTGAATCCCATTGAGTCCAACATATTTTGATAGAAACTCTGTAACACTAGGAATACTAATAAACAGTATTACACTATTATAATAAATCTTACACTAAGAAAAGTATGCTCAGAGTTAGAACACAACGACAAAAAATTTACCGAACCCACAGATATTGCCAACATTCTGGCAGACAGGTTCAGTGCTAATTTCTCCCCTCCCTCACCTCCAAAAGAAGAAATACTCATCCCAGCTGAATGTAACCTCCCTGTCATCTCTGATGTCCAGGTGAGAACCGCTCTCAACAAAGCAAAAAACACAGCATCTATGGGACCTGATAGTATCCCCGGCTGCGTGATACGTGAACTCCAAGAGGAGCTAAACCCATATATAAAAATGTTATTTAACCTTAGTCTTACTACAGGATATGTACCCGAACACTGGTGTACAGCAACAGTGGTCCCACTCCACAAGGGAGGCTCCACTACAGACCCTGGGAACTACCGACCCATAAGCTTGACCAGCCTGGTTTGCAAAGCTATGGAAAGAATTATTATGGAACTCATAAACAACAACATTGGGGACCTACAGACACTGGATCCCACCCAGTTCGGCTTTGTAAAAGGCAGATCCTGTCTTTTGAACCTAGTTGACTTTTTTGAAACAGTCACTAGAGCCATTGATGAGGGCAAGGCCGTCCATACAGCCTACCTGGACTTGGCTAAAGCCTTCGACACAATACCCCACTCGGGGATCATAGAAAAGCTAAACAGCTTAAAAGTAAATCCATATGTCACAAGATGGGTTGCAAACTGGCTAAAGAACAGAATCCATAAAGTCAAGATTGCGGGAGCCATGTCAGACTCAAAGCCAGTTACAAGTGGTGTCCCACAGGGCTCTGTCCTGGGACCCCTCTTGTTTGGCATTTACTTCTCAGATGTGAAAGCAAACATGGGAGGGTTGTGGCTGACAAAAAGTTCGCAGATGACTGCAAACTAGGCGCCATAGTCGATACACCAGCTGACACATACATCCTACAGAAAGGCCTCACCGAAATGGACAACTGGTGCCGGAATCACGGCCTTAAACTGAATGCCAAGAAATGTATAGTCATCCCCTTTGGGAAAAACAAAATACCCACAAATTATCACATAGACAGTAACCCACTGAGTACCGAAAAAGTAATCAGAGACCTGGGGACCCAAGTTGATAGTAACCTCTCATTTGACACCCACGTTGCCAAAGTGGTTAGAAAGACTTTCTACCTTGCCCATCTTATCATGAAGGGGTTCACATCCAGATCAAAGGAGGTCATCGTGCTCCTGTACTCCTCCCTTATCAGGCCCATGATTAAGTACAATGCCCCATTTGGTATGTACCTCACCCGGCACTTACAACAGCTGGAGAGACCCCAGAAGTACCTCACCAAGAGGATCAAGGGTTTCCAACATATGTCATATGCTGCCAGGCTAAAGAAACTCCAGCTCTATTCTGCTCAGAGATGATCTGTGCCTGACATACAAGGCCATGACCAACCAGGAATTGATGGACATGCTCCACCTCAAAAAATCAAAATCCATAAGAAACACGAGAGCCAAAGATTTAAACCTCAGTACAAACATGAATAGAACATGCTGGTGGGACAGATTCATAACTCAGAGGCTTCCCATACTCTGGAACAAAATCCCAGTCCATGTCAGACAGAGCCCCTCACTGACTCTCTTCAAGAGAAATCTTGACGAGTGGATGGGAGATCGTAGGTTTACCCCGGGGGTCACCCCTGTATCGCTAATTTTAATAAGTAAGGGGGTCTTCAATGTGTCACTACTAGACAAAGGCACAGTATTCTAAATTTATTCTATACACCTTAGTACCACTACATGGGGTGGCGAAAGCCACATCTCTAGGGCTAGGCTTGCAAATGCCTCAGGGCAGATAGCCTACTACTAAACTATGAAACTATGAAAAGAAAAACCTATCTAATGGGCAGGTAAAGGCCTTAATAGCTTCCTAAGAAAACGTCCAAAAACAAAGTAACTATTTCACAAAAACACTAAGCTAACTATAGGTAAAAAGAAGTTATGTACTCACTATAACATTCCATCTGTGTTGTCCATTTTTATTCTCCCTCAACCTTTGGGTCTGATTCGGATCCTGGTAACCGACTCGACCGCTCTCATAGCATGTGATAACCAAAATACTCTAGAGCTTATCCCTTACCCATAATGCTACTATCACAGTTACCTCAGATCAAATTTGCTAATAGACAGAAGGAAATATTAGTCGCAAGACATTCAGTGAAACTATATCTGGAACCACAATTATATACCAAGGACAGTGATCTGTTAGTCGCCCATTCTTCTAGAAATTCAAGGGCATGGGGGTTGGAGGAAGAATGAAAATGGACAACACAGATAGAACGTTATGGTGAGTACATAACTTCTTTATCTGATGTCAATTTTCATTCTATCCTTAACCTGTGGGACTGCTGGGCTCAAGGAAGGATGTTCCTGAGCACCATTGAACCGAATGATGCTCTTCCCCTGGAGACCAGATCCAACTTGTAACTTTTTAAACAGGTAAAACTCAAGTTACCTACTTTCATATCTAACTTCTCTAGTGCACACTGCAGAGTGTATTCTTTTCAATCTTACCTTTAAGCATCCCTGTTACTAGCACTTTCTCTAATACCTAAAAAGATCATCTCTACTTGACTCCAAGTAGACTTTTCTCTATCTGTTAAACCTAGCACTTGCTCCTACAGTACTTATTACCTTGATATGGCACTCTTATAGATAGCACCCCAAAAAGGCAAACCCCCATTTCTCGGTCACCCACATCCCCCGGAATCTCTTTTAAAGCTTTTTTGTCTAGTCCTTCTAGCATGTCGAGGGATCAGTTACTAGTGTCCTCTCCTGCTCAGCTGGTGAACCTGGGAATATTGAGGCAATGTTACAATTGCCTCATGTACACAGACAACCCTCTCCTCCTCCCACAAAACACAAATACATGCGAGAGATGCAACTATACGGCCAAACTGGAGGCTGAGCTCTCTCAACATAGGACTGGCAAGACCAGTCAGGAGGAGAAGGTTACCACACACACTATAGACCCAGTCTCACATAGTACCATCACAACCTCAAATCATACACATAAACACACAAAGACATACTCGGCTCTGATCAAAAATCTACCAAAACAGCAGAGGCCACCAAAGCAGACACCCAAACAACCACCACCTCAGAACACAACACCTGCAACACATAGACCTCACAGTCAGAGTGTCAAACAGTCACAGCCCTTAAGGCCAAACACAATGCCAGACACACTAGTCATTGGTGACTCCATAGTCAGACACACTGACGTCCCGCTCACCAGACTGAGTAAGGAGAAGGTCACAGTAAGCTGTCTGTCGGGCGCTAGAATCCGCCACATAACGCAAGCACTCAGGTCTCTCAACAGCAGGTACAAATACGACTCAGTCATTGTCCACGCTGGTGTAAATGACCTGAGACGTACCTCCTTGGACTACATGAAAAGAGACATTGAGGAGCTCTCTGATTATGTAGCCCAGGCAGGTATGACCCTGACCTTGAGCAGTATCCTACCTTCACCAAGAATGATGCCACAATACAGAGATAAGATGATCAGCTTTAACAATTGGCTTAAACTCTGGTGTCATTCAAAGGGGATCCAATGTCTGTCTGCCTGGGATGACATGCTGGACAAGCCACGCTGCTTCAAGGGACGGCTTGCACCTGTCACCCTGGGATTCCGGATATTGGCAAAGGCTCTTGCCACCCCATAGTGCCTTTTTAGGCAAGGCTCAAATTCTAAACCTACCACCCTAGAACACAAAAAGGAAAAAACTAAGGGTAATGCTGCTCAATGCCAGAAGTCTAAATCTCAAAATGCACGCACTCGAGGCCCTTCTCAGTATGGAGAACATCGATGTCTGTGCAGTGACAGAAACCTGGTTCAAGGCTCCTGAGAGCACCCCAGCACTATCAGGTTTTACCTCTTATCATGCATTCCGGCCCCAAAATCCGGACAATACCAAGAAAGGAGGGGGTATCCATATTCATCAAAGACACCCACACCTCAAGACTGGTGGCAACGCACGATGCATCGGAGACCATCCAGGTGCAATTAACCATAGGCAAGACTGCTCTGCAAATTGTAGCATGTTACAGGCCACCCTCACAAACTCAGGAACCTCACATGGCCTTCCTGAAAACACTAGAGGGATAAATGTATCACCAAACACCATCATACTAGGTGACTTCAATTACCCTAATATAGACTGGGAACACTACTCAAGCCCAAACACCCTAGCCCAAAAGTTCCTGGAATTCATAAACTCAAATGCCATGGAACAACTAGTCACCATCCCCACAAGAGGAGAAAACATACTTGATCTCATCATCACGAACATGGGAGCACAATGTTCAACACCGGAAGTATACCCCTCACTGGTGAGATCAGATCACAAACTAATCTCGCTGGAGGTCCTCATCCCTCCCCCACCTGAAATAAAAAAGACCACAGTAAAGAACTTCTCAAAGCCGACTTCACACTTCTAAAGACTAGTGTGGTCTCCTTTAAGGCCCCCGAGCCGGCGAAAAACAGTACTCAAGCCGCTGAATCACTTACAAATGCCTTCTATGAGCACCTGCAGGACTGCATGGATAAGGCAATCCCAAGCAAAACAAAGACTCTTTGTACCAAAGGCAAGCGTCCAGTCTGGTGGACCCCAGCCATAAACAAACTCTACAACAAAAGGAGGAAGCTACTACAAGATAGAGCAAAATCCTTAAAAGGTAAGGCACCCTTGATCACTATAAGTAAAAAACTAAGAGCTCTCATAAAATCATCCAAAGCAAATTTTGAGAGAAAAATAGCTAAAGACTCAAAAGACAATCATAAGGCCTTCTTTAGCTATGTTAGAAACCTGGGAGGAAACTCCCAGATATGCTCAGAACTAGTTCAAAATGATGTGAAGATTACTGATCCTACAGACATTGCCAACATACTGGCTGACAGGTTCAGTGCAAACTCCCCTCCCTCCCAAAAGGAGAGATATCTATACTAAGTGATTGCAGCCCCCCAAACATCTCCAACGCCCAAGTGAGAACTGCTCTCTCAAAAGCAAAAAACACAGCATCCATGGGACCTGATGGTGTCCCCGGCTGTGTGCTCCACGAACTCAACGAGGAATTAAACCCACAGCTAGGACAGCTGTTTAATCATAGTCTTACCTCTGGATACGTACCCAGGGAGTGGCGCACTGCAACTGTGGTCCCACTTCACAAAGGCGGTGCCTCCACCGACCCTGGAAATTACCGGCCCATTAGCTTGACAAGCCTTATCTGCAAAGCCATGGAGAGGATCATAATGGACCTCATAAATAAAGACATAGGGAATTTGCAGACTTTGGATCCATCCCAGTTTGGCTTTGTCAAAGGCAGATCATGCCTTCTAAACTTGGTTGACTTTTTGAAACAGTCACCAAAGCCATTGATGAGGAAAGGCAGTCCATACAGCCTACCTCGATCTGGCGAAGGCCTTCTATACAATACCCCACTCGGGTATCATTGAAAAACTCATCAGCTTAAATGTTAACCCATACATCACAAGATGGGTTGCAAACTGGCTGAGTGACAGAACCCACAGGGTCAGAGTTGCTGGCGCCATGTCAGACTCAAAGCCTGTCACAAGTGGTGTACCACAGGGCTCAGTCCTGGGCCCACTCTTGTTTGGCATCTACTTTTCCAAGTACAAGCAAACACAGGAGGGTTATGGCTGACAAAGTTTGCAGATGACTGCAAACTGGGCCATAGTAGAAAACACATCTGACACAGATATCCTTCAGAAGGGTCTCACAGAAACGGATAACTGGTGCCAGAGCCATGGCCTAAAGTTAAATGCCAAAAATGCATAGTCATACCCTTCGGGAAAAACAAGGTTACCCTAGCTACCAAATAGGTGGCAATCCACTGAGCACAGAAGAAGTTATCAGGGACCTGGGGACCCAGGTTGATAGTAGTCTGTCATTCGACACCCATGTAGCTAAAGTAGTTAGGAAGACCTTCTACATTGCCCACCTTATCATGAAGGGATTCTCATCTAGATCAAGGGAGGTCATAGTCTCCCTATACTCATCACTCATCAGACCAATGATTGAGTACAATGCCCCATTCGGAATGTATCTGACCCGACACTTGCAGCAGCTGGAGAGGCCACAAAGTTCCTCACCAAAAGGATAAAGGGTCTCAAACATCTGTCCTATGCTGCCCGACTGAAAGAACTCCAGCTCTATTCAGTCGCCACCGCTTGCTCAGAGGTGACCTTTGCCTAACATACAAGGCCATGTCAAACCCAGATTTGATGAATATGCTTCACCTCAAAAATCTAGATCCGTCAGAGCCACAAGGGCGGAGACTTAAACCTCGACACGGCTATTAATAGGACGTGCTGGAGGGATAGATTCATCACCCAAAGACTCCCTATGCTGTGGAATAAAATCCCGGTATATGTGAGGCAGAGCACCTCGCTGGCCTTGTTCAAGAGAAATCTTGACCAATGGATGGGAGATCGCAGATATACCCCAGGGATTACCTCAGTGTCACTGCTCAACAGAGGCACAGCAAAATAATGGGTATAGTTCCCCATACTAAAGGGGTGGCGTAAGCCACAAAACTATGGGCTAGGCTTGTAAATGCCCTCGGGCAGATAGCCTAGTATGAACCTATGAACCTATGAACCTATGAAAGTATGTGGAGTAGCCCAGGTTGCTCTTGTACAAATATCATCCATGGAGGCTGTACATTGAAAGAGCTGAAGTTGCCACAGCTCTAGTGGAATGTGCTTTTACAGGGTTTGATAAAGCAATCACTAATTTGTTGCAGATGAAAGAAATGCAATTTGTTAGCCATCTTGCCAGTGTCACTTTGCTCACAGTTTTTTCCAAGTTTTGTATTTGAGAAAGAAAGAAATAATTGGTCAGATTTTCTGGTGCCTTTTGTTCTGTGAAGATAAAAGTGTAATTGTCTATGAACATCTAATAAGTGTAACCAGTATTCACCTTTATTAGCAAAAATGGGGAAAAACACTGGTAGGTTGATGTTAACTTTTGAAACCACCATAGTTAGAAAGGAGGGGGTGGTTCTTAGCGCCACCCTATCTTTATGAAAAACCAAATATGGTGGTTTACAAGATAAAGCTTGAATTTCTGAAATCCTTCTGGTGGAAGAAGTGGCAACTAAAAAAATAGTTTTCCAGTACAGAAACTTAAGATCACAATGTGCTGTCAGTTCAAAAGGGAGATGTATGACTGTTTGCAACACCAAGTTCAGGTCCCAGGGAGGGTTAGAATCTTTGTATGGAGGCTTCAACAGGACACTACCTCTCAATAAAGCTTTACAAAGTTTGTAAGAAGCAAGAGATGAGTCGTCAAATCCAATGCTAACTGAATTTTAATAGTGGAAGACGAAGCCCCTGCACTGAAAAGAAGGGCTAAAAACTTCAGAATCTTATGAATAGGTGCTGAAAAAGGGTCAGCATCATTTTGATGTGTCCAAAGCATAAATCTCCTCCATTTACTGTTGTAAAGTTTAAGCGTAGATGATTTGTGAGGGGCCAAAAGAGTAAGTCGGACAGGTGAAGACAGCATCGATTATCTGGCTATTAATGGAACTGGAGAGATCAACCTGTCAGCTTGAGGTTCAAAATGTCTGGGTGAGCAATGTCTGTCGGATGGGACAGAAGATCCGGAACTGGGTCAAGAATCCAAGGTGGGTGAATTAGATGAGGCCAAAGGAAGGGAAAACAAATCTGTCAAGGCCAATCAAGTCCAATGAGAATTACTTTGCTCTTCAACCTGATTGTTTTCTTTATAAACTTTGGAATTGGAGGAAAGGCATAGAGAAGACCAGAGGGCCAAATGTGGACTAGAGCATCCCTCAGTGATTCCCCTTGAGGGGGATTAGGGCAAAATAGTTGCTGCACTTGTATTTTAGGGGAGACATAAAAAGACTGCAGCAAAGCTAGCACCATTAACAAAATCTTCTCTCCATCACTTTTGGATTGAGGGACCACTCGTGAGGCAGCAGTATGCATCTGCTCAGTTTGTCTGCTATCACAATGGACTTCCCCAGAATGTGCAATGCTATGAGAAAGCGGTTGGAAGAGATCACCCACTGCCACACTCTGAGAGCTTTGCGACACAGGAAATAAGACTTGGTTCCTCCTTGCTTGTTGATGTACCAGACTGCTGAGATGTTGTCCATCTGAATCGCAATCGTTCCTGAAGGAAGAGCATCCTAGAAGGCCTGCAATGACTACTCTCATCTCTAGGATGTTGATATGCAAGTTGGGCTTTATGGAAACCAAGTGCCTTGGACTGTATTCCCCAGATAATGCCCTCCCTACTCTAACTGGGAAGCTTCTTTGGTTACTGTGGCCTTGGGTTGAGAGGGAAGGAAAGGATGGGCTTTTAGGATTTGATCCAATTGAATCCACCATTTGAGATCTCTCTTACAAATGTTGGTGATTGTAATCAAAGTTGACATTGGTTGGTGTAGTATCGATCACTGTGTTGCGAACAGGCACTGTAAAATTTTCATATGAAATCTGGCTAAAGGTACTAGAGTTATGACTGCTGCCATGGATCTCAGGGCCTGTAGAAATAGTCATGCAGATACTTTGTTGGTGTTGATTATCCTCATGACTTGTGATCTGATTTTATGTAGTTTCATTGGAGGAAGTGAGGTTATTGTTCTCTTTGTGTTCAAGACTGCTTCTATGAACTCTAAGGTCTTTTTCGGTTCTAGGTGAGATTTTTCATAGTTTATGGTTATTCTCAGATGGGAACATGTCTGGAAAACCTGTTCTCTTGCCTCTAGCAGTTGATGCTTGGTCGAAGCGGTAATGAGCCAGTCATCCAAGTACGGAAACACCTGGAATCCCAGCAGTCTCAAGTGAGCTGCTACTACTGCCATGCACTTGGTAAACACCCTGGGAGCTGTGATAATGACTGGCTCCCAGTTGGAAATGGAGAAACTTTCTGGAACGCCTGTTCATCTTTATATTATAGTATGCATCCTGAAGGTCTGTTGAGAACATTCGGTTGTCCTGTCCCAAAAATGGAAGAAATGACTGAAACATGACCATCCGGAACTTTGTTTGTCAAACTGACTTGTTTAAAATGCTTAGATCCAAAATTGGTCTCCAGTCCCCTGTCTTTCTTAGCACTAAAAAGAATCTTGAGTAAGTTCTGGATTTTTTCTGGTCTGGCGAGACTTCTTGGATGACTCTTTTTTTCTAACAGTTCTTGAATTTATAATATTGTTTGTTCCCTTTAATTGGGTGGGACATCAGAGACTCTTTTGCAAGTAGGAGGTGAAAGGGAAAATGGAATAATATAACCTCTGGAAATGATCTTCTGCACCCAGGTATCTGATGTTATTTCTAGCCAGGCTCTTTGGTGCAGGGATAGATGACCTCTGACTGCCTCCAGAGGAAGACAATCAGGCCTCCTTTCAGGAGTGCTGAAAGGGTTTACCAAAGAAAGAATCTCTGTATTCTTGATTTTGTGGGGGTCCTCTGCCGCAAGGTCAGCATTGTGGCAGAGGAGGCCCACAAAATCAAAGGTACAGAGATTCTTTCTGCTGCGATGCTGACCTCGTGGCAGAGGAGGCCCACAAAATCAAGGGTACAGAGATTCTTTCTTTGGTAAACCCTTGATTTTGTGGGCCTTCTCTGCCACAAGGTAAGCATCTACCATTGAAGCTCCCCCTCTGCCCCTGGGGGAACCACCCCGTGTGTCTTGAAAGGACCCTTGGGACTTTTTGAACCACATTTTTCCAGTACTCCACTGATTCCTTGAAAAGGATCTCTGAGGAGTCGAAAAATGCATGCCCACAGCAAACAGGGTCTTTCTATCTTTCTCACACTTGAACAAAGTTTCTTTAAATTTAGGGCCAAACAAGGACATGCCGTCAAAGGGAGCATTGACGAACAAAGACTTAAATGGCTCCGCAAAATCACATAAGCATATCCAGATGTGTCTCCTGATGGCAATGCCTGAACCCGCTGCTCTTGTTGTCCCTTTGGATGCATGAGAAATAAGCCTCTTGGACAAGATGGATACAGACTGAAGGGTAGCCAACTGAGTGGCCACAGATGACTGAACCTCTACAGAGACAGATCCTGAATGGGTATCAGAGAACTCCTTTATCAGATCCATTTGCAGCTTGGTGAAATGTGCCAAGAAATTCAAGGACCTTAAAGCAAAGGTCGATGAAGCATAAACCCATTTCCCAAATAAAGAAGTTATGTACTCACCATAACGTTCCATCCGAGTAGGTAACTTCATTTGTCTGCAACCTGTGGGTATCGGATCCGTCCTCGGATCCGAGCCAGCAGCTTTACCTAGCTAAAAGATCCGAGCTCCTAGCTCCTCCCCTACTCATAATCCCCTGCTACACATCCCCCATACTCAGATCGAGTTTGCCTATAAAGACTCCACAAGACCCTCGAAAGAGGCCAGTAACCTACTGCCTAACAGAATGAGCAATCCTATCCCATGGTTAAGAAGCACAAAACTGTTTAGGGGGAATGGAGGGGGGGTTGGTTGCAGACAAATGAAGTTACCTACTCAGATGGAACGTTATGGTGAGTACATAACTTCTTTATCTGAAGTAGTTAACTTCATTTGGTCTGCAACCTGTGTGACAGAGTCCCCAGCTACCTAGAAACCTTGGGCGGCCCTCAAGGAAGAATATTCCTGAGCACAGCGGAGCCAAAGGAAGCCCTACTCCTGGATATCATATCCAGTTTATAATGGGAAATGAATGTATGAGAGGAGGACCAAGTAGCTGCTGAACATATGTCGTCTATAGGGACTCTAGACCAGAACGCTACATAGGTAGCTATGGATCAGGTTGAATGAGCATGGATTCCCAAAGGTACCGGTTTGTTTGAAGCTAAATAGGCCTGAATGATGCATTGTGAAATCCAGTTGGCTAATGTAACTTTGGTAATAGGTTTACCTAAAGAAGTCTTGGCAAAGGACACAAACGATCAGATTTGCGGTTGGTTGCTGTCCTGTGCAAATAAAAACGCAGTTGTCTATGTACATCCAATTTGTGTAATGTGTATTCCCCTTTGTTCTGGAAATTGGGGAAAAACACTGGGAAATTAATAGACTGATTAATATTCGACTCAGATGCTACTTTAGGGAGGAAGGAAGGATTAGTCCTGAGAGAAACTCTGTCCTTATGAAATATTGGGTAAGGGGGTTTCATACAGAGGGCTTGAAGCTCAGACACTCTCCTGGCTGAAGTTATTGCAATCAGGAAGGCTGTTTTCCAAGATAAAAATTTAAACTGAGCAGAAGCAGCCAGTTCAAAAGGAGGGCCCGTCAAAGCCTGTAGGACCAATGTTAAGTCCCATGGTGGGACTGCAGACTTAACTGGCGGTTTTAACAGAAAAGCGCCTTTTAAAAAAGTTTTGCAAATCCTGGTGGAAGCCAGTGATCCTACATCATCCCCAACATGAAAATGAGAGATGGCTGCCAACTGTACTTTAACCGTAGATGCACTGGCTCCCTGATGAAAGATATGGGACAGAAAATCAAGAATCGTTGGAATAGGGACAGTAAAGGGGTCTAAGCCCCTGTCTTTGGCCCAGATGGAAAAACGTTTCCATTTACTACTGTAGCTTTTTCTGGTAGATGGTTTGTGTACTGCTACCAGAATAGCTTTCACTGTTGACGAGATACCGGGAGTCCTTGCTATCAGCGGAACTGGATCAGCCAAGCCGTGAGCTTGAGGTCGTCCAGGTTTGGGGGTTGTAATCCCGCAGGATGAGAAATTAGATCCAGAATGGGATCTAAGATCCAAGGAGAAACTACACTGTGAGACCGCAGGTAAGGGAACCAGATCTGGCGAGGCCAGAATGGGGCTATGAGGATTATCTTGCTCCCCAACCGATGGGCTTTCTGCAGGAACTTCGTCATGAGCGGAAGCGGGGGATAAGCATAAAGGAGACCGGGGGGCCAAGCATGAACCAGAGCGTCTCTGGGGCTCTCCCCTATTGGGGGAATTACAGCGAAAAATTTGCTGCACTTTGTGTTTGACGGAGAAGCAAAAAGATCGCAGCAAGGTAGACCCCATTTGAGGAAGATTTGTTCCGCTACTAACGGGTTTAGAGACCACTCGTATGGTGTGAGGACCAAGTGACTTAGCTTGTCCGCTAGGATGTTGGTCCAGCCCGGAATGTGCGTTGCTACCAGAAAGCGGTTGGTGGAGATCGCCCATTCCCAAACTCTCATAGCCTCTCAGCAAAGGGGATAAGATCTGGTTCCTCCCTGTTTGTTGATGTACCAGACTACAGCCATGTTGTCTGTCTGAACTGCAATAGTTCCCAGAAGAAGAAGGTCTTGTAGGGCTTGCAACGCCAGAAGCACTGCCCTCATCTCCAGAACACTGATATGCAGAACGGTCTCTGAGGGAGTCCACGTGTCTTGGACGGTTCTGCCCATAGCATGCCCCCCCACCCGAGGCGAGAAGCGTCCGTGGTCAACATGGCTTGGGGCTGAGGCATGACAAACGGTCTCCCCCTCGCAGCTCCTGGGAGTGAAGCCACCAGAGAAGGGAGTCCTTGCAAACCCTGCTCAAGGGAATCGGGGTGTTCAAGGGGTGCAGTAAAAGTGACCATTGGACCTGAACAGTCCACTGAAGAATTCTCATGAGCAGTCGTGCAAAGGGCAACAGACCGATGGCTGCCGCCATGGAGCCCAAAGCTCTCAGGACTAATTCCGCAGGTGGGGCTGGGGACTGGAGAATTGCCAAAACATGAAGAGACAAGCTGCGCAACCTGTCTGTTGTTAGAAAGGCCTTGGAGTGGCATGTATCTATCTTGGCCCCTATAAATTCCAGAACCTGCACAGGATTAAGGAACGATTTTTGAAGGTTTACAGTAATACCCAGATGCTGAGTAAGAGCTAGGGTATAATCCCTGGCAGAGCAGAGATGATGCCTGGTGGAGGCGGTGAGGAGTCAGTCGTCCAGGTACGGAAAGATCCGAATGCCCTGAAGACTCAGGTGGGCTGCGAACACTGCTATGACCTTGGTGAACACCCTGGGGGCTGAGCTGAGGCCGAATGGAAGAGCCCTGAACTGATAGTGACTGGCTCCCAGCCGAAAGCGGAGGAACCTCCTGGATCGTCTGTCCATTAGAATGTGGTAGTACGCATCCTTGAGGTCTATGGAGCACATCCAGTCGTTCTCCCGTAGGAAGGGGAGAATAGATTGCAGAGTGACCATCCGGAATTTCTCTTTGGGAATGAACAGGTTTAGAGATGAGAGTTCTCGGATAGGCCTCAAGTTCCCCATCTTTTTTGGCACTAAAAAGAACCTGGAGTAATTTCCCAATCCGGACTGGCCTGGGGGGATGTTCTGGATGCCTCTTTTTTCTAATAGCTTCGAAATTTCTGAAGCTGCCGCCTCCCTTTGATTGGGTGAGACATCAGGGAGGCGTTTCACTGGAGGGGGAAGACTCAGAAAGGGAATGGAATAACCTCTGGATATAATTCGGAGCACCCACCAATCCGTAGTAATGGACTCCCAAGTTTGGAGGTGCTCCGACAGATGCCCCCCCGACTGCCTCCAGAGAGGGACAGTCGGGTAAGCCCTCAGGGCTGTTGCGCTGGCCTCTCCGAGAAAGGTTCTTGAGACCCGAGATTCCTCGGCCCCCCTCTGCCTCTGGGCCGGCGTCCACCTTGTCCGCCTCTGAAGGATGAGGGGTCTGAAGCGGGACGGGACTGCTGTGATTTCTGGAACCACATCTTCTTTTGTCCCCTCTGGTTCCTTGAGAAGGACCATTGGGGATTAGAGAAGCGGATCCCGACGGCAGACAGCGTCTTCCCATCTTTCTCGCTTTGGACCAGCGTGTCACGGACGGTCTTGCCAAAGAGCGTAGAACCATCAAAGGGCACGTTCGTGAAGGATGCCTTGAAGGGTTCCGCAAAATTGCAAAGGCGGAGCCAGGATTGGCGCCGAACAGCGATGCCTGCTCCGCTGGCTCTAGCCGCTCCCTCCGTGGCATGGGAGAGCAGCCGCATGGATGTGTTAGTAATAGATTTCAGAGTGGCCATGCGAGCCGAGAAGGTGCGTTTGTCCTCGGTCGACATGGACTCCGGGGGGGGCTCCAGCACATTCCTTAATCAAGTCTCATTGGAGTCTGATAATGTGTTCAGCGCCCTTACAGAGAAGGTAGCTGAGGCAAACATCCACTTTCCAATGCGGTCCAACGTCCGAGATTCCTTATCTGGAGGGTGGACCAAGGAACACTCCTGCGCTACCTCCTTCTTGGTGGCAGCGGCCACCACCATGGCATCCACTGGAGAACCTTTAGACCATGCCAGCCTATCAGAAGGGGGACTAAGTATCTTGTCTGGTCTTCTGGGAACTGGTTCCACGGTGTCCGGCTCCTTCCAAGCCCTGGTGGTAATTAAGTCCACCAGGGGGTCAGCCGGGGGGGGGCACCCAAGAAGTAGACGGACCTGCATCAAACGCCTCCAGGAACACAGACGAGTCCGAGGAAGGTTTTTGGGCAGACCACCCTCCTCTGATTCGCAACATCTCCATGATGTCTCCAAAGGAGACATCCTCAGGGGGTGACCTTGGGGAACCTTCCCCTTCCTCCAAGTCTGTGTCCTCTGTGAGGGACTCAGGGGAGTCCAGGTGCCACCTTTTGCACTTTCGTTTGTGAGGAACCTCCTCGGTGGGGCTATACAAGGAGGGCTCACCCACGGGGTCTTGTTCCTCTAAGGGAACCAACTGGAGTGCCGATGCAGGCCGTCCCTGTGGCCGGATGACGGAGGACAGGCCCAAATGCGCAGGGGTGATGGATGGATCTGCAGCCCGGACCAGGGATCTGGAATTCCTCGACAGCACCCTCTCCACTACATCAAACACCAAGGGTGAACCGCTCTCCCAGGCTCCGAGAGCAGCCCCCTCGGCTCTGATGCAGGGATCGGCGTCGGAGCCGAAGGGGTCGGACCCGAGAGGGAAGTGTGCTCCGACCTAAACGGCGCCGAAGACACAGTTCCTCCCACGGATCCGACTCTCGGCTCTCGGCCCCGAGAGCTAGGATCCGACACGCTCGAGGGCATAGTCGGCGTCGAAGTAATCAAGACTGTCGGCGCCAATGGTTCCCCGGGTCCGAAATGGCACAGATCCGAAGACTCTGAAACCCTAAACCGGGTCAGAGAAGGAGCGATCGGGGTAAAGAAAGGGGCCAAGCTCCCCCCCCACAGGGGGGGGGGGGAGGCTGGAGCACCCCCATCTGCATTTGAGCCTGCAGGAAACGATGCATCATCCGGTCCAAATCAGTGTCGGTCAAGCTTCTGATGGATCTGGAGGAGGTCGTAGAGGCGGGCCTGGAGGGCCGCCTCGAGGACCTCAAGGGAGACCGGTACTCCTCCTCTGGCTCCCGGGAAAAGTAAGGAGAACGGAGCCGAGAATGAGGAGAACCAGAGGCCCTCTTAGTGGAACTAGCTACCTTCGCTGGCGGGGCTGAGGGATGAGACTCAGCCCGCCTTTTATGCCTGTGCCGGTCCTTATCTCTCCTTTTTTCTTTTGAAGAGGAAGAAGAGCCCCCTCACCCTGAGAAGCAGAGGGAGTTTGAGTCCCCAACAAGGGAGGGGGATTGGAAGGCACGGGAGCCGCAGCCGCGACCGGTGCCTTAGAGGGAGAGGAGGAAGAAGAATCCGGGGGCAACAATCCTGCCAGGATTACCTTCTTCCTCCTATCCCTGATAGCCCGGGGGTTGAAAGCCACACAAACCTGGCAGCTGGTGGATAAATGGGCCACCCCCAGGCAAATAACACACTGAGTGTGGCCATCGGCTGGGGACAGCTTATGACCACACTCAGTGCATTTAGAAAAAATGGCTTTAGGCCCTTCAGCCATCACACCACACACTCACGCACTAGGGGGAGGGAATTGAAGTAAATCTGAAGTAAAATTACCACAACAAAAATACGCTAAATATATTAGCCGATAAAGGGGGCTAAACAATACAAACACATCAAAGAAATTTTAGAAAAAATGATTTTTAAAGGTATTTTTTAAAACTGGAAAACTCTCACCCACGCCTAAGAGCTCATCTCTAGAAGCTGCTATAAGCCGCAGCAAACTAGATCTGAGGATGGGGGATGTGTAACAGGGGATTATGGGTAGGGGAGGAACTAGGAGCTCGGATCTTTTAGCTAGGTAAAGCTGCCGGCTCGGATCCGAGAACGGATCCGATACAAACAGGTTGCAGACCAAATGAAGTAAACTACTAAAGTGCTGTTTTAAATGCTAAGCGACTGTTGGAAGAGCTAGTTGCTGAATGCTCCTGTCTGCCTATGATCTGTTTTATGGTCAAACTAGCCGTTTGTAAATCAGGGAAAGTGCATGTTTGTTTGGTTACTCTCCTGCTGTTAGTATAATTGCTGGACCTATGTAGTTAGCTAATTGAACCAACTATTGTAAGTCTCCAGCAACCAAAAGCAGTACATTTCATTGCTGTTCGTAGATTACGGAACCTCTAGGGGACCGTAACTACCTGTGTAAAGTGTGTATCTTTAATTCAATTGCACTGCTCTCTTGTCGGTTGGTTTGTATGGGTAATACAAGGACTTTCCTAATCTGTGATGGTATTAATATAGCTACTGACCTTTAATTGTGCCTCTTTCCTAACCTCTACCTGGTCTTATTTCTACTTTTCCTAGGTAGTTCCCTTGAGACTTAGTCCCTCTCAGCTCCCAGACCAAGGAAAGAATTACTACACCCTGCAGAAAATATAGTAAAGCAAGCAGCTTTCACCAAAGAGCTAAGGTGGTCACACAATATTGTATATTAACTTATGGAAGCTGCTGTCTAGGGTCTAAGGTCCCAAAATAGTTTATGTAAAATCCTGGTATATAAGTTAATTTACTTACCTAGCTAAGCTACTGCCTAGCTGAGCTAAAGCTGATTTGGTATTATCTGAGGATTGCTATAGCCCCGCTCTGTTCGCCCTCGCTACGCTCGGGCTCTCTTCGCTCCCCTCCCTGCCCCCAAATTCCACCCGCCCCTACTACCTCTAAATTTATTGCCATTAAGTCACACCCACATGTACTAGCTCCTATCACCTTCTGCTAATTTAATTATTCCCAGCTGTTTCCCTCTCTTTTTAATTATAGTTCCCTTCACACCATTA
Source organism: Protopterus annectens (assembly GCF_019279795.1). Classification (NCBI taxonomy): domain Eukaryota; kingdom Metazoa; phylum Chordata; order Ceratodontiformes; family Protopteridae; genus Protopterus; species Protopterus annectens. Next base: position 1,918,676,591 of record NC_056743.1, on the reverse strand, counting down.
TCTGATAGTTCACTTCTAGGTACTTAGTTCATCATCTCTTTAGGTATGTGGTACTCCATTCTACTACCTATCCTATTTGTCCCATACCTCCTAACATTATATGAAACCCAACCTCTATTAGGATTCCCAGCCTCAAAGGCCCACACAAACACTCCAGAAGCCAAACATCCTAACTTTTATCACTTCCATAGTAATTGGGTACATCTAACATCATGCTCTCAATCCCCATACACATACACCAGGAAAATTAGTCCAAAACTCAAATATTACTATAAAATTGTAGAGAAATTCCTGAAACTTGCCTCCAAGCTTAGACTTAGTCTATTACTTGATGGGGATATACACCCCAATCCTGGCCCTACCAACTCAGGCATGTACTCTCCCTCTACCACAAACCTAAGCCTCAACCATATAATCTCCCGGCCACCCAATTCTCTCTAACCTGTCATCTCAACATCAGAAGCATCAATAACAAGGTGCATGAACTTCATGCACTCATTGCTGATCTATCCCTGAGATTCTGTGCCTATCTGAGACATGGTTAAAACCTACCACTACTGACAATGAAATACTACTCCCTGGGTATAATATACACAGGTTTGACCATTTCCAGAAAAGGCGGTGGGGTAGCCATACTTTACAAATCTGAGTTGATTGTATCTACGGATGTCTTACAACCACCTCAGATTAATAACTTAGAAATTCTAACCACCAAACTGCAACTTAACAATAGTAAATGCATTTATATAATTTGTATGTACATTCCCCCAGGTAATAATATAGCTACACTTGAAGACACCCTACACTGGATATCTAGCCACTACCCTCAAGAAACCTTACTTCTCGGAGACTTTAACACAGATTGGACCACCTGTTCTTTAGAATCCCCTACCACCCATATTAACCTGCACTCATTCACGCAAGTTATTAACACCCCAACAAGGACAGGCAAACCCAACCAGAAAGACAGTATACTTGATTGGGTACTTATTAATAGTCACCCTAACCTGTATACATTTGGAACCCTCCCTGATAGTCTAAGTGATCACCATCTCACATATATAATTAAGCACAAAGTATCCAATCCCAAACAACCCTTACTAAGAACTGTCAGAAATAAAAAAAAATTTGACTCAACCAAATTCCAACTAGAATTAAATTCTTGCAATTGGTCTATACTAAAACATCTTCCCTTAGAAGAAGCAGTATTATATTTTAACAATAAATTCCTTGAGAGTCTTAACTTTCATGCCCCTACTCGCTCAAAGAAAACTAAGGCAGTAGCTGCACCTTGGCTTTCAAAAGAGACTAGGCTTAAAATTAATCTCAGAAATAAAGCATGGGCTTTATGGTGAACTACTAAAATTACACATGATCAAATTAAATACAGACAACTTAGGAATGAAACTAAAAAACACATACTACTTGACAAAAAACAATATTATCACAAACTACAAACAGAAAATCAAAATCACCCTCAAAAGTTTTGGGCAGGGTTAAATAATCTTCGACACCCTGGTCATTCTACTACCCCTGTTCCAGATGCCCTTACCGATCAACCATCAGAAGCAGTCTCTGACAGTTTTAACCGATTCTTCACTGAGACAATCCAAGCCCTAGCCAACCAACTGCCTCTTAGTTCCCATAGCCTAGATAGCTCTGCCCTTATAAATCAACCCTCATTTAACTTCCAACCTGTTGCTACATCACTTATCCGCACCTTAATCAGAAAACTAAAACCCACCACACTCTCAGCTGACCAAATTCCAGCTGAATACCTGCAAATATCAGCTGACGCCATTGCCTACCCGGTGTCATTACTTATCAATCGCACTCTAACAGAAGCAAATATCCCTGATATCTGGAAGATATCCTATGTAATCCCTCTTCATAAAGGAGGTAGTTCTACTGAGCTCTCCAATTATAGGCCTATAGCTATACTCTCTCCTCTAGCAAAGATAATGGAAAAATGTATTCAAAAACAGTTCATGCAACACCTAATTAATAACCACCTAATGGCAGATACCCAGCATGGCTTCAGACCTCACCATAGCACTACCTCAGCCTTACTAGTCTTCTCCAATACGATAAATTTCCATCGCAACAATAACCTTATTTCCTCAGCTCTATTTTTGGATCTGTCCAAAGCTTTCGATATGGTGGATCACCAACTATTAATCAATACCCTGCAATCACTTTGTCTAGATCCCAAAGCCCTACAATGGTTTAATTCATACCTAAGTGGTAGAAAACAGGCTGTACTATGGCAGTCCAAACTCTCTACCCTGTTACCTAACACCCTGGGAGTACCACAAGGATCTATATTAGGCCCACTGTTATTCTCCATCTTCATCAATGATTTGAGCACTGTCATACCTAATGTCAGCTGTATCCAATATGCAGATGACTCTACACTGATTTGCTCAGGAACATCCCCTACAGAGTTACAGTTAACTACCCAGTCTACCTTTAACACAATAGAAAACTGGCTTTCAAATCGCCGCCTTATACTGAATCCCAAAAAGACTAAAATGCTGTTATTCCTTCCAACACAAAGATCTAGCGCCATTAACTTTACAATCAAAGCAATGGATGGCACAATAATCTCACCAGACCATTCTACAAAACTACTAGGTGTCACTATCGACAGTAACTTAAAATTTGACCTACATGTCAATCAATTGATCAAAACCATCAATAAAAAATTAGGTTCATTGTATAGAATAAAAAGCTTTCTGACTCCCCCAGCCAAAGTTGCCATTGCCCGATCTTATCTTCTCTCTACTCTCCTGTACGCCTCTCCTCTCCTCCATAATACTAGTAAGACTGTCCTGAACAAAATCACTATCTGTTATAATCACATCGCCAGGTTTGCTACTGGATTGCCTTTCAGGACACATCATTGCATCAACCTAATTCAGCTTGGATGGCTCCAACTACCTAGTCTAATACTATATAACCAACTAGTTATTACTCACAAAATTTTATACAACCCTGAAAACACCCCTGCACTCAAAAATCTGGTCACCCTGTATAACAACCCTAGACCACTGCGTTCTTCCAGCAGACTCCTTATCCAGACATGTAAAACTAATAACTTAGCCGGTGACTCTCTCTTTACTAACTCTGTAGGTAGAAAATGGAACCTACTACCTCCTAAGATCACTTCACTCTCTTCTCTAGGTCACTTCAAAGCTAAACTCAAACTACACCTGGGGTCAAAATGGACTTGCTACTGTATCAAGCCTGGTTAATCCCTTCTCCAGATTTATGTATAGATGCAATGTGTATGGATTGTCTTGACGTGATTCTGTAAATATACTATCAATGTCTAAATGTTCTTCACCAAATATTCTATTATGCTGTTTGAGATAAGTGATATGTAATGACGTTTTGAGTTATGTAATGATGTTTTTTTTACTGTTGGGAGCTTTTCTCCCCGGGCCTCCGCTGAAAATGGACATATATCCAGTCGGACTATCCCGGTTAACAAATGTAAATAAATAAATAAATAAAATATTTCAGATCTCTCCTTCACCTCAGACTCCCTGATTGGTGGAAGGATAGAGGAACTCTTCTCAGCTCATTTCCTTTTGGTTGTTGCCGCAATGACCAAGGCATTACAGGCAAACCTTTCAACCAAAACTGTTTGTCCTCTGGGGCAGTAGAGAGTTTGTCAGGCCTCCAGGGAATGGGTTCAATGGTGTCGAGAGTCTTCCACACCTGCCAAGAGATCAATTCAATGAGCTCATCAGTGGGCAGAGTCACCCAGGAGGTAGATGGGTGAGTGCCAAAAGCCTGCAGGTAGACCGACTCCTCAGACATAGGATTGCTGGACTTCTAATCACCTCTCTGTTTTAAGATTTCCAGGATGTATCCAAAGGAGGCATCATCAGAAGGTGATCTTAAGAATCCTTCACCCTCATCGAAGTCCGTGTCTTCCATGACAGATTCCTCTGGGGAATCCAAGTGTTTCCTCTTACACTTATTCTAAGGGATCTCCTCAGTGGGATAATCTGGGGTGGTATCAGAAGAAGAGGGCATTCCCATTTGGGATTCCTGAGGTTTAGGCACTCAATGTCCTTGTGGAGGGACTGGTTGAGACTTTGGACTTAGGCGTGACAGGGAAGTATGTTCCAAGTAGGAAGGTGTCGACTGGCTGACTGTTGCAGTCACAGCTGTCTCCCTAGCCTCGAAAGCTGATCCACCTAGAGAAGGGAGGGATACCGGATCCGAAAGAGTGGGTCTGGGAACTAAGATCACCTCCTGCTTCAAGGAGATCCCTCTCAAAGCAGAAGCTGGAGTCGAGCTGAACCATGCTGAAGTTCCAAGGTGCAGAGAATGCTCCAACAACATTGGAGTTAACTCCAGCCCTTCAGTATCGACAGGACAGATACGACCCCGAGAGGTCTTTCGCTGCAACTGAGCCAAAGAGCTCAGAGAAATAATCGGTTCCAAAGACAGATATCTCTTTGGCTCTGACACACAACTGCACCAGGAAGCTCAGAACTATAGAATCTAAACCTTCCAGTGAAGTTAGAGGAGGAAAGGTGGAGTAGTAGAAAAATGGAATATTTGACCCATTGGGTTAGGAACCGAGGTGAATCCTGTCAGTCCTCCACCCAAAGGATCTTCCTCACTAGTCTCTCCACATCATCTTCAGTTAGACTTTTAGAGGAATGCAGAGACATCACAGAAGGTGACTTAGTTCTCTCTAAATAGGGTGATGGAGGTCTGTCTGATAAAGGATCAAATGATGGAGAATAAGTAATTTTTGGAAGCGTAATTTTTGTAGAGTCCTGTCATTGTGGTGTTGAATCTAAGGATGTTGGCAACAAAGTTTGTCTTTGATCCATAGCCTTAGGCATCAAAGAACTAGTCAGCTGCAATAGTAAGGACTTGATAACCGTAGTTTCTGAGGAAACAGTCGTAACCGGAGGATGCAACTTTTTCCTTATCGGTTCCAAAGGAGATGAAGATGATGGAACTGAAGATTTTCATTTTTTTGTACTCGGAGCCATAGAGATGTCGGTATTGACAAACTTCTTTTCTTCATCTTCTCAGAAGCTTTGGAAGATGAAGAAAATGGGCTAGAAATGGCATATTTGTTAGACTTATCTTTAGTTGAAGTGGCTCCAGATAACACCTCTTTGAAGGAAGATGGAAACAGGCTTTTCAAAATAAGTTTATTTTTGCACTTGACAAGAGCCCTATGACTGAACAAATGACAAATCTAGCAGTCCTCCTGAAGATGGAGAGGGCAAATAATCAACACATAAAGAATGCGTGTCAGAAAAGGGTATTTTATGGCCACATTTCTGACAATGCTTAAACCCAGAAGGAGCTTTTTTTTTAAATAAAAATAGAAAAGGTAGTAATTCGAAAAGATTTTATCAATGATGATAAAAAGACTACATGGAGTGTAGAAGAAAAAATATCAACAATGATAATAAGAGTACAACAAAGTGTATGGAAAGGGAAAGCAAAGATCAAGAACTAAGTACTACAAGCGTAGAATGGGTAAGGGTTGATAAGATTAAGTGAAAAGAAGGGTATATGTAAAGGGATTAAGAATTAAAGTTAGGGTTAGAGTTGAAAAAATATAAAGAAATTACGTATCTGCTCAAAATGTTCTGGATAACTGGATGGGGAACAGAAAATACACCCCTGGGATTCCACCTGTGTCCCTGCTGGACAGTAGCATAGGGTGCTGATTTGTTGGAACATGGGCTAAATTCTTGGCTAGGTTTGTAAGGGCCTCAGGGTCAATAGCCTAGTAACTTCCTATGATCCTATGAGAGCAATTGGCACTACGTCTGACACGAAAAGCAGCAAACGAGATCTGAGGTAACTGGGATAGGTGTGTTATGGGTAAGGGAAAGCTAGAGGGTTTTTTGGCTACCACAAGCTATGATAGCTCCAAGTCAGTTCTGAGCATCAGAACCGGACCCAAAAGTTGACGATAGAATGAAAATTGACATCAAGTATATATATGTATCAAAAAGAGTAGTGATAGTTGAAAACTCTCATAATAGGAGGGGAGCATAGCTATGAATATAAAAAATCCTACTGAATCACTGAGATCTCTCCACACATCCAAAACGTTCGAGCAGAAAATGAGATCTGAGGGTTTGAAGTACAACCTAGGCAATTATGGGTAGGAGAGGAGTCAGACCTCTGGTTCTGAAAAGCTTTGAGATTGGCACTGAAATCAGATTCCATCGGATCCAACAACCCATAGGTTTGAACAGATGAAAATAGTGGATGCCTTGGTTATTCGGTATCCCTCTGCCTCTAAAGTGTCGTCCCCTAGCAATGCCTCCCTCTATCACCTTGGGAGTCATAAAAGAAACTCTGTGATTTGCGGAACCACATCTTCTGGTTCCTACAGAAAGATCTTTGTGGGTTTGAAAATCAGAATTCCACCGCAGAGAGAGTCTTACAACTGTGTTAAATCCGGGTGAATATGTCTTTTACTTTAGGTTCAAACAAGGTTGAACCATCATAATGGGCATTTACAAAGGACAACTTAATGCCTTCAGCAAAGTCAGAAAGAAAAATCCAGGCATGGTGGCACATGGTGATACCAGTGCCTGTTGCTCTGGCCATGCTCTCAGCTGCACCAGAGAGTAAATGCATGGCCACAGTCAAGGAGAACTGCAGGGTTGAAATCTGGGAGTCTAATGTTTTCTAAACTTCTGCAGGGAATACCCCTGAGAGGGATTTGGTGATCTCTTGCAAGAGTCTCTCTGGAATCTGGTTATATAATAATTTGGTGATTTAAGGGCAAAAGTTGCTGATGTGTAGGCCTGCTTCCCAAATCTGTCCATTGCCTTAGATTCCCTGTTAGGAGGATGAACAAATGAACTGTCTTCCAATAGCTTTTTTCTGGTGACTGCTGCTACCACTGTAGCATCTACTGGTGAACCCTTACTCCAGTGTTTCCTGTCCTTAAGCACAGCCAGGATGTGTTCTGCTTTTCTGGGGATGGGCTCCACCTCATCAGGGTCATTTCATGCCTGTTGAGCCATAAGGTTGATAGTGAAATCAATGGGAGGTACCACCCAGGATGATGTTGGTCCAGAACCAAACACTTCCAAGAACACTGATTCATCCGGTGAAGGATCTTGGGACAACGGACCACCTCTCTGCTTCATCAATTTGAGAATATCACCGAAGGTGACATCTTCAGAAAGGAAAAGAGGAGACCCCCTCTTTCCTCTAAGTCAGTGTCTTCTGTGAAATACTCTGGGAAGAGTCTAAGTGCTTCTGTTTGCACTTCCATTTTCTGGAGACACATTCTGAAGAAGCAACAGAAGATTCAGAATTGGAAGGAGAACTGACAAAGCAGATCTCAGAAGCCCTTGGGATCATCTGTCCCTGCCTGAAAAGATATGGAGACGAAGTAGACCCCAGTTGGGGTTAGGGTGGAGCCAAGCTGGTTGAAGGCACCTTCTCTTTGCAACATGCCAAGACCCTTTCAAAGGTTTCATAGTCCAAAGCTGCCACCAGCACCAAGGACACCCCCCAATTCGAAGAAGAAAGGGAACCCTTGACACCAATGACCCCTAGCACTGAAGGAGATCTCAGATCTGAGCTGTCTAGAGCCGAAGCACCAAGATGGAGGGATGGCTCCAAGAATTTCAGTGTCAACTCACCCCCTCTCAGCAATGAAGTTTTGGCTCTGAGTCTCAACTTAATCTGAAGGCATCTGAGTCGAAAGAGAGAGGGAAGCAGTCAGCATTGAAGTCATGAGTAGCTCCTGTGCCAGCAAAGATGCTCCAATTCCCATCTGCTGCAGTAACACCAAATCTGAAGGGACAGTCAGCACAGATTCAAAAAGTGAAGGGGTAAGATGACCAGAACTCAGTACCGTACTTTTCCAGGGGACAGTACCATGATAACTTCAAGCTGGATTTGCATCCTTAAAAATTTCCTCATTATCCTTTCCTGAAGGATAGGAGAGTATAAGTTAGGACTTACTAGTCCTGGTGAGTATCTGGCTCATGGAGAAGGTGATCGGGCCCAGTGAGTCGTCGGATCTAATTTTCAAGCAGTTTCTGGATCGGGACAGAGCAAAACTGTCAGTTCTGGTGAATGTTTCTTAGCAGAATAAGTGGGTGTCTTGCTCCTCTCTTTCTCTCTTTTTCTCATTGGACTCTTTTTTTTCCTTTTCTTACCCCTTAAGTTTAGGGCAATCTTTTTTGAAGGGGGATGCAAAAGTCATTGATAGGGGAGCCCCTGCCTGTGCTGGAAGGAGCCCCTTTAAAACAAGTCTGTCCCTTCGCATCTGAAGCAATCTGCCACTAAAGCAACATAAGACTGAAAGTTCATATCCAAATGTGCTGCACCCAAGCAATATACACGTTTAGAGTGTGGGTCCTGGGGTGGAGGTTTATGCCCACACTCCGAACACTTCTTGAATCCAGTTGAGTCCAACATGGTGAGTATATCCGAAAAAAAAGTGAAGGTTAAGCCCGAACTACATTTATACTTAAATAGCAAAAAGATTACTACAACTAAATATAAACACATTTCCTATCTATGTTTTTTTATAACAAAAAACAACTAGGTATGAAAGACCTGGAAACCTTAAATGAATAAACTTACTAAACTAATGAACTAATAACTAAGATTATGCCTAATCACATGAAAAAGGAATATAAATATAAAAAGAGAGAGAAAACTCTTCCATTGTACAAAGGATTAGCTTGTAATTCAAAGTATATAGCAAGTCAAGAGCTCTACTACATGTCCATAACCTTCGAGCGGCAAATAAGATCTGAGCATCAAGGGTAGAGCCTAGGGAGTTATGGGTAGGGGAGGAGTTAGAAGTCTGGATCCAAAGACGCTATGAAGTTGGCACTGAGGTCGAATATGGTCGGATCCAACAACCCATACATTTGGAATGGGTGCAGCCCCTTGCATATTATGTCCAATATGTAAGTTTGAGATAGCTGCCATTTGAACTTTGATAATAGAAAAACTAAAACCTTTGTTAAAAAGTTCAGATGAAAATGCTAATACGAATGGAAGGGTGCTGAAAAGGGGGTCCAGCCCTTTGGAGACAGCAAAGCAGAGAACCTTTTTCCATTTACTGTGGTATACCTTTTTTGTAGCTAGCTTCTGAGAAGCTGATATGATTAGGACAACTGTAGTGGGGAGCCTGACATCTCTGGCTACGGTCAAAACTGGAGAAACCATGCGGTCAATTCCATGGACTTTTGGTTCGGAAGAGGCAATCTGGATGGGTGAGTTAGAAGATCTAGATACTGATCCAACATCCAAGGGGGGTGTACTAGTAGAGGCCACAGTAAAGGGAACCATGTCTGCTGGGACCAGAAGGGAGCAATGAGGATAACCCTGGCCTTGCACTGTCTAGCTTTCTCTATAAACTTGTTTATTAGAGGCAAAGGAGGGAAAGCATACAGGAGGCCCAGGGGTAAAGTATAGTCCACAGCTTCCTTAGGTGATTGACCCTGTGGAGGGATCTGGGGGAAGTAACTGCTGCATTTGTAGTTGAGGTAAGGGGCAAAGAGGTGACAGCAAGGTTGGCCCCAGCATAGGAAAAATCAAAATGACCACTGTTGGACTGAGGGACCACTCATGAGGAGTCAAAAGAACCCTGCTTAGTCTGTTTGCTAAAACATTGCATGACCCTGGGCTATGCAATGCTGTTAGAAAGTGGTGTGAAGACATTGCACACTGCCAAACTCTCATGGCTTTTCAATACAACTGGTAAGAATGGGTTCCCCCTTGCTTGCTGATGTACTATGCCACTGCCACATTGTCCTTCTGTATGGAAATCACATCCTTAAGGGAGGTGATCCTGGAATGCCTGCAATGCTAGGAGGACTGCTCTCATCTCCAAGATAGAGATATGAAGATTGGCCTCTTTGGGAGTCCATGTACCTTGGACCATCTTCCCTTTGAAATGTCCCCCACCCAAGAAGGGAGGTGTCTGTGGTTACTACCACCATAGGGGATTCTGTATGGAATGGGCAGCCCTCAGTTACTGAAGAGGATGTAATCCACCAGGCAATGTGACTTCTGCATATCTGAGTGAGATGATTTTTATCATGCAATGGGTGAATGTTTTGAGATCACTATACTGCTAGGGTCAACTGGAGTACCCTCATATGGTATCTGGTTACTGAAACCATCAGAATCATGGATGCCATTAGACCTAAGAGGCGTAAGATAAATCTGGCTGTAGGTGAGGGGATGATGAAGTACCTTTTAGGCTGCTTGACACAGGGATAAAATTCTGGACTGGGGAAGGCTGGCAATCTGTAGGTTGGTATTGAGATGGCATCCTATGAATTTCATTTGTTGGGTAGGTGTCAGATGACACTTGGGAAAATTCACTGTTATTCTTAGCTTCACTAAGAATTGTAGAACAAGATCTAGGAGGCATAGCAGTGGTTGCTTGTAGGTAGCAATTAGGAGCCAATTGTCAAGGTAGGGAAATACTTGGATCCCTAACAGCCACAAATAAGCTGTCACCACTGCCATTATATTGGTCAAAACCCTGGGGAGGGTGTAGTGATACCAAACAGCTGAGCACTGAACTGAAAGCGATTGGCTCCCAGTCAGAAATGGAGGAATTTCCTGGACTGTTTCTCTATCTTCAAATGATAGTAAATTTCCTGAAGATCTACTGAGCACATCCAATCATCCTTCCTCAACTAGCTAGCATGGACTGAATGGTGACCATCTGGAATGTGTCAGTTTCACAGGTTGATTTATGTGGCTGAGATCCAAAATGGGCTGAGATCCCCTATCTTCTTTGACATTAAAAAAAAAGCAAAAAACAGTCCAACTCTGTAATAGTGAAAACCAAATCCCAACAGTCAGCAGAAACAAAGCCCTTTTTGTAGATGTTGTTTTATGAACATCACAGGCTGCTGCTAATATGCTTATTTGGAGGCAGTTGTTTATTTTGATTTAATTGTTATTATTTTTATTGCATCATATTTATTATTGTTAGCATTAATGTATCAATTTCATTATTTAGTCATTTTTATAGGAGTGATGTGTTTATTAAGAAATGTTTTTATACATATACAATACTAAATACGGTTTTAACATCATGAGTGATATGCTAAGGGACATATCACTTTAAGGTGCAAGCACACTGAAGGTCATGTGATATATTGGGTAGAATTCAAAAGGGCTTTGTTTGAAACAATATAACTGTCTGATGAAGCGTTTTTTTTAGAACTGTGAAAGCGCTTACATATTTTCTGTCAGAATAAATTGCATCTTTCAACTTTTGTGGATTTTCAAGTACTTAATTCTTTCTACAAGACTTGTTTCTGCTGGCTGCTGGGATTTGGTTTTCACTATTAAAAAAAAAACTTAAGTAGACTCCTGATTTTAAATGGTCTTGATGGGCCAGTTGGATCACTCTTTTTTTCTAGTAGTTTTGAAATTTCTACTGTTGCTGGTTCCCACTGACTGGGTGGAACACTGGGGACCTTCCTCTTTTTCTGAGGTGGGATTAAAAAAGGGAAATTATCTTTATCATCCATGAATGTGAAGTTATGTTTTGCCATCCTTGTGGGTGCAAACACAAGCATCCTCTGAGTGCCTCCATTGTGCAGCAGTTGGGCAACCATTATATAATGCTAATAGGACATATCTGAGAAAAGACAGCAGAATCCCTGTTTATGAAGTCCACCTCTGCCCCTAGGGTGACATCCGTTTGAGTTAACTCTGTCGCTGCCATACCAGAAGAGTTGTGGGAAGAACTCTGTGATTTTCAGAACCACATTTTGTTTCCTTTTTGTGGAGTAGAAAAATGGATTGCCGCAGCACAGGGAGTCTTGCCATCTTGTTGGTTCTTGGTAAGAGTATCTTTAACTCTGGGTCCGAAAAGTGTCAACCTATCATAGGGGCCATTTACAAAGGACATTTTGAAGCTTTCTACAAAGATGCAGAAGTGCATACAGGTATGACTGTACATGGTGATGCCAGTGCCTGCTACCCTGGCTGTGCCATCAACTAGATTAGAAAGCAGACTCATGGTTACATTAGAAGTTGATTGCAGAGCAGAAAGCTGGGAGTCCATTGTCTTTGAATATCTGAAGGCAAGATACCTGAAAGAGATTTGGGGAGCTCCTTGATGAAATCCCTCTGGAACCTGGTGACATGAGCCAAATAATTCCCTGATCTGACAGCAAAGGTCACTGAGGCATAGGCTCATTTCCTGAACCTGTCCATCCCCCTGGACCCCCTGTTAAGGGGATGAACAGAGGAACTTTCTTCACATAATTCCTTCTTCATGGCAGCTGTTGCCACCATAACATCTACTGGAGGACATTTACTCTAAGGTTTTCTGTCCTTTGGAGCTGTCAAAATTCTATCTGCTTTATTAGGAATGGGCTTCACTATGTCAGATTTTTCCACACCTGTTGAGCCAGGGGATCAATAAAGGGGTCAATAGGTGGTATCACCCAGGATGATGTTGAGCCAGAACCAACTGCTTCAAATTCAAGTGAGAGATCTTGGGTGAACCATTCCCCTCTCTGCTTCATCAAATCAAGGATTTCACCAAAGGTGACATCTTAAGAGGAGTAGTGGGCGACTCTTCACATTATTCCAAATCAGTATTCTCCATGAAGGACTCTGTGCTTCCACTTGCATGTCTGTTTCTTGGGAACTGTTTCTGCTGGGAGATGAGAAGGTTCTGAATCAGACTGGGAGCTGACAGAGTATGGAATATCAGAAGCTTGAGGTTCTGGCTGTCCCTGTCTGACAAGGAGATGGGAAGAAGAAGCAGAATCCTGCTGGGGTTTGGGAGGAACCAGGTAAGAGGGAGGAGACTTCTCTTTAGGCATAGATAGAACTCTATGAAAATTTTCAAAAGTCAAAGCTGTAATCAGCTCTGAGGACCTACTCTTGTCCGCAGAAGGTAATCTCTTGGTGCTGATGTGCCATAACTTTGAAGCTGATCATCAATCCGAGCTGTCGAATACCAAAGCTCTGTAAAGATGGCATCAACTCATCCCTTTGAGTCTCAGCACTTATGCTTTGGCTCCAAGTCTCCCCTCGAATTGAATAAATCAGAGTTGAGACAGAAAGACAAAGTGACTAAGACTGTTGATGCTAATGAAGGTGCCTCAGTGTGGGATGGAACAAGGGAAACTAGTTCCAAGGTTGAGTGGACTGGTGCTGGAGAAATAGAAAGGCATGTTGGACCAGTACTCGGTACATTCCCAGTGGAAGGTATTGACAGAACCCCTAGCTGAATTTGTGCTTTGAGAAACTTCCTCATCATCCTGTTGACATCCTATTCAGCAAGGCTTCAGAACGACCGAGAGAACAATGCTACCAAGTGTGGTCTAGATTATTACTTTTCTTGGAGAATAGGGGAATGGAGTCTCAGTCTCATCTGTTCCGGTGAGAACCATTGAGAACTGGGGCCAAGGAGAAGAGGATCACAGCCAAGATACTGTCACTTCCGACCTCCAAACTGCTTTTGGATCCAGTCCAACCAGAACCATCAAATCAAAGGAATGGTTCCTGGATACTGAAATAAAGATTTTTGTCCTTTTCTTTTTCCTTTTCTTTCTTCTTAGCTTTGGTCCTAGACTTGGAAGCCAGAGAGATGTTGCCAGAAGAAGAGAAGCCTTCAGAATTAGAGGCCCCTGATTGTGGGGAAGAAGCTTCTCTCTTCTTGTTTGAAGAGATCTAGCACTGAATGAAGATCAAGACTGGCAACTGGAATCTAAATGAGAAGCCTAAATGGGGGTCTTGAAGAGACAGCTTGTGCCTGCATTGAGTACATTTTTTTAAAATCTTTGAATGTTTAACATAATTATAATATTCTACATAAAACTGAAACTCCTGAAAACTTTACAGCTAGACAAAATGACCTTAACAACAACATCAACAACAAAACAAGCTGTGTAAAAAAAGTACTAACAGCACCTCAAAAAAGTTTTCACTAAATATTTATGAAAACACAGTCACTCTATACTAAATCACTACATCAATAAAGGAACAACTATCCTAGTCTAATTACTAACAAACTACCTATATAACTACTAAGAAGTATGTACTCACCATAACATTCCATCTGTCTTGTCCATTTTCATTCTTCCTCAACTGTTGGAACTGGTGGGTTCATATCCAATCCTCGGATCCGACTCGGCCTTTACTAAAGCTTGTGGTAACCAGAAAGCTCTCATGCTCCTCCCTTACCCATAATACACCAACTCCTAACATACCCTAGATCTTATTTGCTGATTTACCTGAAAAAAAGACATTTTAAAACATATATATCTATATCTACACACACACACACACACACACACACACACACACACACACATATATATGTACAGTGGATATAAAAAGTGTACACACCCCTGTTAAAATGCCAGGTTTTTGTGATATAAAAAAGAAACCACAATAAATCATTTCAAAATTTTCCCACCTTTAATGTGACCTATAACCTGTAAAATTCAATTGGGGGACCATGTGCCTTGGACTGTCTTTCCAAAGAACTGCCTCCCACCTGCTTTAGGAAGTGTCCGTGATAACTATGGCCTTGGCCTGAGGGAGAATGAAGGGATGACCTTGCATTATCTCATCAGAGTAAATTCACCACAGGAGGTAATTTTTGCATGCCTGAGTTATACTGATTTGGGTGGACAAAAGTTGGTGAAGAAGAGACCACTGACTTGCTAGGGTCCATTGAAGAATTCTCTTGTGGTATCTTACTAACAGAACCAAAACTATTGCAGCAGAAATTGACTCCAATGCTTGAAGGATCACTTGGGTTGAGACAGAAGAATTTTGGATGATCATTTTGCCTTACAATCGTATGGCCTATACCTTTGGTAAAGGAAGGACGGCTGTCAGAGATACTGTGTTGAACAACACTTTGATGAACTCCAATATCTGAGTTGGGTCTAGTTGAGATCTCTTATGATTGATAGTAATTCCCAAGTGAGAGCATAACATGAGTACATAATCTCATGCTTTGATCAGATGATGACTGGCTGGACTGGTTTGAGCCAGTCATCTAAGTACAGAAACACCCGGAATCCAAGCAGTCTTAAGTGAACTGCCACTATTGCCATGCATTTGGTGAAAACTCATGGGGCTGTGGTGAGACCACAGGGCAGAGCTCTGAACTGGTAGTGACTGGTTCCCCAGCTGGAAGCAGAAGAATCTTATAGATCGTCTGTTCATTTTAAAATGGTAGTACGCATCTTGACGATCTACAAAGCACATCCAGTCAACCTTGTGCAGAAAAGGCACAATGGACTGAACCATGACCATCTGGAACTTGGTGTATTGAACTGACTTGTTCAGAATGCTAAGATCCAAAACTGGTCTCCAGTCTCCTGTTTTTTTTGGGGGGTTTTTTTGGCAATAAAAGGAATTTTGAGTAAGTTCCAGACACTTTCTGGTGTGGTGTGACCTCTTGGATGACTCTTTTTTTAGCAGCTTTTTTATTTATAGTGCTGCTGATTTCCTCTGACTGGGTGGAACATCAGGAATTTTGTTTAGTGTTAAGGAAGGGGTAGGGAAAAAGGTATCATATAACCTCTAGAAATAATTCTCTGTACCAGTGAAACTTTTGTAATCTCTAGACAGGCTCTCATGCAGGAATAAATGACCACTGACTGCCTTCAGTGGCATCTTCCGTTAGAGTTCCCCCCTCTGCCTCTGGAAGAACTATCTGGGACTTTCTGAACCACATTTTTCAACCATTTCACTGATTCCTAGAAATGTTCTTTGAGGAGTTGAAAAACACATGCCCACAGCAGACAGGGTCTTACCATCCTGCTCACACCTGGATAGTGTGTCTTTAACCTTGAGGCCAAGTAAATAACTTCAGTCAAAGGGAGCACTGACAAAGGACGATTTGAAGGGCTCCATGAAATCACACAGGTGCATCCAGGCATGCCTCCTAATGGAAATGCCTGAACCCACTACCCTTAAGATACCTTCAGCTGCATGTGAGATGACCCTCATGGACAAATTTGAAATAGACTGTAGGGTAGCCAACTGTAAGGCAATTAAGCTCTCTGCCTCAGAATTAATGGCCTCAGGGAGGGATTTGGTAAATTATTTAATCAAATCCCTCTGGAGTCTGCTGAAGTATGCCAAATAATTCAGCAACCAAAGTACAAAAGTCACTGAAGCATATACACACTTCCCGAAGCTGTTCAGTGCCTTAGACTCCCTGTTAGGGGGATAAACAGAGGAACTTTGTTTTGCAAGTTCCTTTTTTGTGGCCACTGCTATGACCATAGCATCAAATGGTACTCCCTTGCTCCAAAATTCTGTATCCCTGGGTGGTGCCAGGATCCTGTCTGGTCTCTTGGGGATTGGCTCAGTGGAATTAGGTTCCTTCCAAGCCTGTTGAGAGATCAATTTAATGAGCTTGTTGGTGAGCTGAGTCACCCAGTAGATGGGCCAGCTCCAAAGGCTTCTAGGAATACTGATTCATCTTGGGAATGGTTGTTAGTAGACCAGCCGCTCCGTTGCTTGAGGATCTCTAGTATGTCTCCAAAGAAGATGTCCTCAGGTGGTGATCATGGAGACCCCACCAGTCATCAAAATCAGTATCCTCCATGACAGACTCTTGATGTGAGTCTAAGTGCCTCTTTTTGCACTTTCTCTTCCTAGGGACTTCTTCAGTGGGATGTTCTGGAGAACTATTGGAAGATATTGATATACTCTGTTGGGTATCCTGAAGATGTTGAGCTGGCTGTCCCTGTGGAGCAGAACGCTAAGGCTCAAGATGCAAAGACAACTGGGTCTGGGAAGTAGGAGCCAAGGAGGGTGGATATGACTTGCCTTTTGGAGCAGAAAAAACTCTTTCCACTACCTTGAAAGCAAAATGCTTCTGAGAGAAAAAGACTGACGGTTCTGATAAGACATGCTTTCAGACCATCGGCTCCTTCTAACCCAAGGGCAAACCACTTCAGGCAAGGGTCAGAACCATGCTGTCCAGTACCAAGACTCCAAGGGGCAGAGATGGCTCCGGTAACCTCGGAGTCGAATCCAACACCTTGGATCTGGCACTGATGCTGCGGCGCCAAGAGTCATCCATCTCAGACATGCTCAGAGCCAGTGCACTCAGAAATGGTATAGGTATAGAACATACAATGATCTTCAGATCTGGTACAGTTGGATCTCCGATCCTCAGATCAAACTGCACTGAAACCAAATGTCAGATTGGAGAAGGAGACAAAATAGGCTGGGTAGTACTCACAAAGGTCTCCAGACCCAAGAGGGTAGGAGCCAGGAGAACCCCCATATGAATTTAATTTGAGAAGAATTTCTTCAACATACTGTCCACATCTGCTTTGGACAAATTTCTCTTTATCCTTATCTTTATTTTTTTTCCTGATCTTGCTTCCCTATTTCCTCTTTATCTTTTATTAGGACTTTTTCTTCTCTTCATATACTGTCTTCACTTTTGTTTTCTTTTTCTTCATCCTTTTCTCTATATTAAAATCCATCCATAAATCCCCAATTCTGTTACATTTACAGCATTTCAATTTGGATCTTTAGCATCATGACCTTCTTCCCCACAAATATAACATTTCCTCTTATCACATTTACTTATCAAATGATCATCTTTTACACAGGAAAAAAAACATGATCTGATGTTATTTTCATTCCTCAGCAATGAGAAGATGAAGCCCTAGAAGGATAATGCCTTTCCAGAGAAGGAGATGAGAGATAACAGGACACAGGATCCAGACTCTTAGGAGATCGGATCCGAGGTGACTTATCCTTATGCTTCTTCAGATATGAACGGGTTGGATCTGTAGTTTTCATTATTGTTTCTGATCTGAAGAAGTATGACCCAGGGATTTTGTCTTTGGATCCGAACAGGTTGGAGCCGAAGGTTCTGAAATTTTTTTTGTGGCACTTCCGAACCCAGAGCTGAGGAACTTGTAGGGCCCAGGCAATGCTTTTGAGCCTCTTTCTTGCCATATTTCTTGAGAGTTTGAGCCCCAGATGCTGTATCGGATGATTTTGAAGGGAGTAATCCTGTCAACATTAGCTTATTTCTCTGATAGATAATGACCCTGGGATTAAAAACCTTAAATCCAAGTGGACCAGGTCTAAACAATAAACACATATAGCATGCGCATCAGATAATGGAATTTTATGGCCACAGGCCATACATTTTTTTAAACCAGAAGTTTTTTCGCCATATATATTCTAATAGAATTCTACAAGAATAAAGAGAAAGGAGAAAGTTTTTTTTTGTTTTTTTTTTTGTTTTTTTAAAGGGAAACTTTCTACCTTTGCTCACAAAAAGCTGTCACTGCTCAACAGCTAAAAGTACCCATGTCTGTACGGTATGTGAAGGTGGCAAATGAGATCTGGTCTATGGTAGGGAATTATGGCAAGGGAGGAGCTCGAGAGTTTCAGTGTTCCACGCGCTGGAAAAAACAGCCAAGTCAGATCCGAGGTTTGGATCCTGAACCCATTTGTTGAGGAATGAAAATGACACCATCAGATCATGTTTTTTTCCTGTGTAAAAGATGGTCATTTGATAAGTAAATGTGATAAGAGGAAATGTTATATTTGTGGGGAAGAAGGTCATGATGCTAAAGATCCAAATTGAAATGCTGTAAATGTAACAGAATTGGGGATTTATGGATGGATTTTAATACAGATAAAAGGATGAAGGAAAAGAAAACAAAAGTGAAGACAGTATATGAAGAGAAGAAAAAGTCCTAATAAAAGATAAAGAGGAAATAGGGAAGCAAGATCAGGAAAAAAAATAAAGATAAGGATAAAGAGAAAAAGGAAACAGACTGCAACATAGAAGAAGGTTCTAAAATAATTGATGAGAAAGATACAAATTGTAAAATAGTAAAAATAATTATATTGGAAAAATAAATTTAATGGGATAAGTATAAAACAGAAAAAGGATATAGATAGTGCAAAAGAGATAAATACTTTAAATTTACACAATTTCTAGTAAGCTACAACATAGAAATAATGACAAATTTAGAGTGCTTTCAGTAAATGTAAATAATATCAGAATTATAAGTAGAAGAATAGGCATCTTAAATTTGTGTAGTTGAAAGGGTATTTCAGAGCAACACAGTTAAGGCTCCTACATATATAGCACAAGCATAAAACTATAATTCAAAGTGAAAAGAGATGATGGTGAAACAGGGGGAAAACTCAAGAAACAAGGAGAGACTGGGATTTTGGATGCAGACCAATCATATAGAACATTATATTCATAAAGTAGCAGAAAGTATTCTAAAAACTAAGTCAACACGGGAATGGAGAAAGGAGATTCTAACAATAGGGATGCCTCCAATTAAGGATACAGACAATAGGCAAGAGAGGGCTGGAATATATTGGAGAAAACTGGCAAAGGAACCAAAGTACTGGGAGCAAATAACTACCGAGGGAAAGATAAACGAATGGGAATATTCCAAGAACTTATTTGGACTGCAGGTTATAATTTGCCTTCCCTATCAAAGACTGGTATCAAAGTATAGGAAAGGAGAAAGAAATGGGGGGGGGTCCTAAATGAAAGACCAGCACTGGTAGAGTTCTAAGTAGAATCTAGAACAGAAGTTGCCATTAAGAAAGGAATAATTACTAGAGCACATAAAATATTTTAGGATAACTATAAGAATCAGTCAGAAGAGAGACTGGGCAAGCAATTCACAAAGAAACAATGGTGTATATGTATGTATATATATATATATATATATATATATATATATATATATATATATATATATATATATGTCACCCAAATATACAAAAACATCTAGAGGATTTAGGATCTTTGCTTGGAAGTGTTTCAATACATAATTTTGGGTCTATCTCAGAAGATCGAAAGTTCAAAAGACTGAAAATCAAAATATCTAAAACTCCAAATATCAAAAATATTTTTAATGCAGGGGCAACCCCCCTCCCTACACCCCCTAATTATAGATACCAACTCCAAGCTTGCTCAACACTGGAGAAAGGGAAAATTCCATTTTTGATATTTTGAGTTTTAGATATTTTGATTTTCAGTCTTTTGAGCTTTCGATCTTCTGAAGGGGATACGTGTTTTTATACCCCAAGTAGACGCCAAAAAAAAATTCTTCAGGTAGACAGTAAATGCTGGAGGCATGATGAGGATGAAAGATGTAACTGGGAATATATTTTCTGGGAGTATAATGAGTTGGCAGACTTTAAATATTCCCTGCAGACTGCTCTGTTGGAGATGCTGGGCGAGCAAATTGGAATAACTAGTGGAAATTAATTTTTGAGCTATGATACAGAATTGGAATTGCCTAGATATAGTAAGGCCTTGCTAAGTCTAGCTATGATTGCTGCCAAAAAAGCAATTATTAGAAAAAGGAAATCAAAGTCTAAACCAACTTTACTAGAAGTAGTGAAGATAGTAACAGAGATAAAACAACTAGAACTGGGATCTTCAGAAAATGGTAGGAGCAAATTATTTAGGTAAAAATGGGAAATGTGGGTTCAATACATGCAGAGGAGGAAAGAGGTTTAAAAGAAGGCAGGATTTGAATGAGCTACTTAATGATTGACTGACAATGACAGGATATATTAAAAGTGATCTATAATGTTTGCAGCTACAGTTGTGTTGGCACTGTTTGTAATGTATAATCCAACTGTGATTGTGTTGCTATGGTTTATTTTGATTTATATAAATGTAAGATCACCTATGTCATACATGATAATTTAATAACGATGTTTCTTGTTTAAAAAAGCAAAGATATTATTTACAAGGTAAAAAAAGTAACGGTATCAGCTTATTTGAGTAGCATAGTTAAAGAGAATACTAGTATAATGAAAGAAATGAAAGATGATACAACATAGGTAAGACAATCTCAGGAACAAATTAAATGTATCATAATAAATTAAGTAAAGAAAATGTTTCAAGATAGAAATAAAGTACAAAAAAGAATGGCATGTTAAAAAATTAAAAGTACAAGAAAATAAGGAATTGGAAAAATGTCATATGAATTAGATAAGGTACTTGAACAAATTAATTTACAATCAGTTAAAGGATCAGATGGAAAAGGATATCAATTTTATAAGAATTTTATGGACTGGCGAAAAAAATACCTCTCAAAAGTTATGAATGAGTGGTTAAATTAAGGCTTTATGTATAAAGATTTATGCAGTGGTATACTTAAATGTGTATGGAAAAAAGGAAGATAAAAATAAAATTGAAAATTGCAGACCTATAGTACTGAACAAAACAGATTACAAGATTTTTATGAAAATAATTCAGAAAAGATTGGAAAATAAAATGAAAAGTATTATGGAGGATAGCAAATTTAGTTTAAAGGGAAAAAGAAGCCAGGAATTATTATTCATAGTAAGGGAAATTGTGGATGATATTATAAACAGGATTGATGAGACCAAGATCATGATAAAAGATTAAATAAAGCTTTTTATACAGTACAACATGAACTGTTGTGGACAATTAGGGAAGAGTATAACATTAGTAAGAAAATTAAGAATGTACGTTGCTCTTCATATAATAAAAATAAATTAAGAATTTTAGTGAATGAATGGGTAAGCAAAGAAATAGATATAAAGAATGGGATATGTTAGGGGTACCCTATGAGTAGTACATTATTTGCATTAGTTGGGAATGTATATAAATTTGCACATGAGACGTGCTACTTATATCACCAATGAAGGGATAACAATTCCAGTCAAGTATACTTATGCAGGCAATTTTATATTAATTACGAGAAACAAATTGTGTATGAAAGAAATTATATGTTATATACAATAAATACAATAGGCATGGCTTTAAATAAAGAAAAAAAGTAAAGGACTGGGTGATACAGTAAAGATAGGAGGAGTATCTTTCTCGATTAAATATATCTCTGTGTTAGGAATAAGATTTGGGGATAAAAATGTAAGTGAGGAACAGCAGAATAGGATACTACATGAAATAAAGGAGCTTTTTTTTGAAAACATACAAGCTATCCTTTAATAAAAAAGTTTGTTTAATTTATTCAGTTATACTAGGAAAGACTGCATATTTAGTTAGTGACTATATGTTGTCAAAAATCTATGAAAAAATAAATACTACAAATATATATTTCTTTATATGGGGTTCAGGACTGAATCCAGTGAAGAGAGTAGTCTTATACATGGACAAGGAAGATGGAAGTTTGAAATTAATAAACCCAACTGTGTATGCAGCTTCTTTGAAGTTATATGAAGTTTTGTTTTGGATAAATGACAAAAAGGAAAGGTTAGAAGTAAGTCTAATATAGTACAAATATAAGAGGCATTAAATATGTTAAAAAAATTTCAAAAGAGGAAAAGTATGCTTAAATGAAGTAATGAGGTGTTACCAAGAAAAAAATATTTTATGGAAAAATTTGAGGAAATAGAAAATGAGAGGAAAGTTTGGTATAAAAATATCATGATACAATATTATTATGCTAATCCATGGGCTGAGCTAGCTAAAAAAAAAGTTAAAGCTATAAAAGTATGAAAAGGATGGTATAATAAGCAAATAGAATGTTAAGATTTTTATGGAGATTAGTGATTAATAAATTACCAGTAAAGGGAAATATGTGATATAAAAATCAGTTAAATAGTTTGTATATATTGTGGTAAAGAAGAAACTACAGAACATGTTTTCTTAAAATGTATAAGGGTTGCAAATTTGTGAAAAACTGTGTGTAAAGAAAATTTGTTTAAAACTATAAAGTAGGTAAATGAAATAAATATGGATATGATTATGTATGGATATTATAGCCATAAAAACAAGGACTATGTTAGTAAAAATAGATAAAAGATAACTTTTATGTTGTGTGGACCATCTGTAATGAAATCATGTTTAATAGTAAATGGAGACTAGCAGTAATTTTAAGAAAAAGTAGATGGTGGTTGTGGAAAAAGGAGTAGGGGTCAAATAAGATAATGAAGATAAAGTTTAACAAAATAATAATAAAAAGTATGATATCTATGACTATATGGCAATAATGGAAAGGGATGGAAATTTGTACACTGTATAAATTTGTAAATATGTAAGTTTGTAGATAGTATTATACACTGTTTTTTTAAATAAAGAACCTTTATTCTTTTCGATAGATGCCATGGGATCTTGTATATCTACCTAAACTACAGACAACTCAGGCAAATAGGGCCTTGGCTTAACATCTTAGCCAAAGGATGGCATACTCAGGAGTGCAACACCCCCCTTTCTTATGCCGCACTGCAGTGTCAGCAACCAGTCTACTTGGTGTGGGAACAGAAACCACAGCACTTTGCACCAAAGGCATGTGTGCTACCTATCATGCCACTAACACTGCATCTTCATAGGTTCACAGGTAAATAGTAGAATATCAGTCTACAGACTATTACATGCCTAGCCAATAACCAGAGAACAGAATCAAACCCTGTGCCATGTATTTCTGAGGAAAAGACATTAACCATTATGCCAACCTTGCTCCACTATTTTTTTTTTAATTTTCTTCACCACTTCCCTCTTACCCAAGCCATTCACCTCCCTTTTACACAGTCTTCCTCGAGTACCAAGCCTCACACATCAAACTTGTGCATCTTAGCCCCCTAGCAGTATAATGTTACAATTCTCCCTTTTAAATGTATTACCCTTTCTTTTACTCTTAGAAAGACTGCCCACTCACTCTATATTCTGTGTAATTAAATGCAGCCTCCCTCCCCCTCTGCCATGCCATGTGGGGACCTGACCCAGGATCAGCTAACCAACCCTTCTCACAGCTAGATCTGAGACCTCTACTGGCCACAGTCTATGAGGTTTATAGGTTCATAGGTAAGTACTAGGTTAGATACACTTTGGACCATTTTAAGTCTAGACAGTTTCCCTTCGTGAGAATCATACCCTGTACGTCTTGCCTGTGAGGTAAATATCTTAACCATTATGTCAACTCCCAACCCGCATAACTTCACATTTCCATAGAAAAGTGAGACTACAAAATGTTTACTTGTGTGGGACTATTTAAAAGAACTCCATTGCTCCCACTACATTAGACCTATCCTAGCAAAACCTGCAGCTTCCAATCAAGTCCTTCTACTTTATATCTCCCTTGCTATCTCCTTTCTGAGCCCTTTCAATCTGCCAACTAGTCCTGCTTCCTACTTAAACTGTTACATCATTCACCCTTAACCCCTCTTAGTAACTGCCTACCCCAGTATCTGTCAGGATAATTCTGCACCATTCCTTCAGCTTCTCTCACTCTCTCCTCATTCTCCCTGTCCTGTTTATCGGTTGCTACTCACTCTCCTGCTCACATGTACTGATCACCCTTTTACTTTCTCTCACAGTCGTAGTGTCCTCCTCCTACACATTTACTATCTACCACTCACCTACACTGCCTTTGCTCTCCATGCCCTTTTCTTCCCTTTCACATTAATTTGCTAAACAGTATTTTTACACATAATCACATTTTCTAGTGATAATGACAAGACCTCAGCTATAGCCTAATTTATCTTTAAATATTTATATGGTTAACTAAATAAACTGAAGCAACTTTCTTTCTGCATTACACCACCTCTATGATTTCTACAGCATGATATTCACCTCCTACCAATTCTTGATATTTCATATAGCTTTACTCCCACAAATATTCTTCTATTATGATCACCTCAACCCCATCACATTTCCTTCATTTTGCATACATGATGCATTGAAATTTGACAATGGCTTATCTCAATTTCGTCTGCTGAAATATCATATTTCCAGCTTCACATTCTCATGCAAGTCTGCACCATCTCTTCAATATAAGCCTGCTCATCAGAACATTAACACATCACCATCACCTCTTCAACAACATTATCACTTTCACCACTTCAGTATGCAAGGCACTATCTTCAATTGCAGGAGCCCACTGTACTTCAGCAATGTGCACTTCCCTTCTTCATGTTTATCAGGAAATAATTTCCTCTTTCCTCACTTTCTACTCATCTTTTCTATAGTTTGCCACTTCTGCCACAGCGTCTCTTGTCTTTTCACAACATCTCCACTGTCCTCCCTCCTTACATTACTCTACTTGAAATCACTGGATTACCGGAATATCATCCAAAGACACCAACTGTCCTGAGGGCCTACTTTTCACCCTTCCAAGCATTCAGCTGAATGGTCACACTGTGCTTCAGCACTGTGCCTCCATCCTTCTACTCTGACCATATTTTCACCCCATCTTTTCAAACGGCTTATTTCCTGGTGACAGAAAGATAGCTGCATATGTGTGTCCATATATGGCATCACTGACCAATTTCTATGTCCTTGCCATAACACATATGTATCTCCTCCCAGCCTTTACCACTGTCAGCATTTCTCTGCCTTGCACCCTGCATCTCACTTTCTTCAAGCCAAGTTGTCTCTTTGTAAGAATCCATAATCCACTGCCTAATCTCCACATCACAGCTGACCAGTCTGGATAATTCAGCTGTGCCCTAGCCACACCTTGTCTCAGTCTCCAAAGAAACTTCCAATGTTACTGGCACCTCTACTTCAGTATGACAGCATAGCCATTGAAGACTTTCACTTTTGTCCAAAAACGCCAGCTCCCTGTCTCAATCTTTATTTAAAAGTCAGTCCTTCACAACAAAATGTTGCTGCTTAAGAATTAATTACCTCTGTTATATCTCCTAAGGGTCTTTTTCAGTTCCTGCTTCAATTGCTGCAAATCCAGACCATCCACTACCTCAGACAGCCCAAGGATCCTACCATCCTCCCTTCTGGATCTGTTTTTAAAGTCATCAATGTTAGGTCGCAATTGACTGATCTTCTTTGATCCTCAGTGCTTGTACTACATTTCCTTCCAGGACAACTATTTCTATCACATTTAAATGACTAGTCCACAGCTAGCTTACTTCAGCTTTTAGAACAATGACATCCTTTTCTGCACCAACAGGACTTAACTGAAGGCCATCCACCTCTCCCACTAAAGCACTTAACATTAGAAGAATCTAGCCTAATTTCTCTTACACACTGGTACATACATATTTAGTGACTATTTGCTTTTCCATACATTTGTACACCAAATGCTAGGAGAAAACACACACCTCCATCACCTTTTATCAGCTGAAGATCTGCTGTAAATTGTGGAGCTAACTCAAGAAGCAGCCACCTTGTAATAGACTCATAAGCATCCTCAAGTGGTGCCTAGCTTGCCTCAAGGTCATCTTATGTAGTAAAGAGATGGTATTTATATCTTGAATAGTCACTGGTTTTGCTTTGGTGGAACCAAGTTCACTGATAGTATGGACACTAACTTTTTTGCAAGCAGCACCTACAAAATATGGTAGCTCTTCAGGGGCACAGGAAGGAACCAGTAACAGTTGAAGCTGTAGTAATACTTGCTGGTGGATGAACACTAGTGCAAAGTAAGAATGAATTTTAGTAAAGAAAGATGTTGCAGTGATGTCTGTGGACACGTAATAGTTATGTATATAATGGATGTTGGAAGAAGAATGCAAAGTACATGTGTTTGGGTGCCTTATCAACTGTTGCTACCTCTCTTGATTCTGTATCACTCTTAAGTCATCTTCAACAGTGGATGGACATCCTTATCTCCTCTTGCTTTCTTCTTGTCTCTCCCAAATCTGCTTTACTAAATCATATTTGGTTATTTCTGCATATGTTAGTAAACCCTTTGATATTTTCTGTATCTGGACTATTTTGGCTTCCACTCTGATGATGTCATTTCTTCATTTGTCCCAAATGCTACTTGACACCTACAGGCCTAACAAAACAATAGGTAGATTACTTTATAAATGCTCCTTATTTCAAACTCGGAACAAACTCCCAACTAATCTATGTTCTATCCAATCTTTAATCCATTTTAAAACAGAATTGAAAAACGTCCTTGCTAACTCTCCCTCCTGCACCTGTCATCACCCTACCTAACAAATACCCTCCCACTCGTCAGACTACAATCAATTTCTCCTCTCTTTCATGTTATATAACTTTATAACAACTTGTACTGTAGTACCTTACCAGTGCCACTGAGTAACACTATACTTAAAGCTCATCTTCTTCTCTTCCTTAGCTACTATACTTCCACCACTCATTTCCCTTCTTCTAACTGTTCTCTTTCAGTCTTCTAACTCTCCTATAGATTCCTCCCCACCCTTCTACTTATTACCTTTTCTTCCTCTCTAACAACTTGGTGTAGTCATTAAGACATTTTTGGGGCTTATTTTTCTGTAAATTTTCTGATGCCCTATTTGCAAATCCATATTTTTCAACTGTTTCTTTTCTTGCCGAATTTTATCATTTTGTTTCCATTATGGCTTGAATGTATGTAGTTACACATTCATATGCATATTACTAGTATGTAATTTTGTTATTGTTATTTTTTTTTGTGTGTGTTGCTTTTATCCTCAGGTCTCCACTGAAAATGGGTCACCAGCCCAGTTGGACTAACCTGGTTAACAAAAGACAAATAAATAAAATAGATAAATAAATAAATAGTCTGGATCCTACTGACCATTTCACACACTTCATCTCCATCACTTCAAGCTTTTTCATCTACTCTGCCTTCACTGGCTAGGATTCTGCTCAATACAAAAGCATCCTTGTTTTGTACACCTTACTTTTAAGCTTTTTTGGCAGTCTTCTGTCATACTTTTTGCCAGGCAGCAGCAGTTCTGATTCTAGCTTTGACCTCCTCATTCAGATTTCCATTCTCTTCATCCACTCCACCAAGATACTCAGAGCTGTTAACCAGTTCTACTATTTTTCCATTTCATCTCAATTTTCAGCGCCTTATGTTTTCCCCAGCTGCTGCCATAATCACTCTCTTGTCTGTACTTAGTTTCATCCCATGTGCATTTCATTCCCTTATCATTTGCCAAAGTTCCTGTTCAGTGTCTGTAGTGCCAGATCACCTGCATATAGCAGCTTTGTTGATCTGACCCTGCTGCACATCTGCTCACACTGGGAACGGCTCTATAAGTCCAAATACTGTTTGTATTTATGTCACTGGATCCCTGTTTGCAGCCTGCACTAATTCTACCAATGCTTCTGGGATGTCAAACCATCCCACAACTGCTAAAATCGGTTTTCTTATGACTTTGTCATACGCTTTCTCTAAGTCTGGGAATGATCATTTGGAGTCTCTCCTCTTATCCATCTTCTTCTCCAATATCTACCTCACTACCCACATCAGGTCAGTTGTACTGCATCCTGATCTTGATTTCTACTACTCTCCTTATCAGTTTATCAGTCACCTTCTCCAGTACTTTTATGTTGTGATACAGGAGGTTGATACCTCCGTACTGCTGGCTGTACAGAGACTGCAAAGTACTTGTACCTGTAAGTTAACATAAGCATCAGCAATAATTTGGATTTCAGTTTGTGGTTTCAATGAGGCTCTACAGGACTGTTGTTTTAATGTCAGTTAAAGTAAAGTATTTCAAATAGATCAAACAGAGTAAAACCTCCCCCTTATGAACAACAACGTTCTCAAATCATCTTTCTGTCTCACTCTCTATCTTGTACTATATTGGTCTACACATGGATGAGAGAATTACCTGCCAGGGACTGCTGCTGGACTAAAATAAATATCCCTAATTAAAAAAAAAAAAATTAATTAATAACCATAACTTTGTGCGGGGAGAAGAGTGCTAGGTTCTCATAACCTGCAGCTGAAGGACTGAACCTGGAGTTTCTAAAATCAGTATAACTTGGACTACCAGATAAAGGCAAGGTGGAAGGGCTGTCATTACCATCACTATTGTTAGTGGCCCACATCCCACACATTGCCACTTCATTTAACTCGTATCCTTTAGAATGAGGAGGAAGAGTTCAAGGATAAGAAATGTATTGTATAAAAAGTAGTTTGTTCTGAAGCTGCCATAACTTTTGCAAACAGTATGACCAACATCCAGTTTTTTTCCTTATATTTTCTCTTTAGCTACCTAGCTATCAAGACTATCTTAGCCTTGCAACCTTCTTCTCTTTATTTTTCCTTTTCATCCTCCTTATGTGTATTGTTTCATTCTCATTTTGTATTCTACTTTCTTCTGATTTATTCCTGTAGTCTTCAGCTGAAGCTGAAGCCTTAACTGTTTTTCTTTTGTTTGTTGGAGGTCTGAAAAGAAGAGGTAATACTCAGCAGTTTACTTCCACTGCTGTCTGCTGATAAGACTGTTACTGCTGCAGGAAGGCCAGTTGACAGCAACATAGTATACCTCGAGACAAACACTCTTCAGTTTATGGTGAAAACATGAAATCTGCTTTGTGAAAGCTTACTTGACAGGCTTTCAGAGAGTATAAAATTTGAAGAAATTCTGGATGAAAAGAAAACTCAAAAAGTATAAAGCTATAATGTATAGGAACACCACTGGAAAAAAGCAAAACAATGTTGTGATGGCAAAGAGATATAACATATATGAAATGGCCACTTTTTTATATCAACATAGGCTTTACAGGTCGTCTCTGGTTGAATGCTTGTTGCAAACCAGAAAGGGAATCTGACAGTGGCAGGCTAGTGTCTTTCTGGTTACTATCTTCTGCAAAGACAATAAAGAGCGGGATATCCAAAACTGTTCAGAGATACTAGAGAACATCAGGGCAGTAAGGACTTGCTTCTAGAGTTAGACACCTGACAATCAGACCCCTATGGTACCTACACTCAGCTATACATCTCAGGACACTAATTTAGCAAGAGTGGGGCAAAGTGGGCAATTGCCCCAGGCACAAAATGTTATGTGTCATGATCAAAAGGTAGGGTTTTTTTTCTGTACCAAAATGCCAGTACAGAAAGACACCTGAATTGCAAAATTACTGTAGGAAGCTAATCCATTCGCATAGTAATCCAAAGTCACTGTTCTTTTTTATTTTGCTCTTCTCTTGAGGACTGGGGGATGTGATTTGGTCTGGATTACTATAGGAAGCCAACAGTCTTCCTACAGTAATTCTGAAGTCTTTTTTTATTTTTAGTTTTGTGTTGACAGCTGGTGGGGGCTTGAATTTCGTGGGACATAAATGACTAACATTACTTTTTTTTTACTATTTTTTCTATTGTTTCTTTGCTTTTTTGCTTTTTAGTTGAAGAGCTGGGGGGGGGGGGATGCAGATTGGGTACTGTACTGCAGTTTGCAGAAGTTCTTTTTTTTTACAT
The DNA here is from genome assembly GCF_019279795.1 of Protopterus annectens. NCBI lineage: Eukaryota > Metazoa > Chordata > Ceratodontiformes > Protopteridae > Protopterus > Protopterus annectens. The sequence goes on along the minus strand of NC_056743.1, from coordinate 1,918,646,472 downwards.
GAACAGCTGAGGGGTGGGGCACAAGTTTGCGTGACCGCACAGTATGCTAGATGAGCCTTTGTCTCAGAATAAATCAGACATTCAAACTAGTTTTGCTCATTTCTAAGGGTGACATCTACATAGGGTATTACTATAATTATTTTGCAAATGTTTACCTCAGATGCTACTTCAGCCAATAAAACTGTAAATATAAACTTACTGTGCTCTCATTATATGTATTTATTTGTTCTGTATTCACTTTTTGGCTTCCAGCAGTGATGAGCTGTCTGACTACCTACAGCAGCTCTCCTCTCCACTCCTTATTAAACTTAGGGCATTACTTACTCTTCCTTTCCCCCAACCAGAAACATAAGTAAGACAGACAACCCAGGAGAAGAGATGTTCTACTGCAGCCTTTTGGCACATACGAAGGCTTTCTATATGTTCTACCTTCCCTTGGCCTCTAGAGGACACTACTGCAGTACAATGCAGACTCTCAGGGACTGTATGCTCCTCCTTACCTACTCTAACTGAAATGCATACACTCTATTGGGCAAGCCAATGTCTAGAGCCTTTTGTTTATTCTATTTGCTCAATAGGCAGTGTTTGTGCATCAGGACCTTGCAGCGCTCCTCTTCTTTGTGTACAAGCTATGATTGGCTGCTCCCGTCCTTCTCTATCTAGCTTCTCCAGTACCTGATGTTGCTATCTGAACATGGGTCACTTGAGACATACTCAGAATTCCATCATTCTATGCGCCATGGAGCCAACTACCATACATATTTATTTTTTAAATGATTATCAGTCTGCCTGATCTTTAGGATTCCCCAACTACTTCTTTGTTTAAGTCATTTCTGTATTAAAAGCACACATACACATTTTAATAAATGTGTCACTTTCTGATAGATTAAAACAACATTCTCTGAACAGCACTGTTTATCCTATATATCCATATAAGATAGTCTTCTCCATAATGAGAATGTATTTATTAGTGAATAAAGTGATAGATCATCAAAACGGTGGTGTACAAATATGACACTCATTTGCACTATACAATTGTGTACTCCATCTAGTGATCCATATAATCTGTACAAATGACAATTTTTTTTTTTTTGCATATGAACCACTTGCCCTGACAATGTACCTTTTAAACTGCATGGAAAATCCTCAACACTTCAAAATTATTCGGTCTAAGGGTACCTTTCTCTCCCATACAGCATTTCCAAAAATGGATTCTGACAGTGATGTGTTTCTGCCTTCCTGTGTTGTTAGCAAACTGGAGAATGTATAAACCTTCCACTATCTTAACATTCTTGAAAAAGCAAACAGTCGGGTTTAAATAAGCATGGTTTAACAGATCTGTTCTCAGGCTCACATTGTTTTAGGTAGAACCTATTAATTGTATTTTCAAGTCCAATCTGAATATTAGAAATTTTTTCTAATTTTGTTTTCTGCATTGATTTTTCCAGGTAATATAATACATAATAATTAAGATATAGTGTTAATACAGCAACAAATGTTATTAAGTATATGAAGCACATGAGTGACTCACATAATATAACATATCAGTCCATCCTTCCATAGTGATGCACTGGAAGACAGTTAGAATAGCAAACAGAATGTTGTCAAACTGTGTGATTCCATAATTGGGCCCATCCCAGTACTTCCGACATTCTGTTCCATAAGGACACAGTCGTGATGGAGGTTCTGTGCCACATGGTGCTTCCTTTTCTATTTCACCTAGAAAAGCAAAACATATATTTTGATACAGTCTACAGGTACATTTCTGTTTAATGTTTATTATTTACAACAATGGCTGATTTTACTGAAGACTAATATCTCAAGATGACTTCAAGAAACTGCAACAGCAAAACAAAAAAAAGAAATAATTTGCTATATATCAATGTGTTAGTATGGGGCATGCTGCGAAATAATCATTTTACAGCCATATATAACGTTTCTGGATTTTATTCTGAAACAACACTGCTAGGTTCTCATAAAACCCTGATTACCAGCTGTCCTTAAGGTCAGCACTACATTTCTGCTTTAATAAGACTGCATCTCCATCTGTTGCTTTCTTATCTTCAGTACTTTCAAAAATCCACCACATCCTTTTAAACACCTTTATTAAATTATCAGTGAAGACATAGGCACAAATACATCAATAATGGATCAGCTATGCCGCATCCTGATCTGAATCCAAAGTGCTCATTATGGTTGCCATCTTTTCAAACAACCAAAGTGGGACATTTTGTGAAGAAATTTGAGATTTTGCAGGACAAGATATACCCATGGCCAGTGTAAAGTACGGAATTCACTTTTTTGCCCAAATAAAAGCTAATTTTTACAACTATTTAGATACTTATGCTATTTCATACTGCAGCAGCTGGAGAGGCCACAAAAGTTCCTCACCAAAAGGATAAAGGGTCTCAAACATCTGTCCTATGCCCGACTGCAGAGAAGCTCTACTCACTCATTGCTCAGAGGTGACCTTTTGGTTAACTTAACTAACAGAGCTCAAATACAAGGCCATGATGATGAATTGAATGCTTCACCTCAAAAATCTAGGCCAATCCCATAGAGGCGGGAGACAAAGGACCGAGACTTAATAATAGGAGGCTGCACATGGGAGGATAGATTCATCACCCAAAACTCCTAGACTGTGGAATAAATAAAATATAATATATATGAAGAGCAGCACTGCCTTGCCTTGTTCAAGAAGAGAAATCTTGACCAATGGATGGGAGATATACCCCAGGATTACCTCACCTGTCACTGCTCAACAGAGGCACAGCACAAAATAATGGGTATAGTCCCCACTACTAAAGGGTGGGGGGCCATAAAACTATACTATGGGCTTTGTAATGCCCTCTCGGCAGATAGCCTAGTATGAACCTATGAACCTATGAACCAACATTTAGGTGTTTCTAGATACAAAAAAAAGAAAGTTATGTACTCACCATAACGTTCTATCTGTATTGTCGATTTTTCAACTCTCCTCACATATGGGTCCAGATCCAATCCATCAGATCCAACTTGGCCGTTACTATGCTTGTGGCAACCAAAAAGCTCTTGGATACCTCCCCTTATCCACAGTGCATCTTTCCCCATTACCTCAGATCTTGTTTGCTAGAAGTATTACCATAGAAGAATGAATTTTAGTTTTCAATGTCAAAAAGTTTTTTTTAAGGAGATCATTTCTGGAGTATAGGAAAAAACAATCTAAGACTTGAAATTCTCTTCCCATTCAACCAGGAACCCAAAGGAAGGGGGTTGGAGGGAGGGGATGTGAGGACAAATGAAAAATCGGCAGTACAGATGGAATGTTATGGTGAGTACATAACTTCTTTATCTGATATTGTCAAATTTTCATCTCATCCTCACATATGGTACCAAGTCCCCAGCTACCTTTACCCCAGGTAGACTCACTGGAGAATGTTCTGCAGAACCATCGAACCAAAGGAGGCTCTTCCACTGGAGATCAATTCCAACTTGTAATGAGAGATAACAGTATGATGGTTTGCCCATGTGGTTGCTGCACAAATAACATCCATGGAAGAATTTGTCTGAAAGACTACATATGTGGCCATCGCCCTGATAGAGTAAGCTCAAATGGATTTGAAAGGTGGCATGTCTTTCAAGGAATAAATGAAAGGAATGCAATGAGAAAGCCATTTTGACATGGTAACTTTGGAAGCAGGTAGGCCTTTTCTAGGGCCTGCAATGGCAATAAATAACTGACTTGCTTTCCAAAACTCTTTAGTTTTACGTAAATAAAAATGCAACTATCTATGGATATCCAACAAGTGCAGGACATATTCACCCTTATTACTAAAATTAGGGAAGAAAACAGGCAAATGAATGGTCTCATTAACATTTGTTTATGAAACAACTTTAGGCAGAAAGGAGGGTTGGTACACAAAGAGACTCTGTCTTTATGAAAGACCAAATATGGAGGCTGAGAAGATAGTGCCTGAATTTATGATATCTTCCTTGCAGAGGTGATAACACTAAGAAAATAGTTTTCCAGGATAGGAACTTAATATCACAAGTGGCTGCAGATTTGAAGGGCTTTTAAACAATCAGACATAGTACCAGATTAAGGTCCCAAGGGAGACAATGCATTTTCCCTCCCAGCTACAACATCCTACGTCTTGATAGAACTCACAAAAAAGGTGGTGGAGTTGCCATTATGTACTGAAACCTCCTAACCTTATCCCCAACTAACCCTCCTACCTCCTTTCTCCCAGCTGAACTTATCATAGCCAACTGCAAACTTAACAAACATAAAACTCTAACCCAAGCTGCCATCTACATTCCTCCTGGTGACGACATACCCTTATTAGAACATATTCTCCAGTGGACGTCTGACAATATACCTAATGAAACAATTATACTAGGTGACATCAACATAAATTGGCTCCCCCCTTATCTCCAGCTCCCCCTCTTCCAGCATAAACCTCTATGGCTACACACAACTTATTGCTCTCCCTACCTTCCTTCACAAACCCACTAATACTAGCTCTATCCTTGACTGGATTCTTGTCTCCACACCTAACCTCTATCACCAACCTTTAGCCCTACCAGGCTCAATCAGTGACCACTCCCATATATGTGTCCAGAGATTTTCCCCTCACCTCACTAAACCTCATAAACTTAAAGAATGCCACAAACTAACCAACTTTAACTCTGATACTCTCAACAATTCTCTCTGTTTTATAGACTGATTCTTCCTCTCATCCTTAACTTTAGAAGACACTGTCCTCCAGTTCAACTCTATCTTCCTAAACACTCTGAACTCCTTTTCCCCTTCCAGAACTGTCACAGTGAAATCACGTTGCTCCCTTTGGCTCACCAACCCTACTCGCTCCCTTATCCAACAAAGAGATTCAGCCTGGAAACTCTGGGTAAAGACCAAATCACCTACACACTATGAAAAATACAGAGAACTCCGAAATCTTACCAAAAACGCAAGCACTGATAAAAAGAACTTCTATCTTTCACCCCAAATGACCGAACCTAGACACCCTAAAAAATTCTGGAATAATATCAACCAAATTCTCCATCCAGGGAACCCTTCTACTTCTAACCCCTGCCCTAATAACACACCCCAAGAAACTGCATCCATTTTCAATTCATACTTCATAGATGCCATCAGCAAACTTACTCAAAGCTCCAACCCAACCAACCCCCTCACCTGCCACCACCCCCTTACTGCAAAACAGCCCTTTCTCATTAACTCCTGTTCCAACCAGTTACATTACAAAACTTCTTCTCAAACTTAAACCATGCTCCTCATCCGCTGACAACCTGCCACCTTCTTTCCTAAAGCTTGCAGCTAACTCTATTGCAAATCCTGTCTCCATCCTCATAAACCACTCAATCAGTGAATCCACCGTTCCTACTCCTTGGAAAAAATTCTACACTTTACCTATCCACAAAGGAGATAATTCTGCAGAGCTTTCTAACTACAGACCTATTGCCATACTTTCTCCTCTCTCTAAAATTCTCGAGCACTGTATTCGCAAACAAATCTCAGCTTATCTTACACAAAATAACCTAATCACCCCTACCCAACACGGTTTCCACTCTCATCATAGCATCACTACTGCCCTCTTATCCTTTAATAACTCCATCTCTCTAGCCAGAGACAATGATAAACTAGTGTCTTCTCTGTTTTTAGACCTCTCAAATGCCTTTGACACTGTCTCTTACCTCATCCTCCTCTCCAAACTCTCTGAACACAACCTCTCGTCAGCAAATATCTCATGGTTTCACAGCTATCTCACAGACAGACAGTAATCTGTAAAATGTCTCCCTGCTCTATCCCCATTTCTCCCCATCAAAATGGGTGTCCCACAAGGCTCAATTCTGGGCCCCCTCCTCTTTAATATCTTCACTAACCAACTATTCACATCTTGTCCTCAATCCTCCCTCGTACAGTACGCAGATGACGCTACTATCATTTCCATTGCTGATCATCCCTCCAACCTCCTAACTCTAACACAAACTTCATTTAACCTCACTGAAACCTGGCTTACTGACAACAAACTCATACTTAACTAAGAAGACAAAACTTCTACTCTTCCTCCCAAAATCCCTTAATCATCTTAAAAGATCCTTTACTATTGCGTTCCTTAACAACATTACCATCAAACCTGAATCCCAGACTAAGGTCCTCAGAGCAATAATAGATGATCAGCTTAAATTTGACCTTCATGTTCTTCACTGTATCAAAAAACCCACCAAAAGCTTGGTCTACTCTATTGTAACAAAAGGTTTCTCACACCCAGCTCTAGAATATCTCTATCTCAAGCATACAACCTCTTCTACAGCTTTCAAATACTAACCAACCTACAGCCCTCGCTAATCTCCAAACTCAAAACTAACTACAACAAAGTTGCTAGATTTGCAGTTAATCAGCCTTCTAGATCACATTACTGTCATACTCTCCAAACACTCGGCTGGCTTGAATTTCCTAACCAACTCATATTTACACAAGTTCTCAGCATCCTATCTTGAACAAACCCTCTTCCTGTCCTAGCATCTCTTCCCTAGTCTCCCTCTATAAGTCCGCTCAACCCCTCAGAAGTGCAGACCAGAGTCTCTTACAGATCCATAAACCCAAACAATCTTCGGGACAGAATCTCTAGAGTCCCCTTCCTGCTCTTGCATGGAACAAGCTTCCCATGTCTCTTAGAAACATCACCCACTTTTCTGAATTCAAGAAAACTCTCAAAAGTTACCTCTACAGCACCTGGACCTATCACTATAATCACCCCACCTGAACCCTCCCTCTCTCCATTGCTATCATCACCTTTCCTCTCCTCACTATTGTTAAACTTTCTAACTGCTTTGTATGATTTACTCTTCCTTTTGAACTCAACCTTGTGTATTTTTCAGCTAGTGCTCAATTCACTACTTAATTACTAAACCTTTTATTCACATTAAATAGTTCTGTTACTGATTATCTTTACTCTACTGTTATTACATATTGCTTGAATGCTTTTGTATATTTCTATTATATTCTTACCTCATTCTAGCGCTGTTCTTGACTTGTTTTAATGTTGAACTCAACGTGTACTGTGGAGCTTCACCTATATTCTCTTAAATGTTTTTACTGTTTTAATGCATATTACATATAGTATATTTTCTACTGTATCTCTTCTCAAGTTTGTAATTATTCTTGATTGTTATACTGTGGAGCTTTTCTCCCCGGGCCTCCACTGAAAAAGGGTTTTTGTTCAGTCGGACTATCCCGGTCAACAAATGTCAAATAAATAAAATAATAAGAAGGATCCTTATGGGGAGGCCTTAACAATATGGTACCTTTTAGGCAAGCTTTGCAAAGTTTGTGAGAAATGAGAGATAAGTTGTCTACCCCAATGTGAAAATTTGAAATGGCTGCTAACTGTACCTTAATAGTAGAAGCACCGCTCCATTACTGAAAAGATGGACTAAAAATTCTAGAGTAGAGTGAATAAGGGCCGTGAGAGCATCCACATTGTGTTGTTGAGCCCAAAATACATACCTCTTCCATTTACTCCTATAGAGTTTGTGAGTGGATGCCATATGGGAGGAGAGCATAGGTTGTCTGGCAATCAATGGAACTGGAGGTACCAAGCCATCAGCATGAGAGTGTGAAGGTTGGGATGAAGCATTCCTGTCGGTGTGACAGTAGAAATGGAAACGGTTCCAGAGTCCAGGGTTTCTTCTGTAGATGAAGCCAGAGGAAAGCAGAGCAGATTTGTCGAGGTCAAAATGGGGCAATGGCGATTACTGCTCTCTTCAACCTGTTGGCTTTCTGAAGAAATCTGGGAATCAAGGCAATGGGGGGAGAGCATACAATAGACCGGGAAGCCAATTGTGTATTAGAGCATCCCTCAGGGACTGCACCATTGGGGGAGTTAGGTAGAAGTAGCTGCTGCATTTGTTGTTTAGGGAAGAGGCAAACAGATCGCAGCAAGGCTGACCCCATGTGCGGAAAATGTTCTCTGCTACATTCTGGTTGAGGGACCACTCGTGAGGCATAAGAATGGCTCTGCTCAACTTGTCCACTATGACATTGGGCCTTCCTGGAATGTGTATTGCTATAAGAAAGCGGTTGGATGAGATCGACCAATGCCACACCCTGAGCACTTCTCGACAGAGAGGTATGATCTGGTTTCTCCTTGCTTGTTTATGTACCAGACCACTGATATGTTGTCTAATTGAATCGGTACCGTCCCCACAAGAAGAGACGTCTGAAACGCCTGCAACGCTAGAAGCACTGTCCTCAACTCCAGGATCTTTATGTGGAGGTTGGCCTTGTCTGTGGACCAGGTTCCTTGGACCATCTTCCCCAGATAATGCCACCCCCACCTCATCTGGAAAGCATCAGTGGTCACCGTAGCCTGTGGTTGAGGGGGAACAAAAGGTCAACCTTTTGTCACCTGTTCTGAACAAATCCACCATGAAAGATTCTTTTTGCATACGTCTATTATAAGAATTTGGCGAGACACTGGTTGCTAGATTACTAACCATTGAGCAGTCAGAAGCCATTACAGAATAAGCATGTGAAGCCTGGCTAATGGAAGCAACACAACTGCCGTGTCCATCGATCCTAACGGCTGTAGAACATGGTGGGTAGCTACCTTCTTGTTCCTGATTAATCTTAAAGTTTACCATCTGATTGTTAACACTCAGGAAGGAGGAAGTTTCGCAATCATTTGAGTAGTGTCTAGTAGTGCTCCTATGAGCTCTAGTGTTTGAGTAGGTTCCAGATGAGATTTTTTGGCAATTTATGGTTATGCCTAGCTTGGAACAGACTTGAACAACAGAGTTTCTTGCGCAGATAAGTAGATGCCTGGTCAGGGCAGATATGAGCCAGTCATCTAAATAAGGAAACACCTGGAATCCTTGTCATCTCAGGTGAGCCGCAACCATTGCCATTCATTTGGTGAACACTCTGGGGGTGGTAGTCAGACCAAAGAGCAGTGCTTTGAACTGGTAATGACTAGCTCCTAGCTGGAAAAGTAAATATCTTCTGGAATGTCTGTCCATTTTTATATGGTAGTATGCATCCTGAAAATCTAAAGAGAACATCCAGTCATCCTGTTCCAGAAAAGGAAGCATGGACTGAACCGTGACCATTTCGAACTTGCAACATCGGACTGACCTGTTCAATCTGCTGAGATCTAAGATTGGTCTCCAGTCTCCTGTCTTCTTTGGAAACAAAAATAACCTTGAGTAAGTTCTGAATCCTCTCTGACCTCAGGGGACCTCTTGGATGACTCATTTTTCTAGCAGTCTTTGGATTTGAATAACTGCCTGATCTCTTTTACTGGGTGGAACATCTGGGATCCTCTTGCTGGGAGGGGGTTGTCGAGAAAAGGGAATTTGGTAACTCCTAGTTATTATCCTCTTCACCCAAATATTAGAAGTTATCTTTTGCCAGGCTCTTCAGTGCAGGGATAGTCAGCCCCTGATTGATTCCAGAGGTGGACAATCAGACTTCCTTTCAGGAGCGCTGAAAGGGCTTCCAGAAGAAAGACTCCCAGGACCCTTGGTTCTGTGGACCTCCTCTGCCGCAAGGCAGGTGTCTTCCATTATTGCCCCCCCCTGCCTCTGGTGGAAAACTCTCCATGTCTGTCTTGGTAGGACCCTTGAGACTTCTTGAACCACATTTTTCCACTGCCTCTCTGACCCTTAGGATAAGGTCTCTGAGAAGCAGAGAAACATATGCCCAGGACAGAAAGAGTCTTACCTTCCTTTTCACACCTGGATAGCATATTTTTGACTTTGGGACCAAAAGTACTGGTTTCCATGGCAGCCTCCATCACCAGCAGCATTGATGAATGAAGACTTAAAAGATTCCACAAAATTACAAAGGCGCATCCAGGCATGCCTCCTCATAGAAATGCCAGAACCCACCACTCTACTCGCTCTTTCAGCTGCATGCACGATGAGCACCATGGAATAGTTAGCTACAGAATGTAGGGTGGCTAACTGGAAAGCTACTTTCGCTTTTGCTCCCTCAGCTACTGTACCTTCAAGGGTAACTGAAAGCTCCTTGATCAGATCTCTTTGAAACCTGGTGAAATGAGAAAGATAATTCAGTGACTACAAGGCAAAGGTCACTAAAGAGAACACTCACTTCTCACATCTATCCATCATCCTAGAATCCTTATTAGGAGGATGGATAGTTGAACTCTCCTCAGAAAGTACCTTCTTGGTCGCTGCCGCCACGACCATGGCATCTACTGCAACCCCTTTTGTACAGAAGGCTTTGTCAGATGGAATGGTGACTAGATTAGTTGATCTCCAGGGAATAGGTTTGATGGAATCCGGGGTCTCCCATGCTTGCCAGGAGATCAAACCTATGAGTTCATCAGTGGGTAGACTCACCCAGGAGGCAGATGAGTGGGAACCAAAGGCCACCAGGTACACCGACTCCTCAGGTGAAGGATTATTTGACTGCCAGCCACTCCTCTGTTTCAGAGTCTACAGAATCTCCCCAAAGGAAACATCCTCAGGGGTGATCGTGGGGATCCTTCTCCAGCATCAAGGTCAGTGTCTTCCATGGCTGAATCCTCCATAGAGTCAAAATGCTTCAGTGGGATAATCTTGGGAGGTATCGGAAGAGGCAAGGGTATCCAGATGGGCATCCTGGCGGCTGAGGTCCCACTGTCCCTGTGGAACATCCTGTTAAGAAGAGAAATGCAAGGTATCTTGATGGGATTGCAGATCCAAAGGGGCAAGTGACCTCTTAGATGCAGTGGCTATAGTCCTCTTGAAAGTCCTAAAGGTTGACCACTTCTGATTGGATGAGGACTCCGGCTCTGACAAGCCAAGCTTTCGGGATGGGGTCCCTCCAGTCCAGAAGACAGTTAATCAGGGGTTGAAGCCGGAGCTGAGCTCACCTTCGCTGAAGCCCCAAGGAGCATCTACTGCTCCAAAGATCTGGGAGTCAAGGGCACTCGAGGTTTGCGAGGCTCACTATGGCTCTAGGATCTCTCTGGCTCCGAAAAGGCCAAAGAGCTCTGAGCAAAGGTCTGATCCAAAGAAGAGGACATCTTCAGATCACAGCTAAAAGGTACTGTGCATATCAGATCTGATGACTCCAAGCTTGACCTGAAGTCGAAGGAGGAGGAAGAGGGAGAGAGGAAGGTTTAGACAGACCTAGCACCATAAGGCTCGATGCCGAGGTGGGCTTAATGATGCCCTGTGCCCATAAAATCTTTTGCACCATCCATTCCACATCTTCTTCAGTAAAACTCCTGGTCGAACAGGAAGAAGAGGCAGATGGAGACCATTGTCTGGATAAGAAGGGAGATGGTACTCTAGATGGAATCGGATCAAACATCGGGGAGTACTGAGTCCTTGGTAATATCAAAATAAACTTGAATGGCCTAGTTGTTGGATCCAACATCAACGGATCTGATCTATCCTTATTAGATGGAATTGGAGCCAAAGAAGCTGAATCCAATGCAGTAGTAATTAGTGCCGAAGGCTCCAACCAGGTCACAGACTCCACAAACTTGGGAGATTTTGACATTTGTCCGAAGAATCTGCTGGTACCGAAGATGGTCTCTTCTTTTCTCTATCAGAGGATGCGAAAAACCGAGGGGCTGCCAGCCCAGCCAGATAGAATTTTGTAGATAATTCTATGTCATTGTAAATATTAATATAATTCACAGGCTTATTTTACAAAAGTAAAGATAACTATATATTAGGATTAAACTATATGTTGTACTGAGCTTCAATAATGTAACCACAGTGCACCCTGCTGGAAGAAAGCTGTTAAGTAAAAAGAAGTTATGTCTTACCATAACGTTCCACCTGTATTGTTGATCCTCGTTCAGTCATTACGCATGGGTATCGGTTCCGACCTCGGAACCGAGCCGGCCATTTTCCAAGCTCGCATCAGCTTCAAACTCTCGAGCTAAACTCTTACTCACAATCCCCCTCTCCCTGTTACCTCAGATTGGGTTTGCAAGTCAAAGAAGGTAGAGGCTACCTCTGGTCAAATAACCTAAGAGAACCTTATAGTGAGATCCACTAGAAACCACAGGAGGGGATAGGAGGGAAGGTCATAATGACTGAACGAGGATCAACAATACAGATGGAACGTTATGGTAAGACATAACTTCTTTATCTGATATTGTTAATCCTCGTTCATTCCTTACACATGGGACAGGGTCCCAGCTACCTCTAATACTGGGAGGCTCTCATGGAAGGACATTCCTAAGCACCATAGAACCGAAAGATGCTCTTCCTCTGGAGGCCAAGTCTAATTTGTAATGATTGATGAAGGTATGAGGCATAGCCCAAGTTGCAGCTGCACAGATGTCATGTAAGGAAGCTCTGGCATGGAAGGTAGCAGAAGTTGCCACCGACCTTGCTGAATGAGCTTTCATGGTAGTAGGCAACGAGATATTGCGTTGTGTATAAATGAAGGTCACACAGTCCTTCAACCATCTAGCTAATGCGACCTTAGCAACAGCAGATCCTAATATAGGTCCAGAAAAAGCCAAAAATAACTGGTCAGATTTACGAAAGAGCCTAGTCCTGTTTAAGTAAAAACAAATTTGCCTGTGGATATCTAGGGTATGTAGGCAATACTGTCCTCTGTTTGAATGACTGGGAAAGGAAACTGGCAATTCAATGGCTTGATTAATGGACATTTCAGAGATCACTTTAGGCAGAAAAGATGGATTAGTTCTCAGAGACACTCTATCTCTATGAAAAATCAAGTATGGACTCTTGATACATAGAGTTTGAAGCTAAGAAATACATATGGCAGAAGTAATGGTGACCAAAAACGAGGTTTTCCATGACAAATACTTGAGGTCGCAAGAAGAGGCTGGTTCGAAAGGTGGCATTGTCAGAACTTGTAGAACTAATGATAAATCCCATGGTTGAATAGGTTCTCTAAAAGGTGGCTTCAGATGATTCACACCTTTTATGAAGGTCTTGCACAATTTGTGGGACATAAGAGAGGAATCTTGGACACCCTCATGAAAATTAGAAATTGCAGCCAAATGAACTCTAATGGTAGAGGCCAACAGACCCGATTGAAAAAGGTTGGCCAGATAGTCTAGTATTATCGACACTGGTGCTGAGAAGGGATCTACTTGTTTATCTTTCAGCCAACAGGTAAATCTTTTCCACTTGCTCAGATAAGTAATTCTAGTGGAAGACTTATGAGATGCAATGAGAATATCACGTCTGGTAAAGAAAGATCATTCTGCCTGGCAATCAAGGGAATTGGAGTAGCCAAGCCGTGAGCTTCAGGCTGTTCAAGCTGGGATGAATTAGGTTCTGTGGATGTGAGATCAACTCTGGGGTTGGATGGAGAATCCATGGTCGATCTAGTAGGTGAGGCCAAAGGAAGGGGAACCAAATCTGTCAAGGCCAATATAGTGCTATGAGGATCACCTTGCTCTTCAACCGACGGGCTTTCTTCAGAAACTGGGGAATGAGGGGAAAGGGTGGAAATGCGTAAAGAAGACCCAAGGGCCAATCGTGGACTAGAGCGTCCTTGGGTGACTGTCACGGAGGGGGAATCAGGGCGAAGTAGTTACTGCATTTATAGTTGGTTGAGGATGCAAAGAGGTCGGCAGCAAGTACGGCCCCAGTGGTGGAAGATCTCCACTGCTATCAAGGGATTCAGGGACCACTCGTGAGGTTGAAGAATGCACCTGCTGAGTCTGTCTGCTATCACATTGGAACTTCTGGGAATGTGCGTTGCTAGAAGAAAACGGTTGGTAGCCATCACCCATTGCCATATCCTCATGGCCTCTCGACAAAGGGGGTAAGATTTGGTTCCACCTTGCTTGTTGATGTACCAGACCACCGCCATGTTGTCTGATTGAATCACAATTGTCCCAGACGGCAGCAGGGGTTGGAATGCTTGCAATGCCAGAAGCACAGCCCTCAGCTCTAGAACATTTATATGCAGATGGGCCTCCAGTTCAGACCAAGTGCCTTGGACTGTCTGTCCCTGACATAGCCCCCCCACCCCATCAGGGAGGCGTCCGTGGTCACTGTGGCCTTGGGTTGCTGGGGGGAGAAGGGGCGAGACCATTGTGACAGATTGTGTGTCATTCACTAATTTAAATCCTGTTTGCACCTGTGGGTTACTCGAATCATGGCTGAAAGAGGATGCTGAAAAGGATACCATTGGGTAAGCAGTAGCCATTGTAGAAGCCTCATGTGAAACCTGGCCAGGGGAACAATGGTGATGAAGGCTGCCATGGAAACCAATAGCTGTAGAACCGAGTAAGCCCTGGATTTCTCCCTTGAAAGGACTGGAATCAGTTGTTGCTTTATCCTTAGAATTCTGTGCTCTGGAATAGTAGCTCTGTAGTTCTTTGTGTCCAAGATAACCCCTATGAATTCTGTCGACTGAGATGGGGTGAGATTGGATTTTTGCCAGTTTATGGTTATGCCTAGCCTTTGAGCAGTGAGGAGAGAGTATGCCAGGGCTTTTTCCAGTAGATGTCTGGTGGGGGGCGGAAATGAGCCAGTCGTCTAGGTATGGAAACACCTGGAATCCTTGAAGTTGCAAGTGAGCTGTGATAACTGCCATGCACTTTGTGAACACTCTGGGGGCTGTAGAGAGTCCGAAGGGCAATACTCTGAACTGGTAGTGACTGGCTTCCCACACGGAAGTGCAGAAATCTTCTTGATGGCCTGTCCACTTTTATGTGGTAGTACGCATCTTGAAGATCTATCGAGCACATCCAATCGTCTTTTTCCAAAAGCGGGAGGATAGACTGTATTGTGACCATCCGGAAATTTTGTACTCTCACAAACTTGTTCAATACACTGAGATCCAAAATTGGTCTCCAGTCCCCGGTTTTCTTTGGCACCAACAATAGTCTTGAGTAGAATCCGGATCCTATCTGGTCTGGAGGTACTATTTGGATGACTCTCTTTCTTAGCAGCTTTTCTATCTCTAGTGCTGCTTCTTCCCTTTGACTGGGTGGAATGTCGGGAATGTTTTTTGAAGGGGCAGGACAAAGATCGAAGGGGATATGATAACCTCTGGTTATAATCCTTTGTACCCAAGAATCGCTGGTGATGGTTAGCCAGGCAGAAGGGTACAAGGAGAAACGTCCCCCAACCACCTCCAGAGGAAAGGAGTTGGGCCGCTCTTCAGGAGCGCTGGTAGGATTGACCAGGGAAAGAATCCTGGAACCCTGGTTATGTGGACCCCCTCTGCCCCAAAAGGAGCATCTTCCCTGTGAGTTTCCCCCTCTGCCTCTAGGGGAGAACTTGGCCTGTGTGTCACGGAAAGGACCCTGAGATTTCTTGAACCATATCTTCCCACTCTTTTGGTTTTGGGAGAAAGCACGTTGAGGGAAAGAATAACGGACACCAAAGGCAGAAAGGGTCTTACTGTCCTGTTCACATCTGGCCAGTGTGCTTTTAACAATGAGGAGGCCTCAATGGGAGCGTTAAGAAAGGAAGCCTTAAAGGGTTCCGCGAAGTTGTACAAGCGCACCCAGACGTGTCATCTCAAGACCGCAGCTGAACCCGCTGCTCCAGCTGCTCCTTCTGATGCATGAGATATCAGTCGCATAGAGGAGTTAGATATTGATTAAATGGTGGCCAGCTGAGAGGCCACTTTGTCACAGACCTCATCAGACACGGCACCAGCCAAGGTTTCAGAGAACTCAGAAATCAGATCCCTTTGAAGCCTGGTAAAGTGTGCCATATAATTCAGGGACCTGATATTAAAGGTCGCTAAAGCAAAGGTGCGCTTCCCTATACTGTCCAGGGCCCGGGACTCTTTGTTAGCCAGATGGGCAGTCTGGCTTTCTTCTTCTGCCAGATCCTTTTTTGTTGCGGCCGCCACGAACAATGAATCCACAGGAAGACCTTTTGACCAATGGGGATCTGAAGCAGGAGGGGACAAAATCTTATCTGGCCTCTGGGAATAGCTTTGACAATATCAGGAGCCTTCCAAGCACGCTGCACGATAAGCTGGACAAGTTCATCGGCAGGTGGAGTAACCCAGGAGGTAAGGGGCCGGGCGCGAAAGGCCTGCAGGAACACAGATTCCTCAGAGGTCGGATTAAAGGACTGCCAGTCACCTCTCTGTTTCAGGATTTCGAGGATATCACCAAAGGATACCTCAGAGGGTGACCGTGAGGATCCTTCCCCCTCATCAAAATCTGTGTCTTCAGTGAGGGACTCCACTGTGGAGTCCATGTGCTTCCTCTTACATGAACTTTTCCGGTGGACCTCCTCAGTGGGAGAAGCTGGAAAAGACAGCGGAAAAGGGGATTCCTGTGGGAATATGTCCTGAGGCCCTTGCACCCGGTGTCCGCTAGGTGCAACTTGTGAAACCAGTGTACCAGAGGAGGGCAGAGGTATAGACAGTCCAGTATCGCCAGCAGCAGCGAAAGCCTTCTCCATCAATTGGAAGGCTGGTCCACCTGAAGAGGAGTGCATGTCTAGGACAGGGGTCACCCCTCCCCTAAGTGGCTCAGCCTGCCGACCTGGAGTCCCTGGATGGCTGTGGAGCAGCAAACTATGCTTGTCACAACTGACATCCTGGGTCATAGCAAAATGTTCCTGCCATGAAGGCAACTGTGGTTCCTTAGTGAGATCCATAAAGGGGACCGCAGAAGGGGAAGACTGTGCTATATCCATGGACTTCAAAGGCAATGAAGGAGGAGAATAAGAAGGGGTCTTTGGAGATGGGTGATCACCTCCCAAGGAAGGATAGTTCCTGAGGGGTGGGATACCTCTGGCCAAGAGCACCTTATCCACAAGACGCAACACATTGTGTTCGGAAAGGCTTCTAGTGGACCTCACGGTGACTGAGGGAGAAACAGGCCTGTCCACAGAAGAGGAAAACTCGGTGCCCATCTCACACGTCCGCATCAAGGACAACGGTGCCGAGAGAGACTGGACTATGGGTGTCTGCACCGAAGAAGTCATCGGTGCCGAGGTCATGGTCTGCACCGACACAGGGATCGGTGCCGAAGTGGTTGTTGGTACCGAAGCTGGAACCGACAAAACTGGAGTCAACAATAAAGGTGTCAATTCCGAGGAAGATTTCGGAGCCGACGTGGTCAAGGTCTGCACCGACTGAACGGTCGGTGCCGATACAGTGCTAATAGTCTGAACCGAGGAGCCCCTCAGTGCCAATATAGTGAAGGCTGCAGGTGAAGGCAGAGCCAAGATCACTAATGGAGCCGAAGGCCTCCGTGCCGAAGGTCTAGGCACCGAAAGCACTGGGGCTGACTGAGTGAGCTCCGGAGCTGAAACTTTAGCCTTTTTAGGTTTTGGTTGGCGGGAGTCCCCAGCCGGGGACGAAGGCAAAGATTTAGCCTTGGTAGGAACATCCAAGATTTTCTTATGGACTCTAGGAGGGGTTGAGGCCTCCGACCCAGAAATAGCCTCTGAAAAGGGAGATTTAAGAAGTCCCTTCAGTAACAGCTTGTTTTTACTTTCCAACAAGGTTCTATTTGAAAAGTTCTCACAAATAGTACAGGGCGGGTCAACAGACAAGTGGGACGCCCCAAAACAATAAACGCACGAAGAGTGTGCATCAGAAGTAGGTAGTTTGTGTCCACAAACAGAACACCGCTTAAACCCTGGACTACCTTTCTTATCTACCATGACAGCAAAGTAATTAATAGAAAAAGGTACCAGCAATGGTACAAAAGAATACCCGAAGGTATGAGAAAAAAGGGAAGGATTACCAACGATGGTAAAGAGAGAATACCTTATGGTAAAAGGGTAGAGAAAAGAGCAGAAAAACCTGAAGAAAATATGTACGCTAGATGCGATAGGGTAACAGACAATGAAATATAAACTTTTCTGACAGAAAAGTAATATGAAAGACTATTAAACAACAAATAACTGACTTAGCTCAAGAGAAGTAGCTTGACACGACTGAATGGCAATGCGGCAAACGAAATCTGGGGTAACAGGGAGAGGGGGATTGTGGGTAAGAGTTTAGCTCGAGAGTTTGAAGCTGACGCGAGCTGGGAAAATGGCTGGCTCCCATGCGTAAGAAATGAACGAGAATTAACAATATCAGATAGAATGTTACAACTGTGTTTGATCTCAAGCTCAAAGACAGGATGTCTTGGCTAGGAAATTTTTTCTATCATTTTAAGACAGAGATAATTACTAGATTTTACATGTAAAGTGTCCATTATTGCTGCGGCTTCCTGGCAGGTGCAAGATTACAAAGATGTTAAATTTTAAGTTCTGTGAGCCTGGGAAACTTCAGCAGAGGTGTCAAGAATGATGTAATCTGAAATGACTCCGCAGTATTGTGTATTATCAATTTAAGGGCTATCTCAGAAAGAAAGAACAGCATTTTGTATTGGATCTAGTAAGAACATCCATTCACCAGCACTTGCTTGCTCTGTATGTAAGAAGTATTTAGAACAATGATTTCTCTTAGAGATAGATAGGAAAACAGCCAGATTAGTCTAGCTGTTTTCTATATTTATCTCAGACTATCCTACAATATTGTTTTAAAGCATTTCCTGTAATTTCTGAACTCTGTAATGCACCCTGCTGGAAGAAAGCTGTAAAGTAAAGAATTTTACAACCATGTTTGATCTCAAGCTCGAGAACAGGATGTCTGGGATAGTAAATTATTTCTATTATTTTAAGACAGAGATAATTACTAGATTTTACATGTAAAGTGTCCTCCTTTATTGCTGCTGCTTCCTGGCAGGTGCAAGATTACAAAGATATGTTAAATTCTGAGTTCTGTGAACTTGGGAAACTTCAGCAGAGGTGTCAAGAATGATGTAATCTGAAATGATCAGTAGTACCGTGTATTATCAATTTAAGGGCTATCTCAAAAAGAAAGAACAGCATTTTGTATATTATCTTGGATCTAGTAAGAACATCCACTCACCAGCACTTGCTTGCTCTGTATGTAAGTAGTATTTAGAACAGTGATTTCTCTTAGAGACAGATAGGAAAATAGCCAGATTAGTCCAGCTGTTTTATATATTTATCTCAGACTATCCTACAATATTGTTTTAAATTATTTCCTGTGATTTCTGAACTCTGTAATGTCACTGTGTTGAAGTAATATGTATTGTTTTGTGTTTTTATTATTTATTATTAAATATTTTTAAACCTTTCAAATGTGGCTGTTTTGTGTAGAGATAATTTAAGCTCTAGAGTACTTACATGTATTTGGTGATACTATATAAGCCACTCCAACAGCCTTAAAAGTTCTGGTCACACTATTTGGACAGCAGTAATATTGCACAGTCGAATTGGACACCCTTTGGTAAGGGCCTTTATAGAAGCTGATAGCAGAGTTGGTGGTAATTGGTACTACCTTATAGTCTGGGCAGAAAGGGGGCATAGCCGGAGAACTTGTGTCAGCCTTCCCCAGGAGTGTGTGTGTGTGTGTTTGTATATAATTCATATCTCAAAGTGTGTGTATGTGTGTCAGCTACTTGGGCAGGGACATGAAGCACTGGTTGGACAGAGAGGGTGCTTTAGATTTTGGCTTGACCACTCGGCTGAGATCTGTACCCTATAGCTATGCCAGTCGGGAGTCCTATTGGGGATCTGGAGAGAAAGGGATAAACCAGCCCCAGACTGACTGTGATCTCTCTCTGTGTGCTCTTAAGGGAAATTGTACTTTACTCTGTGTGTACTTGTTATCCGCCCAATGTGGACGCCCCTCACTGGTGTTAGTGATGAGGATTGAGGCTACCTGATTACTGGGCCAGTGCATGGGCATCACAGAGGATTTTGAGGAAAGTGATGAAGCAGGGCTTGAATGAGCTGATTTAGTTTTTGTGGATGAGCCAGATTTTTCTTTACTGCCAGAAACAGCCTCCCCAAAGGCAGTAGCTAACATGCCCCTCAAGATGAGCTTATCTTTTCTTTCAATCAATGCTCAATGGTTGAAGGAATGGCAAATCACACAATCCTCTTGTAAGTGAAGGGGCCCAAGACAACAGACACACAGGGAGTGTGAGATACTAAAAGGAATCTTGTGCTCGCACTTTGTGCATTTTTTAAATCCAGCAGATTTTTCTAATTTCTCTGCCATAATGCAAGAAATATAGGCAGAGAAGCCACTCACACAGATACACACACATAAGGGTAAAAACAGAGAAGGAGACATTTTTTTTTAATAAGAATAGATGGAAGTAGAAAGAAGAGGAGAACTACTAACAATAGTTGTTAAAGAAATACCTTTAAAGGTAAACGGGGAGGGAATCTATAAAAAGACAGGAAAGTGAAAGAGAACAACAGAGAGAAAATGAAAGTAACCTAATAAAAACTGGTCACTGTAAAGGAAGGGTTATTAATGACAAGGCAGAGATAGAAAAGACTAAATAAACTAATAATGTAGATAAAAATAGATTATAGAAGAAAAAAATTTAATAATACGACCTGATAACCCAACAGCTATCTGATTGGACCACATTTTTGCGAAGTGGCAAACAAGATCTGAGTAATGGGGAGAGATGCATTGTGGGTAATGGGAGGTATCCAAGAGCTTTTTGGTTGTCATGAGCTTAGAGACATCAGAGTCAGATCCAATGGACTGGATCCATACCCATATGTGAGGATGAGATGAAAACACAGTAAACCAAGCTGGAAAAGACAAACTAGTAACTTCAAAATGGAAAAAACCAGGATCCAACCAAGAGACACACTGAGGCACAATAAGTTAGTGCTTTCATCCACTTTTAATGATGTGAACTTCTTCTGAAGAAGTTCACATCATTAAAAGTTGATGAAAGCGCTAGCTTATTGTGCCTCAGTGTGTCTCTTGGTTGGATCCTGATGAGATGAAAAACTGACAGTATCAGATTAACTGTTTTATGCAACTATTAAAAAAACTTTTTTGTCCTAAAATCTCAGGACATTTGCCATTTTTTATTTTTTTTTCACAGGACACAAACAGCGACTGTCTCTCACAGAGAGGGACAAGTGGTAACCTTAGTGCCCATCTCCCATTTTACTTTCTTTTCCTCTGCGTATTTGTTAAGCAATCAACCTGTCTAGCAATTGTTTGCAATTTGATGGAAGTATAACACTTCTGTACTGCCCACATTTGTAAATGCCCCTTTGTTATTATACACTGGCACTAGAATGCAAATTCTCCAGTCATCTGGAATACACCCTTCTCTCCATACTGCTATGATTACTGACTGAAGCCATTTTGCCCCTAGCTCATCTAACATTAGCATCTTCATAATATCTGTCATGATCTCAACTGAGCCTGCTGCTTTCCTGACTTCATTTTCCTTAGTGCTGTTCTTACTTTTCATAGGGTGGGTTCTTCTTCCACTATTACTGTAAGTTGTGAAGTTTTCTTTATTCAGAAGTTGCTGTAAGTATTCCTTCCATCTACTTTTGATGTCTTGTGGACTAGTGAGAAGGTTGTTTCTGGAATCCTTTATGAAGGGTGTCTGTTGCAACCTGACATATTTTCTTTATGGCATCTGCTCAGTCACTTTCCAGAACTGGTAGCGTGCAACTGATGCCTTGCTATTTCTTATTGCAACTGTTCTACTAGCCTCTTTGTTAACCAACTAGTATTCTTTTTTAGCATAGTTCTTTTCTATTTCCCACTTTTTCCTGCACTCCTACTTTCTTTTGATAACTTCCTGGATTTCTGCATTCCACCACCAACCTTCATTGTATACTATATTTCCATACCTGGCTCAGCCGCATATCTGTTCTATAATCCTCACAAATGTTGTTTTGAGGTACTGCCATTCTTCATCTCCACTAACTTCTTCTTATTGCTGAGATGCTAGAGCCCTGAGTATTTTCTTGAACTTTTGTGCTTTTGCTACAATCAATGTCTTCAGACTAGTCTCTGTTGACCTTACAGCCTTCTCTGACTGCTGCTTGCAAATGTCTGTGGCTACCAGTAGCTTGTTCCACTTATCCAAATATGATTTTCTAGTGGCAGGTTTCTTAGCCTCTTTAAATACCTGCTGTACATTCTCAGAAAACAGGTGCCTAAAAGGTACTACAGTTCCATCATAGAGGCAGTGAGTTTAAGAAATTGAAGGCTGAGGTGTACCAAGAAACCCCTGTCCTGAGTGAGTACGTCCATTCTGTGAGGAAACTTTCAGTAATTTCTCGACCATTTTCAAAAGGAGGGTGAAAGTATAAAGTAAACTTACCATAACAGTAGATATTCAAATAATCATTGCTGCTGTAGCCTGTGCTATATGGGTTACAGCCTGCTAAGGATAAAGGAGCCAGCCAGCCAGCAGTGGATAGTTTGACTTAAGGTATACTTCGATACCACCTTTGGCAAAAATTTAAGGATTAGTTCTTAAGGAAACTCTATCTTTGTAGAAAATAAGATAAAAGTTAACCAACTGTGAGAGCCTGCAAGTCAGATACTCTTTTTGCAAAAGTTAGAGCAATTTGTAAAACTGTTTGAAATCTTATGAACCTCAAGTCAGGCTGCTGAGCTGGTTCAAATGGAGCAATATTTAGTTTTCCTAACAAACAATTAAGATCCCAAGGAGGAGACACTTTTTTTATTAGGAGGCTTCTTATGCAACACCCCTTTTCAAAAACATTTTTGCATAAGGTTGCACTGAAAGAGGGTGATCTAAGGCCAGCCAGGCAGAAATTGGTGACAAATGAACCCTAATTGAGGAGTAACATAGGCTACAGGATTGTAATTGCATAAATACTATAGAACCAGACAAACATTGGCCCTGAATGGGTGCTGGTTATTTTCTTGGCACTAACCAGAAAACCTTTTCCATTTGTCAATATATATGATGTTCTAGCAGCAGGCTTGTTTGCCTCCATTAATACCTGCTGCATGTCTTCAGAAAAAAAAGTTGCATAAAGGGTATTAAAATTCTATCATCCAGGCAGTCTGGTGTAGTTTTTGGGATTGGTATACTTCAATGTGTGAGTAAATCCAATCTGTGATAATGTAATCCATACAAAGGAAACCTTTAAAAAACACTTCTGAAATATGGATATATAGGAATGTGATAATATGCATCTTTTAAATCTAAGGTTGCTAGAAAACTGAAATGGGGAATAAGGGGAAGCAAGTTGTGAAGAGACAGCATTTTGATCTTGAAACTATCAAAAATTGATTCAGAAAAGTAAAGATCCAGAACTGGACTCCCAGAATCTTCTTTCTTTCTTTGGCACCAGTAATATCATGGAATATAATTTTATTTTATTCTGAATTTGTTAACTAGGGTAGAGCACTGATCCCACTTGACCCATTTCAGTCTTAGCCCAGGAAGAACACAACAGTTACATGACATTATATACAAGGTGAATGACAAAATGCAATATATACATATATTATATACAAAGTAATAGATAAATGACAGTATATGTAGAGTGAATGAAAATATATATATATATACACATGCATTATATATACAGCAGAAATTAGAGTTGGCATACTGAAAGAATCACAATCAAATACAGAGTCAGAGTAATATATGTACACAGAAGAATGGAATTAAGAGGTTAAGTTATATGACCAGAGTGATAGCAGTTGCATTCTCCTAGAGACTTGAAATGTTCTTTTCTTTGTGAACAGAAAATGGGGTAAGAGGAATAATCTTTAAGAAAAGAAGGGAGAAATTCCCACAGGTCTGTGTAGTGAAGCATAGTTTAGGGGGTTTGGAGGAGAGGACAAGAGTAGTGAACGAAGTACATAATACAAGTGAAAACCTTGACAGTGTTGGCTTGAGTGCATGGTTATTTCAGAAGGCAGTCTTTCATAAATGGACTATTAATTCTAGGGATGTAGAGACTTTCGACACTTAGAAAAACAATCTTGTGAAGCTATATGACGCTATGCTAAAGTATAAGACTTTGGACATTGATAATTTAAATTTAAAAGAATGTATTAATCTCGGGATTTTTCCTAAGGGTTTAAGGGTATATAAATACCCAAATAATGTACAACTTGGCTCTGAATTTTACAATGAATTAATTTCTATTTTTGATCGCTGTGGCTTTGATATTTTAAGGGCCATTATTAAAAATAATAAACATGAAATGGTGGTTTGCAGCAAGTTATAGAAACTCTGAACTTTAATTAATGATTTGATGTTTACTGTGGAATATGAGAAAGCCAAATATTATGATACAAGGCATCAGATTGATACGTGTAAAGATGTATTGAACAGAAAATATAAAAAAATTGACAGGGGCATTAAAGATTATCAATAATGTAGACGTTACCCCCCCCCCAAGACTGCTATTACCTTCCCCCATAATGGAAGAGGGATATACAAATCCATTGCAGGGAATGGCCGGTTTGTGCAGCAAGGTAATGATGAGGTGGTTGTTAATTATCCAAGAGCTAATGGGTTTGACGGGCCTGGGGAAATGGATGATCCTGGGGATTCACCCCCCCCCCCACGCAGGTCCGAGAGACTTAAAAACAAATCTACCCATTTTTACTGGGACCCCTACCACTGAAGGGGTGGAGGTCCAAGGGAGAATACAAGGCAAACAGTTGAGACCTTGATGTTTTGCCAATATTGCAGGACAAATGTAAATTCAGTCTGGGGGGGGGCTTTAATATTTGTAATTATAGTAACATGGACATTAGTAGGGAACACTTTAAGCTTTTCATGAAGGGCTTTAAGTTTATCCCAAGAAGGAAAAGTGATTTAACTCAAGCCATTTTGGATGTGAAATTGTTTGCCAGGAAAATGAATTTAGAAAATATGTTTGGGGGAAGATGTTCAGAGGTACCCTCAGACATGCTAAGGAACAGGAGTACAATCAATCCCCCTTTGCACCCTCAATTGAGGAACCTGGAATTTGCTTTGGATAAGGAAATTACAAAAGGGTGTGGTAACAGCAAGTTTAGGAACAACTTAAGCCAGGCTGAAAATAAACTATTGAATGATCTAAGGGCAAACCATACTATTAGAGTGATGGAACCCGACAAAGGAGGGGGAACAGTTTTCATGGATAAGATCTTGTATGAGGCCAAAATGATGACAATTCTTCAGGGTGATTCCAGATATAGTAGGGTTTCCATTAATGAGATAAATATTGCCTACAAGAAAATTGATTTTGCATTGAAAGAGTTATTTGATGAAGAGGCAATAGACTATGAAACCTCCTCTTATTTGGGAAATAATAAGACTAGGGTTTCTTCCATATTTGGAATACCCGAGGTTCATAAAGATCCTGAAATCCCTCCTCTTAGGCCAATCGTTGCAGCAGAAGGTTCCAAAATTGCCCCCTTGGCCAAATTTTTGGACTGGAAGTTAAAAAAATGTTTAGTTGGGGGAAAGTAACATCTTGAAAGATTCTTGGGACTTTCTACAAAATTTTAAGCCTGAATATTCCTCCGAGCAGTTGATTTTTGTTACCACTAATGTTGTAGATTTGTTTTCTGTTATCCCTCATGACGTAGGGATACCATGGTTGGAAGAAGCACTTAGAATGAATGATAGGTTCTCTGATAATAAGAAGTTATGTACCTACCATAACGTTCCATGTTAGTTGTCTTCTTCTCGCCTTCTTTCTTGCTGGATGGGTTTGGAGCCAATCCTCGGCTCCGACTCGGCCAATACTAAAGCTCGAGAGCTAATTCCACCGGCTCGAGGCTCCCCTATATCCCACAATGCTAGGCGGTAACTACTCAGATCTCGTTTGATAGCTAAACCAAGCAGTTCTGGTCTCCACAGTATGGAGAAAAAAGAACCCACCTCTATATAAACCTGAATGTAAGCTACCACAAACATAAAAGGGGGAATAGAGGTGGTAGAACATGTGGGAAGGAAAACTTCAAAGGAAGATCCCAAAATTTCCTATCGGTCTGTCCAGGCTAAGGGGAAGGAGGGTGGGACGCAAGAAAGAAGGCGAGAAGAAGACAACTAACATGGAACATTATGGTAGGTACATAACTTCTTAATGTTAAGTTGTCAATCTCGCCTTCATTCTTGCTGGATGGGATCGCGTCCCTAGCACCTTATTCCGGGTGGCCTATTGGAACAGACTCTTGAGAACAGTGGAACCAAAGTTGGCACGGTTTCTGGAGGCCATATCCAATTTGTAATGTAAAATGAAGGTATGAGGAGAAGCCCAAGTGGCTGCTGCACAAATGGAATCTATTGGCAGCCTGTCCTGAAAAGCTACAGATGTAGCTAATGCCCTAGTTGAATGAGCTCTAGGTCTTGAAGGCAGTTTTTGATGTCTGATTTCATAGATGAAGGTAATTATAGAGGTAAGCCATCTTGAAAGGAACACTTTAGTAACTGGAAGGCCCAATTTCCCTTCCGCATAAGACAGGAAAAGCTGATCAGATTTCCTGAACTGTTTAGTCCTGTCTAAATAATATCTAAGTTGGCGGTGAACATCCAGAAAATGTAACTTTTGTTCCGACCTGTTGGAATAGTCAGGGAAGAAGACGGGGAGATCAATCGTTTGGTTCAGGTTTGTCTCAGAGGAAACCTTAGGTAAGAAGGACGGATTAGTCCGGAGGGACACCCTATCTTTGTGGAAAACTAAGTAAGGAGGACAACTGCACAGAGCATGAAGTTCAGATACCCTTCTAGCTGAAGTTATGGCTACTAGAAAAAGTGTTTTCCATGAGAGCAGCTAAAGAGGGCATGAAGCCGCTGGTTCGAAGGGGGGGAGGATCAAGGATGCCAGAACCAAATTCAAGTCCCATTGAGGTGGGGGATCTTTGATTGGGGGCTTGAGCAGAAAAACACCTCTTAAAAAGGCTTTGCAGAGCTTATGGGACAAGATACTGGAGTCTGAGACACCTACATGAAAATTAGATATAGCAGCTAGTTGTACTCTAATGGTAGATGAAGAAGAGCCTAAATGAAAGAGCTCTGCCAGAAAGTCTAGGATAGACTGGATAGGTGCAGTGAAGGGGTCTATATTTTTTGATGCT
The DNA here is from genome assembly GCF_019279795.1 of Protopterus annectens. Taxonomy (NCBI): domain Eukaryota; kingdom Metazoa; phylum Chordata; order Ceratodontiformes; family Protopteridae; genus Protopterus; species Protopterus annectens. The sequence goes on along the minus strand of NC_056743.1, from coordinate 1,918,619,615 downwards.
GCCCAGAAGGAAAAACGTTTCCACTTACTATTATAAATCTTCCTGGTAGAAGATTTGTGAGAGGCTATCAGGATGTTTCGGACCGAATGAGAGATTAAGGGAAGCCTGGCTAGGGTAGGAATTGGAGAAACCACGCTGTGAGGTTGAGAGAATGAAGGGAGTGGTGCAGGTGGCCCGACTGGTGGGTCAACAGATCTGGCACTGGGTCCAGATGCCAAGGCTGCTCCAACAGGTAATGATGGAGGAACGGAAACCATATCTGTCGAGGCCAGTAAGGGGCAATGAAGATCATTGTAACTCTCAAGGCGATAGCTTTCTGAATTAATTGAGATATCAGTGGAAAAGGGGGAAAAGCATACAGAAGTCCCCGGGGCCAATCATGGACTAGAGCGTCTCTGGTGGAATGGCCCGGTAACGGGAAGAGAGTGAAGAAGTCGTAACACTTGCAGTTTTGGGGAGTAGCAAAAAGATCGCAGCAAGGCTGGCCCCATCTTTGGAAGACTTCTTCCAGCACTGATTTCTTCAGAGACCACTCGTGGGGCATGAGAATGGCCCTGCTCAACTTGTCCGCAATCACGTTGGACTTCCCGGGAATGTGCGTTGCTATCAGAAAACGCTGAGAAGAAATCGCCCACTGCCAAAGTCTGAGTGCCTCTTGACATAAGGGGTAGGATCTGGTTCCACCCTGTTTGTTGATGTACCACACTACGGACATGTTGTCCGTCTGAATTGCAATAGTCCCTGTGGGAAGAGAGTCCTGAAGGGCTTGCAACGCTAAAAGCACTGCTCTCATCTCTAAGACATTTATGTGCAAGTGGCACTCGAAAGGTTGCCACGTGCCCTGGACTGTCCTGCCCTGATAATGCCCCCCCCACCCGACCAGGGAGGCGTCCGTTGTCACCGTGGCGACTGGGGGGGGGATGAAAGGTCTGCCTTGGAGAACTTGAGGTGATGTGATCCACCAAGACAGGTGATTCTTTCATGATTGAGTTATTAATATGATGTGAGACATCGGGAGCTGCTGGTAGGACCACTGAGCAAACAGCATCCATTGGAGGATCCTCATGTGGAAACGAGCTAAGGGGAGAGGGGTGATAGTGGCTGCCATGAGTCCTAATACCTTCAAGACTACCCTGGCTTTGACCTTGTTGCATTGTAATAGAAGGTAAACTTGTTTGCGGATATCTAACACTCTTTGCTCTGTAAGTCTGGTGGAAAGATTGAGTGTGTCTAAGGTGGCGCCTATAAAGGTAATAGATTGACAAGGCGACAAGGCAGATTTTTCGAAATTTATTGAAATGCCTAGAGCTTGGCAAGTTTGGATGGTGAAGTCTCTGGATAGAAGCAGTTGATGTCTGGTGGTGGCGGTAAGGAGCCAGTCATCTAAATATGGAAACACCTGGAATCCTTGACGTCTCAAGTGAGCCGCGACCACTGCCATGCATTTGGTAAACACTCGGGGGGCTGTAGTGAGACCAAAGGGCAGGGCTCTGAACTGGTAGTGACTGGCTCCCAGCCTGAAGCGGAGAAACCTCCTGGAGCGTCTGTGCATTTTGATATGGTAGTACGTGTCCTGAAGGTCTACCGAGCACATCCAATTGTCCTGACCCAAGAAGGGTAGAATGGACTGTAGCGTGACCATCCAGAATTTTGTTTTTTTGATATAATTGTTTAACTTGCTGAGATCCAGTATAGGTCTCCAGTCCCCTGTTTTTTTTGGTACCAAAAAGAATTTGGAGTAGATTCTGGATCCTTGCTGGTCTGCTGGGACTGATTGGATAGCTCTTTTTGATAGCAGCTTTGATATTTCTAGTGCTGCTTGTTCCCTTAGACTGGGTGGAACGTCTGGAAGAGATCCTTTGGGTTGGGATGGGATGTGAATAAAGGGAATTTTGTAACCCTCGGATATGATTGACTGTACCCATTTGTCTTGGGTGAGGGAAAGCCAGGCTTTTGGGTACAGTGATAATCTTCCCCCGACTGCCTCCGAAGGTGGACAGCCGGGCAGCTCCTCAGGGATGCTGAAAGGGTTTATCAGAGAAAGTTTCTCTGCTACCCTGGTTTTGCGGACCTCCTCTGCCTCTAGGGCGGCGTCTATTGTTATTCTCCCCTCTGCCTCTAGAGGGGAATCGACCTTGTGCGTCAGATGAGACTCCCTGAGGTTTGCGGAACCACATTTTTCCTCCCCTCTGACCTTTTGGATAAGGTCTAGAAGGGGTAGAAAAACGGACTCCCACGGCAGAGAGAGTCTTACCTTCCACCTTGCACCTAGTCAATGTATCCTTCACCTGCGGCCCTACTCGCCCCATCAGCAGCATATGAGATAAGCCGCATGGAGTAGTTAACAATCGAATTCAGGGTTGCCAACTGGGAGTTAATTTTGTCTTGGAACCCCTCAGCTGTTGGATCCTGTATAGCCTCACCCATATCTTTGAGCAAATCTCTCTGGAGATGGGTGAAGTGACACAAGTAGTTCAGCGACCGCATTGAAAAGGTCACTGACGAAAACATCCGCTTACCGTACCTGTCCATGGTCCTAGACTCCTTATTAGGAGGATGGACAGGTACCGAAGGATCGGCTAACTCCTTCTTAGTGGCTGCGGCCACCACCATGGCATCAACAGAAACACCTTTTGATAGAAACTCTTTCTCCTTAGGGGCAGTAATAAATTTTGACGGCCTCCTTGGGGTAGGTTCCACTGAATCAGGGGCCGTCCAAGCCTTCCTTGCCACCACTTCCATAAGGGGTCAAAGGGAGGGGACACCCATGAGGTGGAAGGGCGAGAGCCAAACGCCTCAAGGTAAACTGACTCGTCCTCTGAAGGGTTAAGGGCAGGCCAGTTCCCCCTCTGTTTCAGGATTTCAAGGATGTCAGCAAAGGAGACATCCTCAGAGGGGGACTGAGGGGAACATTCAGATTCCTCCAAGTCAGTGTCAGAGGTGGTAGACTCAGGGGAGTCAATGTGCTTCCTCTTGCACTGTCTCTTCCAAGGGGGTTCTCCTGCCGGATCAGGAGAGGCCTTGGAAGAGGAGGAAATTCCCAATGGGGAAACCTGAGGAGCTGGCTCTCTGCGGTCTGATGCATGGGGATGGCTAGAAATCACCGCAGGCACTGAAGAGGGAGGAGCTGACGGAGCCGACTGTGGGGTAGACACTGGGTCTAGCACGCTCCGCATGACCTCGAAGGCACCCCTATCAGGCAAGGCCGGAGGTCCCCGCTCCGAGGAGACAAGGACCCCCCCCCGGCACCAACAGGGACGGCTCCGAGTCCGATGTCGGAGCCGAACTCACCAGCGCCGACGCTCCGAGAGGGAGAACGGGGTCGGACAAGGGTCCGATGCCACTCACCCCCTCGGAGCCGACAAGGGAAGCTCGGCGCCGAGATCCCTCCAATGAGGAAATCGGAGCAGACGACGGAGCCGAAAGGGAAGGTATCGTCTCCGAAGCACCGACAGCCACGGCTCCAATGAGCCCTGGCTCCGAACTAAAAAGGAGTCAGAGGAGGAATAAAATCAGGGATGGAAATAGCCGCTGACTGTTGAATAGGGCTATGCAGCATTTGGGCCAGTGCCTCGGACTTGAGAAGTCTACTCACCACCCTTTGTAAATCATGGTCAGACAGCCTGGAGGACCGAGAGGAATGAGACCTATAGCTCCGTTCCGATAGAAGAGGAGATCCCGGCGCCGAATGGATGGAGCCGATGGAAGGGGACCTAGACCTCTTCTTTGAAGGTGGCTCCGATAAGCCTATCGGAGCCGACTGAGTCTTGTCAACCTCGGCTCCAGCCGAAGCCAAGGAGATGGTATGAGATTTGGAAACATCGGCTCCAGCTGGAGCCGATGTCGAAGCCATTTTAATGCTTCCAGGGGACGGCTCTGAAACTGGAGCCGACGGTCTGGAAGTCTTAGAAGGCTTCCCCGACACAGACTGGGTCGGGGGGCCTTCAGGCTTTAACAAGCCATGTAGAATCAATTTATTTTTGCGTTCCTGCAGGACTCCAAGGCTGAATGCATGGCACACAGCACATGAGTCCTGCAGGTGCAAAGGTCCCAGGCAATATACACAAGAAGTGTGACCGTCTGTCAGAGACATTTTCTGACAGCACGAATAACACTTCTTGAAGCCTGAGACCTTGGAGTCTTTAGACATCCTAAAAGCTGAGTGATGAAAAACACAAACACAACACACAGACACACCCTTAACCAAAATAAAAATCCAGTCACACTGAAGGACTAGGGGAAGGAGAGGGAGAGGGCCAAAGGCCTAAAAGTTAAGAAGGGAATAAAAAGGGAATTCTGACACAAAAAGGGGAACCCGATTTAAACTAATGGAATACTTTAAATAAAACTATACTAAATGGAAAAAATAGGGGTTGAAATAGAAGTTTCTGAACAAGAAAACTTACTAACCTGCCAGAGCCGGTAGAAGAAGCACCTCGTCAGCTAAGCGGCAAACGAGATCTAAGTAGTTACCACCTAGCATTGTGGGATATAGGGGAGCCTCGAGCCGGTGGAATTAGCTCTCGAGCTTTAGTATTGGCCAAGTCTGTAAATTGAAGTAACTTTCTGCAAGAGTTTGTAATAAGTCATGGCTGCAAGCCTGAATAAAGTTAAATGAAAAGTTATGTAGGAAACAGGCAATTTCATGACTGCTGTCTTAAGTAAAAATGCCAGTCACCTGTACCTACTGTTAACTCGCAACGACTTACTATGTTTGGAGGTGGCCCGCAGATGCATTAAGAATTCATGTAGTGGCCCTCCCCATAAAAAGGTTGTGCACCACTGTTTTAAGGTGAATTTATTGAGCTATGCTATGGTTCACCTTAAAGTGATCAATTAAATGATTGTTAATTAATTAGTTATTTTATATAAGGAGGAGAAGGATGGTCTTGTTGTATCTGATGAAGTCTTTTAATTGACAGACGAAAATGCATTTTTTGGAAGCGTTTTTTTTTGTCATTGTGAATTGACAATGAAGGCGTTTTTATACCAAGCCCTTTTATTTGTGCCTGCATAGATTTTTGTTCTGTGTTGGTTTTATCAGGCACATTCTCCATTTTTTAAATATATACATATATTATATACAAAGTGAGTATCATAGATGGCTTCAGGGAATAAAGGCAATAGATAAATGAGATTATATGTAGAGTGAATGAAAAAACAAAATATACACATGCATTATATATACAGCAGAAATTAGAGTTGGCATACTGAAAGTATCACAATCAAATACAGAGTCAGAGTAACTTATGTAGACAGAAGAAGGGAGTTAAGAGCCTAAGTTAAATGACCAGAGTGATAGCAGTTGCATTTTCCTAGAGACTTGAAATTTACTTTTATTTTTGAACAGAAAATGGGGTAAGAGGAATAATCTTTAAGAAAAGAAGGGACCGATTCCCTCAAGTCTGTGCAGTGAAGCATAGTTTAAGGGGTTTGGAAGAGAGGACAAGAGTAGTTAAAATGCCTAGGGTTATATGTTGGTACATCTCTGAATAGTCTGGAAACTAGTGGAGAGAAGCTGTCATTCTTAATAAGTTTAAATAGTTGAGAGGCAAGGAGAAAGTTTCACAGATAGCCTTTTTCAATGGTTTTGCAGTGATGATAATTTCTTGGGAAGTGTGTGATGAATCTGCAAATGGCATTTCAAATAGACTCAACAGAGGAAGACATTTCTTTTAGAACCTGCAGCGATTAGTGGCAGACAGTATTCTAGCTGAGCCAGACAGATACTATTACCTAAGGCATTTCTACAGAGTCTGAATTGAAAAGGGGAAGTCTTATTAGCCCAGAATAGGAGGTAGTCGTTTTTTTTTTTTTTTGTGTGAGTAATGCAGATTAAGTCGGAAATTTAGGAAGGGGTCAAATTACATCCCTAAGTATTTGAATGAAGTGACATTTTCAATACTGTTAATAAGATGATGAAAGAATATTCAGAGGCCTAGAGATAGAAGTGAGCTTATGCCTAGTTCCAAAAAGCATTGTTTTTGTTTTATAGAAGTTTAGTAGTAGTGCTTATCACTGACCCATTGAATAAGGGCATGAAAATCAGCCTGAAGTTTGAGTTCAAGAGAAGAGACAGAATGGATGCAGCAGAATAGGACCATGTCATCAGCATAAAGCTGGAGAGGAAGATGGAGTAAGTCAAAAGGAAGTTTATTAATTTAGATAGAGAAAAGGAGAGGTGCCAGAGTAGATCCTTGAAGGACACCTTTCTGCAGAGGAACTGATGTAGGGGGTTATAAATTGAAATTCATTGAGAAGTGGTGGTTAGTCAGGTAGTTTTTGAACCAGGGCAGTGTGTCATCACTAATGCCTATTTCAGTGAAATGTCTAGGAGAATTGAGTGAGCAACAAGATCAAAGGCTCTAGAAAAGTAAAAAAAATTCTTCAGTCATTAGGCCTTTGTCCATTCCAAGAAGAATGCTGTTGTTGAATGTCCAGATAGCTGTGGATATACTGTGAGCACAGCAAAGGCAATGCTGCTTTTGAGAGAGAAGGTGGTATTGACTGATGTTTTGAGTGAGTTGCAAATAAAGTTTCCAAAATCTTTCCTAGGGTAGGGCGAATAGAAATGGACCAAAGGTCTGATGGATTGAAGGGAAAAAGTTTCTTAGGGAGCAGCTTTACAATGGTATTTTTCCAAATATTATTTATTTATTTTTTATTTATTTATTTATTTGCAGTTGGTTTACCAGGATAGTCCATTGGGCCAAATAACCCGTTTTCAATGGAGTCCTGGGGAGAAAAGCTCCAGAACTAAGTATGTTACAAAAAGTGATTCATACTAGTTATACAAAAACTATAACAAATTACAAATGATATAATAATCCAAAGTATTTTGACACCAGTAAACAATTTCAAGTAAACACAGTAGAAATAACTATGAAAGAACATTAGATAAAATTAATAGATTATAGATTGTAAAGAATAATGCATGAAAAATTTTGAGTTTGTATCATATTCAAAATACTGAATCAAGTTTCTGAGAAATAACAGAAATTTATGAAGGAAGTACTTAGGAGGTGAGGGCTAGTGCAGTTTTCCTGTAAAATGAAATGATAATGTATATTAGTTATGAGTAAATAATCAGGAAAAATGCAAGAGGAATCAAGGAAAAGAAGGAAGATGGCAATTGCAAGTAAATTAGCTTTGTGGGTGGAGCAAGAGCATTCCCACTTGGATGCTAGGTGGGAATGAAGAGATCTTTTAAAAATAAAGTGGTTGGGGTGGTGCGGATGGATGATGGTAGAGAGTTCCAAAGGGCAAGGACAAAAGATAGAAGATTTTTCCCTGGGGACGAGTGGGTTTATAGATTTCTAATAGATTTTGATTGTTGGACCTCAATATTCTATCAGGAAGGTGCATTTTAAAAGCTGATGAAAGGGAGGGACAGAGAGAGGAGTTGAAAATGAGTTTGTGAGCAAGAGTTAGCTGAGTGTATGTGAGATAGTTAGGAAGCTCTAGCCATTTTAGTATATGGAGAGAGGAACAGTGGTGTGAGGAGGACTTGTGGTTGGTAGCAAACTTGACGATTTTGTTATAGCAAGAGGAAAGTTGGGTTTTTAGGGAGGACTGTAGATTAGTTAGGAGAGGGGCTCTGTAGAGAAGGGAGGGGATAAGAAATGAAGTAGAGAGAGTGATTTTGGCAGCAGGTGTGAGGTATTTTTTTTTGCCGGTACAGCATACCAAGTTTTTGGTGGGTTTTTTTGATATTTAGCTGTAGGTGAGAGTTAAATTTGAGTTGGTTATCAATTTGGACCCCCAAATATTAAGCATAATATTAAGTGTAACACATAGGTTGTAGATGTGTAACACTGTGGTTATGATGTTGTCTCTACAGTGATAAATACACAATGGGTAAAGGTTGTCAGTACCAGAGATGCTATCAAATTTAATCTGTTTAAGTACAGGGCAAATGTCCTTGGATGTGATACGTCTGAAGCAGAATGTAGGGATGTATGGAGGGGAGGTGGGAGTGTCAAATGCAGTTTGGAACTGGCTATAGAAAGGGCTGGGTAGATAGCTTAAATGAGAAAGGAAATCAGAAACAGAAAATTGAGAGGATGTGGAATTTATGGAGAGAAGGCTCTTCCAACCTGTAAGACGGCTGTCCTCTTTCCAGAAGTTTTGCTGTGATTTTATTAGTGAGGTTTGGTATGATTTTATCAAGTGAGTTTTATGACAGCATGTAGCTTGCTTGAAAATATTGTGTAGCTGGCTGCAGCAATGTCTGCTTATAATAGTAGTAAGTGCAGTCCACGAATGCCATGTCTGGTCTCTGAGCTGTAGAAGAGCATTAAGCTCATAGGGTAACCAGTTGTTAGTTTTAGTTTTGTGATAGCAATTAAACCAGGCTTATGTAAGGAATAAAGGCATTAATCTGGTCAGTTTTGTTTCTTTTACTTTGTGCACTGATTGGGATACAGGAGAGTGGATTTGGACCTGGGTTAGCACTGTTGTCACCTTGAAGAAGCAGAAGGAGTAAGACTGGTGTAAGTTTGTAGAGATTTTAGTCAGGTTCAGGAGTAGATTTTTAAATTATAAAATAATACAGGTGGAATTAGGTGGTTTTTCTGTCCCTTTTGGGGGATTCCTCCTCAACCGCAAGCTATACTCCTCTAATAATTCAGCATATGCTTGCTCAGGGGGTGATAGAAGCTATCCCTGATTCTCAGTTAGTGGAAGTGTTTTATTCCCCTCATCACCATATACTGCCACACTTATCACTCCAACTACTTCAAGTTAATTACTGCTCCAGAGTTCCAACTCCTCTCTCTGTCCCTCCCTTTCATCAGCTTTTAAAATGCACCTTCCTGATAGAATATTGAGGTCCAACAATCAAAATCTATTAGAAATCTATAAACCCACTCGTCCCCCAGGGAAAAATCTTCTATCTTTTGTCCTTGCCCGCCTTTGGAACTCTGGAGCAGTAATTAACTTGAAGTAGTTGGAGTGATAAGTGTGGCAGTATATGGTGATGAGGGGAATAAAACACTTCCACTAACTGAGAATCAGGGATAGCTTCTATCACCCCCTGAGCAAGCATATGCTGAATTATTAGAGGAGTATAGCTTGCGGTTGAGGAGGAATCCCCCAAAAGGGACAGAAAAACCACCTAATTCCACCTGTACCCTTGATGGATTACTCTCAGAACCCATCTGTCTGACACTATCTATTGCCAAAGACAGAAATGGGGGTTCAGACCTTCTAGAAAGATTAAAGAACTGCCAGAGTAGACTTCCAAGATGACACTGAGTAACAATTTAACTCTAGCTCTCCCAGTGTGAAAACAGAAACTCAACAGAGAGGGCCAGCAGACTTTTGTGTTTATAGGTACATTTCAGTAACTGGCTAATAAGTATACTGTCTGAATGCCAAGAAAAAAGAAATACAGAGCACCTGAAAAAATCAGCTAAAAAAGTGAGGAAGAAACACTGACTGAAGAAAGTTGTGTAGCTGTTCAGCAAAAAGCAATGCAACCTCAAGACACGACTTCCAGTAACCTACAGGAAGATATAAGACAACTTTACACAGACCTGGTTAAAATAAACAAAACCCTGAAAGAACATATCAACACAAATAACAAAAGGCTGGAAAAAATGGAAGAAGCTTTAAAAAGATATTCAGATGAGGTGATAAAGTGCTCAGGAAAAGATGTTTCAAAAAATAATAGAATTAGAGGACAGAGCATGTAGGAAAAACCTGAGATTTTCAGCTATACCAGAGAAGCTGGAAGGAACAAATTGCATTAATTTTATGAAAGCACAAATGAGCAACTGGATTGGTATTCCACAGCAGGAGCTGTGAAAGGGCACATCGTTTATATGCTCCAAACCTGGCTATGAAAAAGCAACCTAGACCTTTAATAGTAAAGATGCAATCCTACGAGAAGAATGAGTTAATTCTGACAAAACTGTGGCAAAAGGACAAAATACTAAAAGTGGGAGACAGCAGAGTGTTGGTGGACAATGATTACTCAGTGTACACCAGGTAGAAGAAAAAAAATCATTCCACTATTCAGGGAATGTCGAGACACAGGTGTGAGATTCAAACTGCAGTATCCGGCTGTCTTCAAGGTATTCCTCCACTGGATGACCAAAATCATTTTTGATAAAGTACATGCTAAGAAGGAAGTATAAGTTTGTCCAACAAAAAGTAAGCTGTGAAACAGAAGCAGATACTGATTTTTGTTCTTCTAGTATTAAAGACCAGAAAGACTGTACATGTGAAACCTTTTCTACTGTTTCAATGGAAATTGTTGGAGAGAAGGAAGGGAGCACGAGAGTTGACTAGAAGAATCAAGAGTATGTTAGAAATGAAGCAGTGACAGGATTTGGGAGATGGAGATGAACAGTAATAAAACAATTAATTTAATGTGCTATTACAATGAAACAATTATATTTGTGAAATTTGACAGAACAAGAAAATTCTGGAAATACTGCACTTTTTCAGAATTTGTTGGGTTTGTGGGGTACTCTAAAGTATATGCCCTACTTCATGACATTAATGTTCCGAAAAAGGCTTTGGGGAGGAGAAAGGGGGGAGAGTTAACTGTAAATAAAGAAAACATTTTTTCTTACTAGTACTATTTTTCATAGGTTCATAGGTAGGTACTAGGCTATTGGCCCTAAGGCCTATATATGCCTAGCCAAAAAGGTACCCTGGCTTTCGCCACCCAAGAAAATTATTTTCCTGTGCCCCTGTCGAGCAGAGCCACAGAGGTGATCCCTGGGGTGAACTTCCTATTTCGCATCCAGTCATCAAGATTTTTCTTGAAGAGTGCTAATGAGGAGCTTTGTTTGATATAGATAGGTAGTTTGCTCCAGAGTATGGGAAGTCTCTGGGACAGGAATCTATCCCTCCAGCATGTTCTATTTATTGTGGTGACAAGGTTTCGGTCCCTAGAGTGTGTAGCTCAGAGGGATTGGGATTTCTTTAAGTGGAGCATGTCCAACAGCTCTGGGTTTGACATAGCTTTGTATGTTAGGCAGAGATCGGCTCTCAGTAGGCGATATGTCAAGGAGTAAAGCTGGAGTTTTTTGAGACGGTCTGCATAGGGCATCCGTTGGAGGCCAGTAATCCTCTTTGTGAGCTATTTCTGTGGCCTTTCCAGTTGTTGTAGATGTCTTGTGAGGTACATACCAAAAGGGGCGTTGTACTCTATAATGGGTCTAATGAGTGACGAGAAGAGGGGAATAATGGCCTCTTTTTGTCCTGGATGAGAAACCTTTTGTGATGAGGTGTGCCATGTAGAAGGATTTCCTGATTATTGTGGGGATGTGATTATCAAAGAAGAGACTACTGTCCACCTCTGTCCCAAGGTCTCTTATCACACTTTCGGTGTTAAGTAGACTACCACCTATGTGGTAGCTCATGGGTACAGAGTTTTTACCAAAGGGGATGACAATGCACTTTTTAGCATTGAGCTTGAGGCCATGGCTTTGACACCAGGCATCTGTCTCAGTGAGGCCCTTTTGTAGGATGTCAACATCGTTAGGAGTTTCGATTATGGCTCCTAGTTTGCAGTCATCTGCGAACTTCATTAGCCATAGACCTTCTGTTTTAGCCTGTACTTCAGAACTGTAGATACCAAACAGGAGATGACCCAGGACTGAACCCTGTGGTACTCCACTTGTCACTGGTCTGAAGTCGGATTTGGAGTCTGCTACATTCACAGTGTGGGTTCTGTCAGTGAGCCAGTTGGCAACCCATCTTGTGACGTAGGGATTTATACACAGTTTAGTGAGTTTATCTATAATTCCAGAGTGGGGGATGGTATCAAAAGCCTTGGCGAGATCTAGATAGGCTGTGTGAACCACCTTACCCTCGTCTACGGCTTTGGTGACTGCTTCAAAGAAGTCTATCAGGTTTAGGAGACATGATCTGCCTTTTACAAACCCTAACTGGGAGTTTGGAGATTATCAATGTCTTTGTTTATAAGTTCCATGATGATACATTCCATGTCCTTGCAGACCAGGCTTGTTAGGCTAATGGGGGGTAGTTCCCGGTGTCCGTGGTGGTTCCCCCTTTGTGGAGTGGGAAAACCATCGCTGTGCACCATTCAGTGGCACAAAGCCTGAGGTGAGGCTATGATTGAACATGGTGGTTAGGTGGGATGCCAGTTCATTCTGTAGTTCATGTAGAACTCAGCCTGGGATGTTGTCAGGTCCCATAGATGCTGTGTTCGTGGCTTTGAAGAGTGTGGTTTTAACCTGTGCAGCTGTGATTACAGGAACTTTGCATTCTTCCGGTATAGAGATGGGCCCTTTAGGGGGTGAGGGGGGGGGGGTAAAGTTAGCAATGAACCTATCTGCCAGGATGTTGGCAATATCAGTTAATTCTGTATATTCAGTGCCATTGTGCTGTAACTCAGAGCAGATCTGTGTATTGCCATTGAGATTCTTGACATAGCTATAGAATGCTTTGTGGTTGTCTTTAGAATCAGTGGCGATTTTGTTTTCATAAATAGCTTTGGAGGATTTTATGAGGGATCTCAGCTTCTTACTGAATCTGACCAGGGAGTTTCTCCAATCATAGGATTTTACTCTTTTTTGCAACAGTTTCTTTCTTTGTTGTAGAGTTTGTTTATGGCAGGGGACCACGAGATTGGTTTCCTTTTTTGGAGGATAGCATCTTGGTTCTGTTAGGGATAGCACAATCCATGCACTCGTGTAAGTGCTTATAAAGTGCATTTGTGTATGATTCAGCAGTCGTACCTCTATTGTCCATCTGCATAGGTGTCGTGAAGTCTGCCACTTCTGTCTTAAGAAGCGTGAAGTTGGCTTTGGAGAATATTTTTATGGTCATTTCCCTAATGCAGGGGTGGGGGTGGGATGTGGATGTCTAGGGTGATTAGCTTGTGGTCGGATCTGATCAACAAGGAATTGACCTCTGGTGTGGAACACCGGTCACCCATGTTGGTAATGACCAGGTCTAGGATACTGCTGCCCCTGCCGGGGGTGTGGATAAGTTGATCCAAGGCGTTGGATTTATGAATTCCAGAAAACATTGAGCAAAAGAGTTGGTACATGAGTAGTTTTCCCAGTTAATGGTGGGGTAGTTGAAATCGGCCATTATTAGGGTGTTGGGTTGTACCCTAATATTTTCCAGTGTATCCAGAAATGATGAGTGGGAATCTTGGGGCACGGTGGGGGAACTGTAGCAAGTTACAGTTTGCACTTTGGTCATGCCCAGAGTTAGTTGCACTTGGATAATCTTGGATGCATTATGCTGAGCAACTAGCCTGTAATTGTGAATATCCTTAATGAATATGGACAAGCCTCCACCTTTAGTGTTTTGGTCCAGGTTAGGTGGCTGAAAGGTGTGGTATGAATTATAGCCTGGTAATGCAGGGTTGCTCTCTGGAGTCTTGAACCAGGTCTCTGTCACTGCACAGATGTCGATATTCTCCATTTTAAGGAGTGCCTTGAGTGAATGCATTTTGATTTGGGGTGTATAGTTTTCTTTGCATGCTATAAAGTAAATTTTTCTCAATTATTTTAAGTGTAATGGGGATTGTAAATAGGTGCTGTTTGTTTTCTCCATTCTCTCTTTCTTCGTTTTCAGTTTTAAGAAATGTAGGCATTGCAAAGTAAAAAAAAAAAGTTTGGTTAAAAGAGCATGGCAAAAGAAAAAATAAAGTGTTTTTTCTCATTCCTGCATTGTGGAATGATTGGATTAAGGACCATAGACTGATTTAATAACACATTTTAAGACAAAGTAAGTAAATGAAAAAGAACTCTGAATATTATGAGGCTCTTTCTAGCAAATGAATGCATGCTTAGTAGCAATTCTGTATCTGGTCCTCATGTATCCATGGAAGCAATCTGATGAAGATAAATTGACTGTCGGGATTTCATGTCTTCATGCAGAAAATCTCACAAAGAGAAACTGGTACCAGTCTGGTGGAGAGTGATTGGCTGGGAAAAAAAAGAGAAACTGGCTAAGAGATAATGTTCTCTGAAAGCATTCAGGGGTTTCTCCAGCTGGCAGAGCTATAAAGATAAGACAAAACCAGTTAGCGCTCAGTAGAAGCACAGGCTGCACCATGCATCTTAGCATGGATAACCTTTCTTTTAGGTGAACTCAAGTTTATGAGTGTGGCTCTCAGTTTGGAACATTTGTTCTTATTAGGATGGTAAAACTTCACTATTTGAATATAGACATAGTTTTATGAGTTATTATTAAATTAATAGGTTTTAGAGGGGCTACTGTTAATTTTTTGAGGGCTTATAATAAAAACAAAAAAGTTTTGTAAGCTGTGACATAAGCGCAAATGGATATAGAACCTTATAGATCTTTGGTCTTAAGAACCTTATAGATTAGTACTAGGCTAACTGCCCCTGTACGCCATTTTCAGCCTAGCCAATTAGGCTATGTGAGAATCAAACCCCGCACCTTGTGCTAGTAAGGTAAACACCCTAACCATTATGCCAACCGACAACCTTGACAAGAAACAACTATATAAAAGTTCACCCTGTCAAACAGTGTATGCATGTAGCACAAAAGCTGCAACTAGACATTTAACAAAAATAGAAGTTATGTTCTTACCATAACGTTCCATGTTAGTTGTCTTCTTCTCGCCTTCTTCTTGCTGGATGGGTTCGGAGCCGACCTCGGCTCCGACTCGGCCACTCTAAAAGCTCGAGAGTTGGTTCCACCGGCTCGAGGCCCCCCTTATATCCCACAATGCTAGGCGAGAGTTACCTCAGATCTCGTTTGTAAGCTAACCCCAGCTTATAACAGTAACAGTATAACTGAAAAACAAAGTCCACCTCTAACAACAGGAAGAAAGAAGGGTGACCTACATCCTGAACTAGGAAATATGCAAAATAGCATATGTCTAAGAAAGAGGTGGTAGAAAGAGAGGTCACAATCACAACTCCTCTAGGTCTGTCCAGGCCAGGGGGAAGGAGGGTGGGACGCAAGAAGAAGGCGAGAAGAAGACAACTAACATGGAACGTTATGGTAAGAACATAACTTCTATATGTTAAGTTGTCTATCTCGCCTTCATTCTTGCTGGATGGGACCGTCCTAGCACCTTGTCCCGGGTGGCCTAACGGAACAGACTCCTGAGAACAGTGGAACCAAAGTTAGCTCTATGCCTAGAAGCTAAATCCAACTTATAATGAGAAATAAAAGTGTGAGGAGTAGCCCAAGTAGCCTCTGCACAAATGGTGTCAATAGGCAGTCTGTCTTGGAAGGCTAAAGAAGTAGCCAAAGCTCTGGTGGAATGGGCTTTAGGTTTATTAGGCAATTTTTGTTGCCTAATTTCATATACCAGGGAAATCAAAGATGTTAGCCATCTGGATAATGATACCTTTGAAACTGAAAGTCCCTTTCTGCTTTCCGCATAGGAGACAAACAGCTGATCAGATTTTCTGAATTGTTTTGTTCTATCCAAGTAGTACCTCAACTGACGATGAACATCCAGGCAGTGTAATTTTTGTTCAGACCTATTGGAATACTCTGGAAAAAAGACAGGAGGTCAATGCTTTGGTTTAGATTTGATGTCGAGACCACCTTAGGCAAAAAGGACGGGTTAGTTCGTAAGGATACTCTGTCCTTATGAAACAAGAGATAAGGAGGACGACAACTGAGTGCTTGAAGTTCTGAAACTCTTCTAGCTGATGTAATAGCTACCAGAAAGAGAGTTTTCCATGATAACAATTTCAAGGAACAGGAAGCTGCAGGTTCGAAAGGGGAAAGAATCAAAGAAGCAAGAACTAAATTTAGGTCCCAAGGAGAAGGAGGATTTCTTATAGGAGGTCTGAGAAGAAAAACTCCTTTCAAAAGGCTTTGCAAAGTTTGTGGGACATTAGGGCAGATTCAGAAATACCCACATGAAAGTTAGAAATAGCTGCCAATTGAACCTTAAGTGTAGATGGAGATGAACCTGCATGGAAGAGTTCAGCTAGAAAATCAAGGACTAGTTGGATGGAAGCAGTGAAAGGATCTATGTCCTTTCCTTGTGCCCAATATGAGAAGCGTTTCCACTTACTCAAATAAATCTTTCGAGTGGAAGATTTATGGGAAGCTATCAATATATCTCTGACAGAGTGAGATAATTGAGGAAGCCTGGCTACGGTTGGAACTGGAGGAACCAAGCAGTGAGGTTCAGAGAGGGGAGGGAGCGATGAAACTGACCCGACTGATGGATCAAAAGATCTAGAACTAGGTCCAGATTCCACGGTCGCTCCAAGAGAAAACGATGTAGAAAGGGGAACCACACTTGTCGAGGCCAGTAAGGAGCAATGAGGATCAAGGATGCCTTCTGAGCGATAGCTTTCTGAATTACTTGAGAGATCAGTGGGAAAGGAGGGAATGCATACAGAAGTCCCCGGGGCCAAACTTGGACTAGAGCGCCTCTGCTGGGTTGGCCTGGTAAAGGGAATAGAGTGAAATATTCTCTGCACTTGCTGTTTTGGGGAGTAGCAAAAAGATCGCAGCAAGGCTGACCCCACTTGAGAAAAATTTCTCTCACTACAGAGTCTTTCAGAGACCACTCGTGAGGCATGAGAATAGCTCTGCTCAACTTGTCCGCAATGTGATTGGACTTCCGGGATGTGCGTTGCTATCAGAAAACGCTGAGAAGAAATCGCCCATTGCCACAGTCTGAGTGCTTCTCGACACAGGGGTATGATCTGGTTCCGCCTTGTTTGCTGATGTACCACACTACAGACATATTGTCTGTCTGGATTGCAATTGTTCCCAAGGGAAGAGAGTCTTGAAGGGCTTGCAACGCTAAAAGCACTGCTCTCATCTCCAGAACATTTATGTGCAAGTGGCATTCGTTTGGTTGCCATGTGCCCTGGACTGTCCTGCCCTGATAATGTCCCCCCACCCGATCAGGGAGGCATCCGTTGTCAGTGTAGCAACCGGAGGAGGTGGAACAAAGGGTCTTCCCGACAGGAGCTGGGGGGAAGACATCCACCACATGAGATGCTTTTTGCACGCCTGCGTGATCACAATGGTGTGAGACATTGGAAGTTCCTGGTATGACCATTGAGTAAAAGCATCCACTGAAGGATCCGCATGTGGTATCTGGCTAATGGAAGGAGAGGTATGGCCGCTGCCATGATTCCCAACACCTTTAGAACTAACCTGGCTTTGATTCTGTTGTTGTTGAGAAGGAGTGATACCAATTTGTGAATGTCTGATATCCTTTGGTGTGTTAGCCTTGCAGACATGTTTATAGTATCTAGATTTGCGCCTATGTAGGTAATAGTACGACAAGGTGACAAAACAGACTTTTCGCAATTTATTGAAATACCCAGTTTTGACAAACGCGAAAAGTATAATCTCTGGCCATCAGAAGGAGATGCTTGGTGGGAGCTGTGAGGAGCCAGTCGTCCAAATATGGAAACACCTGGAATCCTTGTCGTCTCAGGTGAGAAGCTACCACTGCCATGCATTTGGTAAACACCGGGGCAGTGGTGAGACCAAAGGGCAGGGCCCTGAACTGAAAATGACTGGTTCCCAGCCTGAAGCGGAGGAATCTTCTGGAGCGTCTGTTCATTTTATGTGATAGTACGCATCCCGAAGGTCTATAGAGCACATCCAGTTTCCTTTGCCCAAAAGGGGAAGGATGGATTGCAGCGTGACCATCCGAAATCTTGTTTTCTTGACTGATTTGTTCAAGACACTGAGATCCAATATCGGTCTCCAGTCCCTGTTTTCTTTGGAACTAAAAAGAACCTTGAGTAGATTCTGGATCCTTGTTGGTCTGCTGGCACTGGCTGAATTGCTCTTTTTGCAAGCAGTTTTGAAATTTCCAAAGCTGCTAGATCCCTTTGAGCGGGTGGAACATCTGGAAGGGATTTTTTTGACTGATTTGGAAAGCGAAGAAAGGGGATAGAATAGCCTTCGGAAATGATGGACTGTACCCATTTGTCTTGAGTCAGTGATAGCCAGGCTTCTGGGTACAGTGACAATCTTCCCCCGACTGCCTCCGAAGAAGGGCAGTCGGGCAACACCTCAGGGATGCTGAAAGGGCTTGTCAGGGAAGGCTTCCCGATTGCCCTGGTTCTGCGGACCCCCCCTGCCCCTAGGGCGACGTCTACCATTGTTATTCCCACCTCTGCCTTTGGTAGGAAAACGACTCTGTGCGTCAGGCGAAGTCCCTTGAGATTGTTTACGGAACCACATCTTTCCACCCTTCTGGCCTTTGGGGTAAGGCCTGGAAGGAGTCGAAAAACGGACTCCGACGGCAGAAAGGGTCTTGCCATCAGTCTCGCACCTAGTCAGGGTTTCTTTCACTTGAGGACCAAAGAGATGATCCATCAAAAGGGGAGTTTGTGAAAGACGTCTTGAAAGGGTCCGCAAAATTGCATAGCCGCATCCAGGCGTGCCTACGTAAGGCCACACCTGTCCCTGCGGCTCTGCTCGCCCCATCAGCCGCATAAGAAAGGAGGCGCATGGAGGAGTTGGATATGGAATTAAGGGTAGCCAGCTGCGTGTTCATCTTGTCTTGGAAACCCGCAGCTGTAGGATCCTTTAACATTTCACTCGCTTCCTTGATCAAGTCCCTTTGAAGACGAGTGAAATGGCACAGGTAGTTCAGCGAACGCATGGTAAATGTCGCTGAGGAGAACATCCGCTTCCCGTACCTATCCATGGACCTAGATTCCTTGTTAGGTGGATGGACAGGTACTGAAGGATCAGCCAGTTCCTTCTTTGTGGCAGCAGCTACCACCATAGCATCCACAGAAACTCCTTTTGTTAAAATTGCTTGTCTGCTGGAGCTGTGATGAACTTAGAGGGTCTCCTGGGAGTGGGGTCCACTGAATCAGGAGCCGTCCATGCCTTCTTAGCAACCACCTGCATGAGGGGGTCGAAGGGAGGGACACCCAGGAGGTGGAAGGACGAGAGCCAAACGCCTCAAGATACACAGATTCGTCCTCCGAAGGGTTGAGGGCTGGCCAATTTCCCTCTGTTTCAGGATCTCCAGAATGTCTGCAAATGAGACATCTTCAGAAGGGGAACAGGGGAACCCTCAGAATCATCCAAATCTGTGTCTGACGTGATGGACTCAGGTGAGTCAATGTGTTTCCTCTTACACTTCCTCTTCCGAGGGGCTCTTCTGCCAAATCAGGAGAGGCCTCGGAAGAGGATGAAATCCCACAGGGGCTCCTGAGGAGCTGGCTCTCTGCGGTCCGGGATGAGGGAGTGAGTCGACTTACCCTGAGGCAGCATAGAGGGAGGGGCGGACGGAGCCGACTGTGGAGTAGAGCCAGGCTCTAACACACTCCGCATGACCTCGAATGCACCCCTGTCAGGCAGAGCCAGAGGTCCCGCCCGAGGAGCTAAGAACCCCTCGGCACCGACAGTGATGGCTCGAGGCGATGTCGGAGCCGAACTCACCAGCGCCGAAGCCCGAGAGGGAGGGGGGGTCGGACAAGGGTCCGATGCCACTCACCCCCTCGGAGCCGACGAGGGAAGTCCGGCGCCGAGTTTCTTCCAAAGAAGAAAACGGAGCTGACGACGGAGCCGAAGACAATTGTATCGACTCCGACGTAACCACAGTCTCGGTTCCGACGCGACCCGGCTCCGAACTCAAGAGAGTCGAAGGAGGAAAATGTTGATGGACCGGGGCAGGCATCGACTGATGAGTCGGGCTCTGAAGCATCTGGGCTAGTGCCTCGGACTTAAGTAGTCGACTCACTACCCTCTGAAGGTCATGATCCGACAGCCTCGATGACCTAGAGGAGTGAGACCTTTGGCTCCGTTCAGACAGCAGGGGAGATCCTGGAGCCGAATGAACGGAGCCAAGAGATGGTGACCTGGACCTCTTCCTAGTTGTCGGCTCCGAAGGTCTGGTCGGAGCCGACACGGAAACCTCAATAACCTCGGCTCCGGCCGGAGCCGAGGGAGCCACAGAAACTGTGGACTGAGACTTATCGGCTCCAGCCGGAGCCGATAAAGGCAAAGGTTGAGCAACCTGAGGTCTCGGCTCAGAAGCCGGAGCCGAAGACCTCGATGCCTTAGAGGGCTTCCCTGTTGAAACAGACAGGGAATCCTCTGGCTTCAGTAAGCCTCTAAGAATTAACTTATTTTTTCTTTCCTGCAGGACCCTGGGGCTGAAGCCATGGCACACAGCACAGGAGTCCTGCAGGTGCAAAGGCCCCAGACAATAGACACAAGAAGTGTGAGCGTCTGTCAGAGACATTTTCTGACAGCACGCATCACACTTCTTGAATCCGGAGACCTTTGCTTCTTTGGACATTTTTGACTGACAGGTGTACACAAACACGCACACAAACACACAAGTTATACCCTGTCAGAAAAACACAATAAAATTAGTAGTAATACTAGTATTTAAAAACTACAATAAATTAGAATAACTACAAAAAACACACACACTCCACTAGGGAAGGGAAGGCCTAAAGGCCCAATGGAAGAACCAAAGGTTCTTGGGAAAAGAAACGGAAAATATTTAGGGTAGGGAATAAAGTTATCTAACCTACACTAACTAAGTAAGAATATTAACTTAAAGGGGTTTTAAAGACTAATTTTTACCAGAAAAATAGTACTCACCAGGAACCGGTAGAAACAACCAACCTCGAAGCTGTAGCGGCAAACGAGATCTGAGGTAACTCTCGCCTAGCATTGTGGGATATAAGGGGAGCCTCGAGCCGGTGGAACCAACTCTCGAGCTTTTAGAGTGGCTGAGTCGGAGCCGAGGTCGGCTCCGAACCCATCCAGCAAGAATGAAGGCGAGATAGACAACTTAACATCAGGTGTTAGACATAAAAGGTGGGAATAATAACTTTTTAACACAATGATGCTTTCTGTAATGTCTTTAAATGTCAATGGTCTCACAGAAAAATACAAAAAAGAAAGAACAGTGGACTATATTAAAATGTAGAGTACAAACAGCTATGTTACAGAACACACACTTGAAAAGAACTGAACGTATGAAATTGATAAAGAAAGGTTTTCAAAATGGTTATCAGTGGAATATCTGAGACAAAGGAAAAGAGGAGTATTTATATTAATTGCAAGAGGAGCTCCAATAGTGATAGAAGAGGATAGAAAAGATAATAATGGCAGATTTGGAATGCTAAGGGGCTACTGGCAAGGGAGGAGGATTACACTGGCATGTATTTATATTTCACATAAAAGTGCTATACTGGAGATTAAGAAAATTCTGGGAGAAATAACCGGTTTTCAGCAAGGAATATTACTTGGGTCTATGTTCAGCCATCGAATGGAATTTCCATTGAACAGCTGAACATCAAACCCTATCTATCTAACATTCATTCAGAGAACATTAATTTAATCGATGGGGAAAATAACTAGTTGGCCACCACCTCTCTGTGTGCTCCAACTCAGTATTTCAAACCCATCCAGGTGGGGGGCTTTGCCCCCTCCACACTCCCCTAATTATATAAACCAAATCCAAGACTGCACTACACTAGGGAAAAGGGCAGACGGGGAACTGGTGGCCAACTAGTTACTTTCCTCATCAATGAGATGAATGTTCACTGAATGAACATTCTATGGAAGTTCCATTTGATGGCTGAACACAGACCAATATTACTTACAGCTGGGGAATGGAATTTGATTTGTAGCAGTGAAGATGTGTCTTGGGGGGGGGGGGGGTCCCAGAAGGGAAAGTATAACAAAGGAGGGTAGATTTTTTAAGGAATTTATGAAAATATTTGGCATGGAAGATGAGAATTCAGTAATAGGAGTTCACTGTGAATTTACATATTATTGCCCAAGGTATAAAAACTGGGCTAAGCTAGACAGAATTTACATTTCACAGGAACATGTGCATTTAACTGAAGGTCTTGATAAGCACCCAATAACTATCTCAGATCGTGCACCAACAATAATTCAAATAAAAACACAAGGTAATGAAATAAAAATGAGACAATGACGCTTTCCCACCTATCTGTTGAAAAGAGAGGAATTTAAGGAACGGGTAGTGCAGATTATTCAGGAGCTACTTGAGAGGAATTAATGCTGTGGAGTGGGATAAAATTAAAGTGCAGCTGAAAAATAGAGTGGAAATAAAAGAAAGGGAACTAAGGTTAAGAAGTAACAAGAATTATTTAGAGGGACTGACAAACGTTAAAGTATTGCAGAATGGGGGAATCTCCCAGAACAAGAGGAGGATCAACTGCAGAACGCTAAGCAAAAACTAATGGATTACCTCGATAATATACACGGATTTAGAAAGACTGTTGTTAAACAACTGTTTTTTTGATAGCAGCAGAGTGAAAAAAACTTTTAGCACAACCACTTGGAACAGAAAGTAGAAAGGGCTGTCTTCAAGCTTAGAGAGCCTGTAACAAGGAAGATAACAAGAGATCCTGTAGAGATATTAGAAATTCTTCAGAAATTCTATGAAAGTCTGTATAAAGCAGGGAAATATGAAAATCAAGAAAAGATACAAATGGAAATGTTTACCGCATAATTAAATATGCCAAGGTTAGAGGTTGATGAGGCTAAATTTTAATGGTTAGGATAGGAGGAGATGAGATAAAGATTGTGATATATAACCAATCTATAGGAAAGTCCCTAGGAACAGATGGTATTCCTGTGGAAGTTTCGGAGCTAGGAAGGAAAAAAACTGATAAAGATCTGGAAGGTTTTGTTTAGCGGTACTTTAAAAGGAGAAGAACCAACATCCTGGAAGAAAGCAGTGGTAGCCATAATGCGTAAAGAGGGTAAAGATCCATAAGATTCGGCTTCATACAGGCCCACTTCAATATTAAACCATAATTATAAAGTGTTCATGTCTATAATGGCTAAAACAATGGCAAAAGTAATGCCAAAATTTATAGATATGGATCAATGTGGTTTTGTGGAGGGAAGGCAAACATTTGACAACATTAACAGAACACTGATGATACAGAGGGAAGCAGAATGTACGAAAATACCATTGTTGTTGGCAGTTCTTGAAACAGGGAAAGCATTTGACAGAGAAAGCTGGGACTTTCTGAGCAGGGCAATGGAAGCATTTGCATTTCCTAAAAAAATAAAAGGTTGATTAGGAGGATATATGAGGGATCAGAGGCAAAGATTAAAGTGGGTGTGTTCCTTTATGATAATTTCTGCTTGAGCAGAGGAACCAGGCAACGGTGTCCTCTTTCCTCTTTGTTACTTGCATTATATTTAGAACCACTGGCAAAGAAAATAAGGGACTCAGAAATTCAAGGATATAATTGGGATGGTAGTCAAGAGAAGCTCTCTCTGTTTGCAGATGATATTTTACACCTGACAAAACCAGAAAGTGACATTACAGTGTTGCAGAACATTTTGAGACAGTTTCAAATCTTTTCAGGATACAAAATTAATGACGCTAAAACAAAGGCAATAGTGGTAAATTATACACCCACATATGAATTGGTTCAGCACTATCCGTATTTATGGGGACATGATAAATTTAAGTATTTAGGAGTATGGATTAAAAATGATTCTGGTGTGGCAGCTAACGATATGTGGAAAAGACTAAACAAAAGATAATACAAAAAATGAGAAAATGGAAGCTTTGTTATATGGATACAGATAGTAAGATATAAGCAGTTAAAATGTTGTTAGTCACGTTAGTCTTATATACAGGTCAGGTATATTTTTATCAACCAGAGGAGAGGTTGCGGATAACAATTAATAAAGAGCTGAAGGACTTTATCTGGGAGGGGAAGGCAGCAAGGGTCAAGTGGGATAAGCTGATTCTTCCAGTAGAAAAGGGTTCATAGGTTCATAGGTTCGTACTAGGCTATCTGCCATAAGGCATTTATAAGCCTAGCCAGAGTGTATGTGGCTTACACCACCCCTTAGGATGAGAATACTACGCCCTTTTAGGGTTTAGTTTACTATGCCTCTGTCTAGTAGTGACACAGAGATGACCCCCGGGGTAAACCTACGATCTCCCATCCATTCGTCGAGATTTCTCTTGAAAAGAGTCAGTTAGGGGCTCTGCCTAACATGGACTGGGATTCTGTTCCAGAGTGTAGGGAGCCTCTGGGTTATGAATCTGTCCCTCCAGCACGTCCTATTTATTTCTGTGTTGAGGTTTAAGTCACTTGTTCTCGTGGCTCTGAAGGATATGGATTTTCTGAGGTGGAGCATGTCCATTAATTCAGGATTGGACATGGCCTTGTACGTCAGGCACAGATCACCTCTGAGTAGGCGGTATGCGACTGAATAGAGCTGGAGTTTTTTCAGTCGGGCGGCATATGGCATATGTTTAAGACCCTTTATCCTCTTGGTGAGGAACTTTTGGGGTCTTTCCAACTGCTGCAGGTGTCGGGTGAGATACATCCCAAATGGGGCATTGTACTCAATCATTGGCCTGATAAGAGAAGAGTACAGGGGCACAATGACCTCTCTTGATCTAGATGTGAAACCCTTCATGATAAGGTGGGCAATATAGAAGGTCTTCCTAACCACTTTGGCAATGTGAGTGTCAAATGAGAGGTTACTGTCAACCTGGGTCCCTAGGTCCCTGATTACCTCTTCCGACTTAATGGATTACCGCCTATGTGGTAATTTGTCGGTACCTTGTTTTTCCCCAAAGGGTATGACTATACATTTTTGGCGTTCAGCTTAAGGCCATGGCTCTGGCACCAATTATCCATTTCTATGAGGCCTCTCTGAAGGATGTTTGTGTCCGCTGGAGTATCAATTATGGCACCCAGTTTGCAGTCATCTGCGAACTTTGTCAGCCACAATCCTCCTATGTTTGCCTGTACCTCGGAAAAATAAATGCCGAACAAGAGGGTCCCAGGACTGAGCCCTGTGGGACACCGCTTGTGACTGGCTTAGAGTCTGACATAGCTCCAGCAACTCTGACCCTGTGGGTTCTGTCCTTGAGCCAGTTTGCAACTCATCTTGTGACATATGGGTTTACATTTAAGCTGGTGAGTTTGTCTATGATGACCGAGTGGGGTATTGTGTCAAAGGCTTTTGCAAGGTCAAGGTAGGCTGTGTGAACTGCCTTACCCTCATCAATGGCCTTAGTGACTGTTTCAAAAAAGTCGACCAAGTTCAAAAGGCAGGATCTGCCCTTGACAAAGCCAAATTGGGTAGGATCCAATGTCTGTAGGTCCCCGATGTCTTTGTTTATGAGTTCCATAATGATCCTCTCCATAGCTTTGCAGACCAGGCTCATCAAGCTTATGGGGCGGTAATTTCCAGGGTCCGTAGAAGCACCGCCTTTGTGAAGTGGGACCACTGTTGCCGTACGCCACTCTTTGGGTACGTATCCTGTAGTAAGGCTAAGATTAAACAGCAGCCTTATGTGTGGGTTTAGTTCCTCTTGGAGTTCATGTAGCACACAGCCTGGGACACCATCCGGTCCCATTGATGCTGTGTTTTTAGCTTTAGAGAGGGCGGCTCTCACCTGGGCATCTGAGATGTTAGGGAGGCTACACTCTGCTGGGATAGTTTTTTCTCCTTTTGGGAGGGAGGGGGAGGAGAAATTTGCACTGAACCTGTCTGCCAGAATGTTGGCAATGTCAGTGGGTTCGGTGCATTTTGTGTCATTTTGGACTAACTCTGAGCATATCTGGGAGTTTCCACCCAGGTTTCTAACATAGCTAAAGAAGGCCTTGTGATTGTCTTTTGTGTCTTTTGCGATTTTTCTCTCAAAGTTGGCCTTGGATGATTTTATGAGTGATCGTAGCTTTTTGCTAGTACTGATCAGAGACGCCTTCCCTTTTAGGGATTTTGCTCTGTCATGTAGTAGCTTCCTCCTCCTGTTGTAAAGTTTGTTTATGGCTGGGGTCCACCAGACCGGCCTGCCTTTGGGGAATGGGTCTTGGTTTTATTTGGGATTGCATGATCCATGCATTATTGAAGGTGCCCATAGAAGGCATTTGCAAAGGATTCAGCAGTGTGGGTTGTGGTTTCCACTGGCCCAGGGGCCTTGAAGGATACCACTTCAGTCTTAAGAAGTGTGAAGTTTGCTTTTGAGAAGTTCTTCACTGTGGTCTTTTGTGCAGGGGGTGGGGGGATGTGGATTTCCAGTGAGATTAATTTATGGTCTGATCTTACCAAAAAGGGATATACTTCCGGTGTGGAGCATTTTGTCCCCATGTTTGTGATGATCAGGTCTAGTATATTGTCTCCTCTTGTGGGAATGGTGACTAGTTGTTCCATTGCATTTGAGTTTATGAATTCTAGGAACCTTTGGGCTAGGGTGTTGGGGCTTGAGTAATGTTCCCAGTCTATGTTTGGGTAGTTGAAGTCTCCCAAAATGATGGGATTGGGATTACCCAATTTGAATGGATATTTCAGAGCTACACAGTTAAGGCTCCTATAATAGCACAAGTAGAAAGCTATAATTTGAAGTGGAAAGGTAAGATGATGAAACAGGGGGAAGCTCAAGAAACAAGGAGAGGCTGGGATTTTGAATGCAGGCATTTAAGGAGAATACAATAATCATACAGAATATTATATCTATAAAATAGCAGAAAGTATCCTAAGAGCTAAGCCAACGCGTGAATGGAGAAAGGAGATTCTGCTGATTGGGATGACTGCAACTGGGGATATAGACAGTAAGCAAGAAAGGCTGGAATTAATTGGAGAAAAGTGGCAAAGGAACCAACAAGGTATTGGTAGCAAATAACTAGAGAGGGAAAGATGAAAGAATGTTAAGATGCCAAGAATTTATTTGGACTGCAGGTTACAGATTGCCTTCCCTATCAAGGATTGATATCAGACTATAAGCAATGAGAAAGAAATAAGGGTCCTAAACGAAAGACCAGCACTAGTAGAGTTTTTAGTAGAATCTAAAATAGAAGCTGACATTAAAAAAGGAATAATTAGTAGAGCATATAAAATATTGCATGATAACTGCAAGAATCAATCAGAGGAGGTCAGAAAGGATTGGAAAGACAGAAAGGATAAGCAATTCACAAAGAAACAATGGGAGGATACATATATGTCTCCCAGTTATGCAACAAAATCTAGAATATTTAGGTTTTTTTGCTTAGAAATGTTTACATATTTTTATACCCAAGTAGACTCTGGAAATTTTTTCCTCAGGTAGACATTGAAGGTTGGCAGTATGACAGCGAAGAGAATGGTAATTGGGAACATATTTTCTGGGAGTGCGGTGAGCTGGTGAACTTTAAGGATTCCATGCGTGATGTGATGTTGGGTTGGTGGACTGGTGTGACAAAGAAGATGATTTTTCAAAGCTATGATATAAAATCAGAACTGCCTAGACATGGTAAAGCATTGCTGTGTCTAATTATGGTGGCTGCCAAAAAAGTTGTTGTTGTTGTTGTTTGTCTTTTGGCTTTTCCCGGTAAGGGGTCGCCACAGCGGAACTCCGGTCTGCTAATGATTGGCAGTAGATTTTTACGAAACGCTGAGGTGCCAGCTCGATGCCCAACCTTCAACAAAGGCACACCCATTTACACACTCGTATCTTTCGAATGCTACCCAACCGCGGGGAAGACATGCAGACTCCACACAGAAGGCACTCCCAAGCCCAGCCGTGAATCGAACGGGAGAACCTCTTGCTGTGAGGTAACAACGCTAACGCCGTACCACCGCGGCATCTGGTGGCTGCCAAAAAAGTAATTACTAGAAAATGGAAATCAAAATCTAAACCAACTATACTAAAAGTAGTGAATATAGTAACAGAGATAAAACAACTGGCATTGACATCTTTAGAACAAGGTAGGAGCAAACTACATAGGAAAAATGAGAAATGTGGGAAATATACATACGGGGAGGAATGAAGTTTAAAAGGGGGCAGAATTTAAATGAGCTATGTAATGTTTGATTGAAAATGTTTGGGAAGATTTTAAGTGATGTATAATGTTTGCAACTGAGAGTGTGTCAGTATGGTTTGTTTCCATTTGCATAAATGTATGATTGCCTATATCGTGATGGTTTAATACAGATGTTTCTTGCTTTAAAAAAAGGGCAGAAACTGAATAATTTCTGTAATGTTGCTTAGGTTATATGATGTATATCTAAATATGTGAAGTACAACGTTTGTAATCATGAACTTGTTAATATAGTTTGATTACTTTTATGTAAATGTAAGTGTGCCTATATCACAGGTTTTTTTCTTTTTCTTTTCTTTTTTTTTTAAGGACTGTCAGAGTGGAAGAGGGGTTAGAAATCCTTCATAAAGTCATTTAGGCTTATTAGACTGTCCTTTGTTCTAGGGGTTCCAGCTTTCTTTTTGTAACTTCCCTGCCATTACCCTTTAAATGTTTGCTTACCAGAATCTTGCCTTTTAAAGAAAGTTGTAGAGGAATCAGTGAATCCTTTCATAGGTATATACTTGGCTAATGACCACTAGGGCCCTTATAAGCCTAGCTGTGCAACCCAAATGTGACCCAAAAATTACCGACTACCTCTGCTTATCAGAAGCACTGGGGCCAGACCAAGGGGAATTTCCTATTACCCATCCATTGGTCCAAGTTTCATTTAAAAAGGAATAGGGATAGGGAGGAACTCTGCTTCACCTGAATGGTAATTCTCTCAGACACATAATCTCTCTCTCTCCAATATGTCCTATTCATGTCACAAGCAAAATTTAGTTCTTTTAATCTAGTAGTTCTGATACTCTTTGTTTTGCAGATGTGCAAAAGATTCATCAAAACAGGGTCCACTAATGCATTGAATGCCATTCAAAGACAACCTCTCAGAAGTCTGTATGATACCGAGTAAAGAGACAGAGCTTTGTGGCAATCAGCATAGCACATTGTGTTTACTCCTTGTATTCTTTTTGTAAGGAACCTTTGTGGACATTCCATTTGCTGCATGTGTCAGGTCAGGTACATACTGAAGGCGGCATTATACTCTATGATGGGTCTGATGAGGGCCAAGTGCAGTGGTATGATGACCTGTTTGGACCTAGATACCATACACTTGCCTATAAGCTGAGCAACATAGAAACATTTTCTTCTATGTTGCTTGGTCAAAGGCTAGGTTACTATCTACACGAGTGCCCAGATCCTTGACTAGTAAATCAACTTTTAAGGGTGTTTTATTAATGGCATAGTTATCAAAAGCTACTATAATAAATTTCTTATTACAGAGTTTTAAGCCATGGCTTTAGCACCAAGTATTTCTCTGTGTTTGACCTTCCTGAAGGGAGTTCTTGTCTTGGGGGGGATTCAGTGACTGGTCTCAGTTTGCAATCATCTGCAAACTTGGTTATCCAGAGGTCTTTGACATTAGCTTTGACATAAAAGAAATAAATGCCAAAGAGGACTGGGACTAGCACGGAGCCTTAGTGACTCCACTTGTGACTAGCCTCTTTGTGGGGGTGGCCTCACTGATTCTAAGCTCTTGGGTCCTATCAGTGAGCCAACTAGCTATCCAGCATGTTATAAAGGGGTTTATACCTGTTTTTGTAAGTTTGTTGACAATGCCTGAGTGGGGTATTGTATCAAATGCTTCAGTCAGATCTAGGTAAGACTATGTACCGTTTCCCCCCTCATCCACTGCCTTAGTGACCTTTACAAAAAAGTCCACCAGATTCAGTAAGTATTAACTTCTTTTGACAAAACCGGACTGGGATGGATCCAATGTCTGAAGTTCCCTGTTGATAATTTCTATGATAATTATTTCTATGGCTTTGCAAATAATACTAGCCAGACTACAGGGTCTGTAACTTCCAAAACCTGCTGGAGGTGCCCCCTTATGATGGAGGATGACCGTCGCAGTCCTCCATTCATGTGGCACAGAGCCTGTTTTAAGACTATAGTGAAATAATGACTCCAAGGGTCCTGATAAATTATATTTTAGACTAATCAAGAGGCATCCTGGGATGTTACTGGGGCCTGCTGAGGCCGTGTTCTTGGCTTTAGCGAGTGCAGCCAATACATGCTTCCTAGGTATAGTTGGAGATTTAAGTTTGAGGAGATTTTTGGAGGGGATGGTTGGGACTGAGAAAGGGATAAAGTTGGAACTGAATTTGTCCACTAACAGGTTAACTATATTGCCAGGCTTGGTGAATGCAGCACCATTAACCACCAGTTCAGCACATTGCTGTGTGCTGCCCTTTAGGCTTCTGACATAGCCGTAAAAGGCCTTATCGTCATCTTTCACTTGGGAGGCTATCTTAACCTCAAAATTGTTTTGGATTGACCTAACTAGCCTTCTTAGTTGCCTATTTATGGGTTTATAGGTTCATAGGAGGTTACTAGGCTAGACGCCCCAGAGCCCTTATAGGCTTAGCCATTTAAATCCGAGTTGACTCAATTGTCCTTGGTTAGATGCAAGCAATTCACAGAGCAAGTCTATGATCAACACCGACTACCCCTGTCCATGAGGGATGTGGGAGCCATGCAGGGGGTGAATGACAGAGTTTTTATCTTTATAGGGATTCCTCTTCTTGATTTTTGCAATATATATATTTTTTTCCTTCTGTTGAATATCCTGTTGAATTTGGGACCAGGGCGGTTTCCTTCTGGGCTCGTCTTGAGCTTACTTCTGGTAGGTGCAGCAGCCTTTATGCAGCCACCGACATGGTTGTACAGAATTTCTAAGAGCAATTCAGCATAGGCTGCTGTGCTGTCAAGGTTTGGACAGGCATTAAATTTTGACAAACCATCACTTAATAAAAAGTAATTTGATTTGGAGTAGTTCCTGTTACTGGTTTTAATGGGATTACAAAGTTGATCTTGATTTCAAAGGCGACAGCTTCATGGTCAGACCTTATCAGGGTGGACAAGACATTGGAGGGGGTGTGCAGAATTTTACCACATTTGAGAGCACAAGGTCCAGTATGTTGGAGTCTATAGTGGGTATACACACTATCTGGACAAGGATGTTTATATTTATAAAGTCCTGGAATCTCTGTGTCTGTAGACTTGATGCTGTGTAGGATTCAGAGTCTATAGAGGGTTAATTAAAGTCTTCCAAGAGTAGTGTGTTAGGTTATGGTAAGTGTCTCCAATAGGTCCAAGTATGCATTGTGAGCTTCTTGGGACATGGAGGGTGACCTATAGCTGGCTAGGATATAGTATGTGATTTTGCTATTGTGATGTGCATGTGGAGAAACTCTAGCATGTCATCCTGTTTATCTACCTTAGAGGTATGCTTCTTATTGATCTATTTTGAGACACATCCACCTTTAGCATTTGTTTTTGCATCTGCTGGACTAAAAGTGTGGAAGGCACTGTAACCTTCCACTGACGGGATACTCTCTGCTGCTTTAAACCATGTCTCGGTAACTGAGTATGATGTCTATATTCTCAAGTGTGAGGAGAGCTTTGAGGGAGTGTAGTTTTCTATGTACGATCCTGAAATTGAGAAGTAATACCTTGAGGTTCAGTTGAGCTGATTTTGCTATATCCGTAGGTATGTCAATTTGGCATTGCTAAAAATGGCACAATGGGTGTGGATAAAGTTTTAACCAGTATTCAAAAACCTGGAGGGGAAAGGTGCAGACCATCCTTGGCAAAGCAATGTGGTCTGTTAACCATTTCCTCTCAATCTGACAAATACTGGATCCCCTGAGAATAACACCAAAAGGACAGACAGTTGTTGAAAGCAATTAATCTGATGTTGTTAATCTTCGTTCATTCCTTACTGATGGGTTATCGGTTCTGTCCTCGGAACTGAGCCAGTCTTATACCAAGCTCGCATCAGCCAAAAACTCTTGAGCCAAGATCCTACCCAGAATGCTCTGCTCTCTGTTACCTCAGATCTCATTTGCCTGCTGTACAGCCGGGTCAAGCCACTCTCTCTCAGCTAAGTGAATATTTTTTTAAAAGTTTCTATATTGCTAGTGCTTTAAAAGTTTTCAGTCAGTTACTATTTCTATACTCCTACCCTATTGTAGCTTTAAGACTCTCTCCCTATAGTTTCTTTCCCTTTATTACCTTTTTTCTTACCTTTGAGGTAATTCTTCATTACCATCATTGGTAATCCTTCCTTTCTCTCTTCATACCCTTTTGGGTGGCCTTCTTAGCTCTTTGGTACTGTTGTTTTTCTCCACATCATTACGTCAGACAAGAAAAGTAGTGCTGGTTTCAAACAGAGTAAGGATTATTGCAGTAATTTACCACTTTCTGATGGCCATGACTTATGTGACTATTGCTTGAATGTCTCCCACCTTTCAGTGGATCCCCTGTGTGGGATTTGTAGAAATTTTTCAACCAGGACTCTCAATGAAAGAAAGAACAAGTTAATCCTGAAAGTCCTCCTTAAAACTCCTTTCTGTGGGACTATCTCTGGGTCGCAGGGCTCAACCCCTCCTGCTAAACCCTGTAAGACATGTTCTTCTTCTTCCTCCTTGAGGTCGCTCACTTCATCTCCCCCTGGAGATCACAGGGAGTCGACTCATAAGAAGGTTAAAATTTCCAGTCTGGCGCTGCCATCTGTGACCCTTTCGGCTCCAGGCTCGGAAGCGACCTAGTTGATTCCTGCTCCAGCTATGTCCACTTTATCACCACCGGTACCTGAGTTCCCGGTGCAGACACATACGGCTCCGACAGTTTTGTTGCAGCCTTTACTGGCACCGTCTCTGCAAGTACAGTCTCCTTCAGTACCGTTGGTGCAATCTCCTTTGACCCCAAGTTTGACGATACTGTCCTCTACGGTGCAGACACCTTCGGCACCGACATGCTCTTTGGTGCAGTCCTTTTCGGCACCGTCATTACTACCAGTGCAGACGCCTTTCTCGATGGCACCGTATTCATCAGTGCAGACACTTGCCTTTATGGTGCTGACACCTTCGACTTCTATGGCGCTGCCTTCATCAGCACAAACTACCTCAACACCATTCTCCTCACTGCAGACACCCTCGGTTCCTGGCTCTGCACCACTCAAACTAGCAAGGACCGACTACTCTCCTTCTTTGGATCCATATGTTGGTAGCCAATACAGCCTTTTTCTAGAAAGGCCAGAATCGCCTTCAGGTTTCTCTATGGGGTCAACCAAGAGCTTCTCTGAACAAGATGTGTTGCGGCTTGTTGACCAGTTGCTTGTGGCCAGGGGTCTCTCTCAACCATCTAAAGCTACGTTCCCTCTTTCAGGTGAACGTATTTCTCCACAGACTCCAACGTACACTCCTCCTTCAACTTCCATGCAAGCATTAAAGCCCCTTCCTCCGACAGCAGCTTCCCTCCCTCCGACCCCAATAGTGGACCTCACTTTGGAGCTGGAGTTGTCCTTGTGGCCCTTGGTGCACTGGGCTTCGGGCTCTTCTCAGGCTAGTGGCTGTGCCATGTGGGAGGGCATTCTTGGTTCCACGCCAATTTTTTCTATGGCACCATCCAGGAATCCTCCCGCCCTCACCCTCCACATCCCTCTTGAGACACCTGGTCTGGGGGTGAGCTCGTCTGAGCGGGGTGTGACCCCAATTCCGAGGTTGTCATGCTCGATTCCGGGCTCCCATCCCTCTTTGGGCGGCCTGGCCTTCCAGGCCATTGAGACAGCGCATGCCTCCATTGGCAAACCCCCCATGTTGGAGTCCTCTCCCTCCTCTGTGCCACAACTGTCACAAGCCACAACCACCGGAGACCGGGCACAAGGCCCTCAGGTTTATCCCCCTCAGGAGACTCCCCTCTTTGCAATCTTCCCCTGAACTCCCTGCTGAGGAAGAACCTTGCAAGGTTTCGTAAATGAGGAAGCACATGGACTCCACTGAGGAGGCTTTGACCGAAGATATGGACTTTGATGATGGGGAAGGGTCCTCACGGTCACCCTTTGATAACGTGTCCTTTGGTGACATCCTCGAGATCCTAAGACAGAGGGGTGACTGGAAGCCATCCAATCCTTCCTCAGAGGAATCCGTATTCCTGCAGGCCTTTCGTGCCCGGCCCGCTACCTCCTGGGTTACCCCGCTGGCCAATGAGCTTGTCCAGCTCATCGTCCAGCATGCATGGAATGCTCCTGACACCCTGGAATCTATACCGTGGAGGCCTGATAAGATCTTATCTCCCCCAGCTGAACATCCCCAATGGTCAAAAGGTCTTCCAGTAGATGCCATGGCGGTGGCAGCTGCAACCAAGAAAGATCTGGCAGAAGAAAGCCAGACTGTCCATCCGCTCAACAAGGAGTCTCGGGCGATAGACAGACTCGGGAAGCATGTGTTTGCTTTATCGACCTTCGCCGTAAGGCCCTTGAACTATTTGGCACACTTTACAAGGCTCCAGAGGGATCTTATCAACCAACTCTCTGAAACCTTGGCAGGAGCTGTTTCTAATGAGGTCCGTGATGACATAGCTTCTCAGATAGCAACCCTAGAATCCATATCCAATTCTTCCATGCATCTTATTTCACATGCAATGGAAGGAGCAGCTAGAGCAGCAGGCGCAGGTATAGTCATGAGGCAACATGCCTGGATGGGCATTTGCGACTTTGTGGACTCCTTTAAGGCTTCCTTTATGAACACCACCATCAAGGCCACTTCTTTGGCCCTGAAGTTAAAGATACGCTGGCAAGGTGCAAACAAGATGGCAAGACCCTCCGCTTCCGCATAGGAGCCAGTCACTACCAATTTTGAGTACTGCCCTTCGGTCTCTCTACAGCCCCCAGAGTGTTCACTAAATGCATGGCAGTGGTCATCGTTCACCCGTGACTTCAAGGATTCCAGGCATTTCCATACCTAGACTACTGGCTCCTCACCACCCCCACCAACAGTCTACTGGAAGAAGCTCTAGACTACACTCTCCTCACAGTACAATGCCTGGGAATCACTATAAACTGGGAGAAGTCTAACACGACCCCAGCACAGTCTTTAGAATTAATTGGGGTTCTGTTGGACACGAAGAATTGCACAGCATCTCTTCCAGATCGCAGACTTCAAAGAATAAGACAACAGGTTCAGCTGCTGCTCTGTCAACACAAGTCTTCTGCTCGGTCCATACTCCAACTCTTGGGGTCAATGGCAGCCTCGATCACCATTGTTCCACTGGCCAGATTCCACATGAGACTTCTCCAGTGGTTGCTCCTCACTCAGTGGTACTCTCTACAACACCATTTGTCTTTTCAGATAAGTGTAACTCAGAGATGCAAGCAAGATTTGCTCTGGTGGACATCTCAAAACCCCCAACAATGGTCTCGCCCCTTCAGTCCCCATCAACCAAAAGCCACGGTGACCACAGATGCCTCCTTGATGGGGGGGGGGTCTATGTCAGGGAAACTCAGTCCAAGGCTCCTGGTCAGAGGCAGAGGCCCTTTTGCATGTCCTGGACTGAGGGCGGTGCTACTAGTGTTGCAAGCATTCTATTCCATCCTTCCATCAGGGACTATTGCTATCCAATCAGACAAGATGTCAATGGTCTGGTACATCAACAAGCAAGGGGGCACCAGATCTTATCTGTCATGCCGAGAGGCCATGGAGAATATGGCAATGGGCGATAGCTTCCAACTGCTTTCTAATTGCAATGCATATTCCCGGGAGCTCCAATGTAATAGCGGACAAGTTAAGCAGATGCATTCTACAACCTCACGAGTGGTCCCTCAACCCTGTGATAGCAGCAAAAATTTTCAACTGCTGGGGCCAGCCTTGCTGAGATCTATTCGCCTCCCCAACCAACTACAAGTGCAGCAACTATTTTGTCCTGATCCCCCCTCAGGGGCAGTCACCGAGAGATGCTCTAGTCCACGCTTGGCCTTTGGGTCTACTTTATGCTTATCTTCCTCCCCCCTTATCTCCCAATTTCTGAAGAAAGCACGGCAGTTGAAAAGCAAAGTGATCCTCATTGCTCCATATTGGCCTCAACAAGTCTGGTTCCCCTTCCTCTGGCCTCACCTGCTAGATCAGCCATGGATCCTCAATACATCCTCAACGTTGATCTCCCATCCACAGGTTCTGACTCACCCCAATCTAACAACCCTTTAGCTGACAGCTTGGTTTCTCCACTTCCTATGATTGCCAGGCAAGATAACCTCTCGTCCCTGGTGCGCAATATTCTTATCGCATCTCCTAAATCGTCCACCAGACTAATTTATCTCAGTAAATGGAAAAGGTTTTCATTATGGGCAGTGAATAAACAATTAGACCCCTTGTCAGTCCCAGTTTCGGTGGATTTAGATTCCTTATCACATCTTTTCCAGTCTGGAGTGTCAGCCTCTACTATTCGTGTTCATTTAACTGTCATTTCAAATGTCCACATTGGTTTTCAGTATTCTTCACTCATGTCACATAGACTCTGTAAGACTTTCTTGAAGGGTGTTCTTCACCTAAAACCTCCCTTTAGAGAACCAGTACAACCTTGGGATTTGGCCTTGGTTCTACAAGCCATAACAACTCCCTCCTTTGAAACTGCATCTTCATGTGATTTAAAGTAGCTCTCTTGGAAAACTTTGTTTCTGGTTGCAATCACATCGGTCAGATGCTTGTCAGAACTTCAAGCCTTATGCATCAAACGTCCCTACCTTATCTTCCATAAGGATAAAGTATTACTGAGAAATAATTCTTCCTTTTTACCAAAAGTGGTGTCAGAGCGGTCTATCAACCAGTCTATTGACCTCCCAGTATTTTTTCCTAACCACTCTAACAAGAGAGAGTATTGCCTGCACTCCCTGGATGTTCATATGCAAATATGATTTTATCTGGACAGAACAAAATCCACCCGTAAATCAGACGAACAATTTCTGGCCTTTTCTGGACCAAGACTAGGTCATCCTGTCTCAAACATTACATTGGCTTCATGGTTGAGAAATTGCATTACCTTTATTTGCAACAAAAACAATATCACCTTGCCTCACTGAGTGAAAGTACATTCTACAAGGTCTATGGCAACTTCAGCAGCTTTCCATGCTAGGGCTTCCCTCAATGATATTTGCTGAGCTGCGACTTGGGCCAAACCTCATACTTTTATCCTTCATTACAACTTGGATTTGGCCTCCAGAGGCAGAGCTTCTTTTGGCTCCATGGTGCTCAGGAATGTCCTTCCATGAGGGCCACCCAGGGTTACAGGTAGCTGGGGACTCTATCCCATCAGTAAGGAATGAATGAAGATGAACAACATCAGATAAAGAAGTTATGTCTTACCATACCGTTTCATCTGTGTTGTTGATCTTCATTCATTCATTACTCCCCACCCTCCGTCCCTCTCCGGAGGTTCCTGGTTGATCTCATATACTCCTTTATTATAGGTCTGTTATGACCAGAGGTAGCCTCTACTTTTGTCTATCAACTTGCAAACTTGATCTGAGGTAACAGGGAGCAGAGCATTCTGGGCAGGATCTTGGCTCGAGAGTTTTTGGCTGATGCGAGCTTGGTATAAGGCCGGCTCGGTTCTGGGGATGGAACCGATAATCCATCAGTAATGAATGAACGAAGATCAACAACACAGATAGAACATTATGGTAAGACATAACTTCTTTTTTTTTGCTCATATTGTGGCATCATCCTTGGTGATGGCAATATGCTGCTCACTGCCAGGCTCATACCAGTCCGAGACACATAACCTAAAAGCTCCATAATGTCTCTCTTCATATTGTCCTGCTAGGTACAGCACAGATCATTTAAACCTACATGGTGGAATCATACAGGTACCCGTGGTGTAATGACTTGAGTGTATGCATGATTGGAGAAGGGCTGAAAAATCTAAAAGATCCCTTAAATCACTTTTTCTTATCACACTTTTTAATGACCTCTGCAACAAAAAGTCCAAAAACTAATTCTCTATCAAAGAGACAGTTCAAAATCTCATTTTTGATATCTTTTGGGAGGTTCTATTAATACAACCAGGCACATCTCCTCATAATATTTCCAATGGCATCAGCAAAATCATAAGTTGATATCAAACAATGAGTAGTCACTTGAGACAAAGAAGACACCAAATTACACAGAGATTTCTCTTCACAACAGGAAACAGATGCCAAAATATTACTCATATTCCCATAAGACACAAATATAAACTTCAACATATGAGTATGACAGCTGATAATTTATCAAAATATATTTTTGAGCCCTCCCATCCTTGCCAGAAGGAGAGAGATTAGTATTAACCATATGTTTAGCAGCATCTGGATTCACTAAAACCATAGCTGCTGGGTCAGATCTTGGATGAGTATATAAAAATTTAAAAGAATGAGGCACTTTATATACTCTTTTTTTGGGGGGTTGGGCAATATGGTGACTGTTAGAGGAAATTGCAGGCTACAACAAAACAGCCTCCAAAGCAGACAGAACAGGAGGAAAAGCAGAAGGTTCTGGAAATTCCAATTGTAACAAATCATAATACTTCCTGATGAACTGAGAAACATCACTGCTTTCTCATTAAAACAACTGATCCTTTCTAGAAACAGTTCCAGAGAAAGAGAATCTTTCAAAATTACTGACCAAAGCCACACTCTCTTCAGAATCTGCATCAGAAATTTGTGGAGACAACACATAATTTGTGCTTTCAGAATCATTTTGAGGCTCAAACACTTGAATCCCATTCAGAAAAACGAAGAATCCCTTTTTCTTTTACCAGAAACAGGTAAACATGAAGGGTCAAGAGCCCACACTAAACCCTGAGCTAAGCCAAATAACTGACTCCTGTCCAAGGTAATTAAGAAAGGAAAAGCTATATGTTTAAGCTTTTCTTTCTTTATGACAGTCACGCTCGGGAGCTATACCGGACAAGGGACCACACTACACTCCAGAACAGGCAAAGCAATAAAGCGGTCAAGCGACTTCTTTCCCAGGGAAAGAATTCACTGAACAGCCGCTTCGCTGTTTTGCCTGTTCGCCCTACATGTGTCGAAGAAAACGCATTTGACAAAATGCGCTTTCGTCGTTCTAATATGAACCTGCATTCTCTACCCCTTGTCCCAGGAATGACAAGAATGTTTCTCCCTTGCTCGCCAAGGGCACTCCAACAGCCACAGAGGATGTGTCTAACCTCCGGTCCAGGGTTGTTGTAGAGACTACACCAGCGGGCCTCAAGGAAAAAGAGGAGCAGCGTAGCGAAACGGCTTTTGTCACAGCTGGGTCACTCACCTGTGGTTGAGACTTTTTATCAGCCTGCTGTGGTGGCAAAGAATGCTAAACAATCTTTTACTTTTTGTAGCTGGAAGAAGAAAGAACTAATGAATCAGAAGGCCGTTGCATGGTTAATCAGAGAAAGGTGGCTGATTGCCAGGGAAGCCTGGCCACACTAGTCAGTAAAACAAGTAAGTTGTAAAAAAGTAACCGTTTATCCATTATAGCACAATAAAAATCAGTTTAAACACTTAGCCCACCCCTCAAAAGTAGAATAACACAACCTTTACTACAACTTTTGCCACAAAAGTAAAAAAAAAAAAAAATAGGGTTCCTATTTAAAAGTGTACAACACTCCTGTGACAATCATTAAAACAGTTCTTAACTTAATTAAATGTCTTAAAGAAAACTATGCCTTCTGTCATAAAAAACAGGAAGTTTTTCTCTGAAGGTAAAGTAAAGGCTTCCAGCAAAGAGGTGACTATATTGTGTGAGAGAACATCTGTGACAGTCAGACATGACCACTGAAGAATGCAAGACAGTGGCAATGTAACAAGAAAAATAATAACAGTTTAAATGACACTCCAACCTCATGTAGAAAACTGGAAAAAGAGGGATGATAATGAAGATAAGACACAGCAGATATTAAAGAATTCAGGGATGTTGTAGTTTTCAAATAAGGCATGTTAGTAATTAACTTTCTCATATTATTAAATGAAGCCAGCAGAAATTTTGACATGTAAGTCTGAATATTCACTCTTCTGAAAAGTAGTGTGAAAGAAGTATAAACTTACTTCCAAACATATCAAAGACTTTCCCATATTTGTCAGAAGGAGTAGGGTTATCTGCCAAAAGACATTTGGCAGAAGGTAGTTTTGCCAGAGAAATCACTGCATGGTCTGATCGGATCAAGGGTCTGAAAAAAGAAATTTGTGGGTATGTGGGACCTTACATAATTTGTTATACTTTCTTGGGGCAGGTGTCTGTCAGGCAACTGCTATATGAAAAGAAAGCATTCTATAATGCTGGCAAAGAAAAGGTACAGCAGGTTGAGAAAAATCCACCTATAATAAATCATAACATCCTAGCTGGGATTCAAGTATTTCTTTTTGCTCCCACTGAAATAACGCCTTCTTTCTAACAATATTGTCAGAAAATGATAACTCTTCGGGTGGCGAATATGAAGAACATTTTTGCTTAGAGTCCTATTCCACATTCTATGGGACATGAACTTGAGAACCACAATCTAAATCTAATTCTTTTTTTTTTTATATAAACATCTTTATTAAATTATCACATGACATAAATTATATAAATGAAAAACAAACAAAATAACATTATACATCATAGACACCACTGAAATAACTGTAGTTGCAAACATTACACATCACTTATAATCTATCCAGGCATTATCATTTAAGCATTATATGGCCGATTCAAATCCTGCCTCTTAAATCTTGTTCCTTTGCTGCATATATTGTTCCCATAATTCCTATTTTTTCCTATGTAGTTTGCTCCTTCCCTTTTCTAAAGATGCCAGTTCCAGTTGTTTTATGTCTGTTACTATACTCAATACTTCTAATCAAGTTGGTCTAGACTTTGATTTCTATTTTCTAGTAATTGATTTTTTGGCAGCCACCATAATTAGACTCAGCAAGGCTTTACTATGTCTAGGCAATTCTGATTCTGTATCATAGCTTAAAAAAAATCATCTCCCCAGTGAATGCAATCCATTCACTCATCATCTCCGACAGAGCAGTCCACACAGAATCCCTAAAGTCTGCCAGCTTATCACACTCCCAAAAATATGTTCCAGCCACCTCCTTCTTGCCTGTCACATCCCCAACATTTGCTATCCACCTGATGAAAAATTCTTTGGAGTCTACTTGGGGTATAAAAATATCGATGTAAACACTTCCAGTCAAAGATCCTAAATCTTCTAGACTTTGTTGCATATTTGGGAGATATACATATATCCCTCCATTGTCTCTTTGTGAATTGCTTATCCAATCTCTCTTCCCCATCCTTTCTAAGTGCCTCTGATTGATTGATGCAATATGTTATATGCTTTACTAATTATTCCTTTTTTAATGGCAGCTTCTGTTCTAGATTCTATTAAAAACTCTACCATTGCTGGTCTTTCATTTAGAGCCCGCCTATTTCTTTCTCTTTGCCTATAGTCTGATATCAATCCTTACTAGGGAAGGGAACCTTTAACCTGCAGTCCAAATAAATTATTGGCCTCTTCCCAGTCTATTACATTTCCCTTTCTAGCTATTTGGTCCCAATACCTTGGTTTCTTTGCCAGTTTTGTCCAATAAATTCCAGTCCATCTTGTCTATTATCTGTATCCCTTCTCGTGCTGGTATAGTTCTTAGAATACACCCTGCTATTTTATAAATATAATACTCTGTATGATTTTTGTTGTTCTCCTTAAGAGTCTGCATCGAAAATCCCAATCTCTCCATATTTCTTGAGCCTTCTCCCCATTTCTTGAGCTTTCTCCCTTTATTATCATCATTCCTTTCCACTTTGAATTATAGTTTCCTGATTGTGCCTTAACTGTGTTGCTCAAAAATACCCCCTCAAATTGGGTAATCCTAGCCCACCTTGTTCTATTGGAAGAATCAGCTTATCCCACTTGACCCTTGCTGTCTTCCCTTCCCAGATAAAATCCTTCAACTCTTTTTTAATTGCTAGCCACAGCTTCTCCTCTGGTTGATAAAAACATGACTGACCTATGTATAAGACTAAAGGGACTAAAAACATTTTAACTGCTTGTATCTTAGTATCCATATCCATATAAAAAAGCTTCCAGTTACAAAGTTTTTGTATTATAGGTTCATAGGTTGGCACTAGGGTATTGGCCCTAGGGCCTATACAAGCCAAGCCATAACAATTCCCTAGCTATTTCTTCCCAGAATATTTACTTCCCTGGTCCCCTGTCTAGCAGGGTGACTGACGTGATTCCGGGGTGAATTTCCTATCTCCCATCCAATCGTCAAGGTTCTTTTTGAAGAGGGCCAAAGAGGTGCTCAGCATGACATGCATAGGCACTCTATTCCAGAGTATGGGGAGTCTCTGGGTCAGGAACCTATCCCTCCAGCATGTTTTGTTCCTTGTGATGAAAGGTTTAGATCCCTGGAGTGTGTGCCTCTGAGGGATTGGGATTTCTTTAAGTGTAGCATGTCCAACAGCACTGGCTTTGACATGGCCTTGTAAGTTAAGCAGAGATCGCCTCTGAGTAGGCGATATGCGACAGAGTATAGCTGAAGTTTTTTTAGATGGTCAGCATAAAGGCATCTGCTTTAGGCCTATGATTCTTTTAGTGAGGTATTTCTGTGGCCTTTCCAGTTGTTGCAGATGTCTTGTGAGGTACAAACAAAACGGGGCGTTGTACTCTATAATGGGTCTAATGATGGATGAGTACAGTGGGACAATGACCTCCTTTTTTCTGGATGAAAAGCCCTTAGTGATACGGTGTACCACATAGAAGGATTTCCTGACTGTTGTGGCTATGTGGTTATCGAAGGTGAGACCACTGTCCACCAGTGTCCCTAAGTCAATTATCACTCTTTTGGTGTTTAGTGTACTGTCACTTATGTGGTAATTCATGGGTACATGTTTTTTTCCCCAAAGAGGATAACTGTACATTTCTTGGCATTGAGCTTGAGCCCATGGCTCTGGCACCAAGCATCTGTTTCTGTAAGGCTCTTTTGTAGAATATCCACATCATTTGGGGATTCAATAATGGCTCCCAGTTTGCAGTCATCTGCAAACTTTGTTAGCCAAAGTCCCTTAGTGCTGGCCTGTACTTCAGAGAAGTAGATGCCAAACAAGAGTAGTCCCAGGACTGAACCCTGAGGTACTCCACTTGTCACGTGTCTGGAGCCGGATTTTGAGTAAGCTAATTTTACATTGTGGGTCTGTCAGTAAGCCATTTGGCAACTCATCGACGTAGGGATTAATGCCCAGCTTAATAAGTTTATCTATGATTCCAGAGTGGGGGAGGGTGTCAAAGGCCTTGGCGAGCTTCAGACAGGCTGTGTGGACCGCCTCACCCTCGTCCACAGCTATGGAGACTGATTCGAAGAAGTCAATCAGGCTGAGGAGACAAGATTGGCCCTTTACAAAACAAAATTGGGTGGGGTCCAGTGTTTGAAGGTTGCCAAATGCCAATGTCTTTGTTTATAAGTTCCATGATAATGCGTTCCATGGCTTTGATCAGATCAGGCTCGTCAGACTGATGGGAACAATAGTTCCCAGGATCCAAGGTGGATCCCCCCTTGTGGAGTGGGATAACTGTAGCTGTGTGCCACTCATGGGCATGAAGCCTGAGGTGAGGCTATGATTAAACATGACACTTAGGTGAGGTGCCAGTTCATTTTGTAGTTCTTGTAGTACACAGCCTGGGATGTCATCTGGTCCCATGGATGCTGTATTCTTAGCTTTGGGAGGTGCATTTTTTTTATCCCACTCCACAAAGGGGGAGCCACCAAGGACCCTGGGAACTACCGCCCCATTAGCCTGATGAGCCTGGTCTGCAAGGCTATGGAGCATATCATCATGGAACTTATAAACAATGACATTGGTAATCTCCAAACTCTGGACCCTACCCAGTTCGGGTTTGTAAAAGGCAGATCATGTCTCCTAAACCTGATAGACTTCTTTGAAGCGGTCACCAAAGCCGTAGATGAGGGTAAGGTGGTTTACACAGCCTATCTAGATCTCGCCAAGGCTTTCAACACCATCCCTCACTCTGGAATTATAGACAAATTCACTAAACTAGGTATAAATCCCTATGTCACAAGATGGGTTGCCAACTGGCTCACTGACAGAACCCACACTGTGAAAGTAGCAGACTCTAAATCCAACTTCAGTGACAAGTGGAGTACCACAGGGTTCAGTCCTGGGTCCTTTCCTGTTTGGTATCTACTTCTCTGAATTACAGGCTAACACAGAAGGTCTTTGGCTAACAAAGTTTGCAGATGAGTGCAAACTAGGAGCCATAATCAAAACTCCTAATGATGTGGACATCCTACAAAAGGGCCTCACTGAGACAGATGCCTGGTGTCAAAGCCATAGCCTCAAGCTCAATTTTGCCAAAAAGTGCATTGTCATCCCTTTTGGTAAAAACTCTGTACCCATGAACTACCACATTGGCGGTAGTCTACTTAACACCAAAAGTGTGATAAGAGACCTTGGGACACAGGTGGACAATAGTCTCTCCTTTGATAATCACATTGCCACAGAAGTCAGGAAATCCTTCTACGTGGCACACCTCATCACAAAAGGTTTCTCATCCAGGAAACAAGAGGTCATTGTTCCCCTGTACTCATCACTCGTTAGACCCATTATACAGTACAACGTCCCTTTTGGTATGTACCTCACAAGACATCTACAACAACTGGAAAGGCCACAGAAATACCTCACAAAGAGGATTACTGGCCTCAAACAGATGCCCTACACAGACCATCTCAAAAAACTCCAGCTTTACTCTGTCGCATATCGACT
Source organism: Protopterus annectens (assembly GCF_019279795.1). NCBI lineage: Eukaryota > Metazoa > Chordata > Ceratodontiformes > Protopteridae > Protopterus > Protopterus annectens. Next base: position 1,918,575,244 of record NC_056743.1, on the reverse strand, counting down.
ATTCAGAGGCGATCTCTGCCTGGCTATGTCAAACCCAGAACTGTTGGACATGCTTCACGTAAAGAAATCCCAATCCCTCCAAGCTACACGCTCTAGGGACCTAAACCTTGTCACCACAATAAACAGAACATGCTGGAGGGATAGATTCCTGTCCCAGAGACTTCCCATACTCTGGAACAATCTACCTATCTATATCAAACAAAGCTCCTCATTAGCACTCTTCAAGAAAAATCTTGATGATTGGATGGGAGATAGGAAATTCACCCCGGAGTCACTTCTGTGGCTCTGCTTGACAGGGGCACAGGAAAATAATTTTCTTGGGTGGCAAAAGCCAGGGTACCATTTGGCTAGGCTTATATAGGCTTTAGGGCCAATAGCCTAGTACCTACCTATGAACCTATGGAAAAAAAAGACAACTAATTTTAACTTTGTCATGCCTTTTTAACCAGGCTCTTTTTTCATTGCATTGCCTATATTTCTCAAAACTGTACAAGAATAAATTGAGAAGAGGGGAGAAAAAGAAAACACCTGTTTACAATCCCATTATACTTAAAACAGCATGCAAAGAAAACCATACACCACAAAATACAGTACTATTAAGAAAATAAAGTGTTTTTTTTACTTACAGTTAACTTTCTCTGCTCTCTCCCTCTCCCTAATGCATTTTTTCGAACATTAATGACACAAAGTAGGGCATATACTTTGCAGTCCCCTACAAATCCAACAAATTTTGAAAAAAACAATATTTCCAGAATTTCTTTTTCTGTCATATTTCACAAATATAATTATTGCATTTTGCCTATCTTTATAGTTACTGGTTTTATTACTGTTCTTCTCCATCGCCCAAATCCTGACTCTGCTTCATTTCCAACATACTCTCAGTTCTTCTAGTCAACTTGTGCTGCCTTCCTTCTCTCCAACATTTTCCTTTGAAATACTGGAAAAGGTTTCACAGGTACAGTCTCGCTGTGGTCTTTATTACCAGAGGAACAAGAAGTAGAATCTCCGTCTGTTTCACAGCTCACGTTTTGCTGGATAAACTTTTGTATTTCCTCTGCAGCATGCACTTCATCAGAAATGATTTTGTCCCCCCAGTGAAGAATTTCTAATACTTCTACAGGATCTCTTGTTATCTTCCTTGTTATAGGCTCCCTAAGCTTGGTGACAGCAGTTTGAATCACACACTTGTGTCTCAACATTCCCTGAATAGTGGAATTAATTTACTTCTCTTTTACCTGGTGTACGAGTAATCATTCTCTGCAAACACTCTGCTGTATCCCACTTTTAGTATTTTGTCCATCTGCCACGGTTTTGTCAGAATCAACTCCTTCTGCTGGCAGGATGGCATCTTTACTATTAAAAGTCTAGGTTGCTTTCTTATAGCTAGGTTTGGAGCATACACACAATACGTCCTTTCAACTAACAACTCCTGGTCTGGAATACCAGTCCAGTTGCTTATTTGTGCTTTCATAAAATTAATGTAGTCTGTTCCTTCCAGCTTCTCTGGTATAGCTGAAAATCTCAGGTTTTACCTATGTGCTCTGTCCTCTAATTCTATTGTTTTTTGAAACATCTCTTCCGGAGCAGTCTCATATTCAGCCAGCCTTTTTTTTTTTCATTTCGGCCTCTGATTATTGCAGCTTTATCATCTCATCTGAATATCTGTTTAAAATGTTTTCCATTTTTCTAGCCTTGTATTGTTTGTGCTGATATACTCCATCAGTGTTTTCTTTATTTTAAATAGGTCTGTATGCAGTTGTCTTATATCTTCCTGTAGGTCACTGGAAGTCATGTTTGAAGGTTGCATTACTTTTTGCTGAACAGCTGCAGAACTTTCCACAGTCAGTGTTTCTTCCTCACTTTTTGTAGCTGATTTTTTCCAGGACCTCTTTTTTTCTTTATTCCTGGCATCCAGAGAGTACACTTACTAGTCAGTTACTGAAATTTACAGATAAACACAAGTCTACTGGCTTTCTCTGCTGAGTTTCTGTTTTCACACTGGGAGAGCTAGAAACAAGCTGTTACTCAGTGTGCAGCCATCTTGGAAGTTTCAATCTAAATCTAATTCTTGTCTCCCAGACTGAGACTCAGAATCTAAGAGAGAGGAAATATTTTTCCTTTTCAAATTCAGGGAAGACTCAGAATGAAAACATTGAAAGGCTTGAAATAAAGCCTTAGCAAACACAGATAACCTACCCTGTCTATCCAATGTTTTCCAAGAGAAGATAAATGTCTAACCTTTTGTATTCTTCTCCTGGTAGACCCTTCTAGAAAAAGACCAACCTGATAAAGAGTCCCTTCCTCAGTATTCAAGCTCATTAGAGCAGCTTTGCAATACAGCATCATCTGCTCCTTCCTCCAATTTGGACAACTGTGGTTCTCCTTTGTCCAAAGAGGATACCTCAACAGCCACCAAGGACATGTCTGCCCCTTGCTCCTTAGTGGCTTCTTGAGAAGCAACACCAGTGGGACTGAGAGAAAGTGAGAAGAGGTTTTAAGATACCTGAAATGACCACAACAGAATCAACCATCAGAGGATGAAGTACAGAGGAAGCTGACTTCAAGCCTGGAGTCTCCCAAAAACCTTTTTCTGCTTTTGCTTTTGTGGAATTGGGGAGGGAAGAACCAAGGAGCCCAAAGCCTGATCTATGTCTCTAGCAAAAAACAGCAATTGAGTAGCAGAGCCTTGGTCAGACAGTGCTATCTTCTGACTATAAACTATAGTTTTGGGGTAAAATGTTTTGGTGAAAGAAGGTGAGTAGATCTACTTGAGGTGTCCCCCACATCTGAATTAATTCCTGGAAGACCTGTACATGGAGCTTCCATTTGTGAGGGTCTGTAGAGGATCTGCTTGGTCTGTCTGCCACTGAGTTTTGCTCTGACAGAATGTATGAGGCCAGAAGAGTCAGAGAATGCTGTAAAGCCAGCTCCCAGGATATCAGTGCCAACCGGCATAGATGGTATGACCCTGTACTTCTTTGTTTTTTCAGGTAACACATCATGGTAGTGCTGTGTGTCATCACTAGAAGACGACCTGGAATGCATAAGTGGTGTAGAACATTAAAGGCATGAATCACTGACAATGTCTCTTTTATGTTTATGTGCTTTGGCTTGTCCTGATGACCCTACAGGTTTTGCACTTCAACTCCCATGGATGCCGCTTCTCACAAATATCTGAAGAGTTCTTCTGCACAGACTGGACTAGGGTCTGAAGAGAGAAAGGGAGACCTCAATTCAGAGACAGTTGATCCCTCCACCACTGCAGTTCCAGTTTCAAAATCCCAATACTACTACCAATACCTGGAAAGCCAAGTCATGAAAGTGCTGGGTGCAGCAGTTCTTCAAGAATTTTTCTCATGTGCAGTCTGGATAGTGGTATCATGAGGATCATTGACATAATAAGACCTTGAATTTTAAGGAACCCTCTTGCTGTGGCCACAAAGGAAAATACTATGATAAATTACAACTTTGTCTTCTGGCAGGAAGGCCATACTTTCTACTGGGTCTGTCCAACACCCCACCAAAAACAATTTGTTGAGAGGGTGTGAGGAAGTACTTTTGAGAGTTCAAGTTGAATCACAGGTGGCAAAGGGGTCATGCAACCTTGTCTAAGGACTCCAAGCACCTTAATACAGATGCTACACAAATAAGCAAGTTGTCTAAGTAAGGAAAAATGTGGATGCCCAGGATTCTGTAATAGGCAGCCACAGGAGCCAGATATTTTGCAAACACTCACAGTGCAGTAGATAACCCAAAAAGTAATGCAAAAAAACTGATAATGTAAGTCAGACACAGCAAATATCAAAAATTGCCTGAAGGAGGGAGCAATTGGAGTATGATGATAAGTATCCTTGAGATGCCCACCCTCCATAGTAACAAATGATGTTGTTTGAATGTATTTCCATGCCATAGAGTAGTAGCTGTGTAAACATATTATTTACGTCTGTAATATATATTGTTGGTATAGGCATGTGCTTTTCACTATATGTAACTGTTAGCTGAATTGTTTTAATGATAGGTAGTAGCTAATTGTTCGTTCTTTACCTTGCACTATACTTATCTCTTCTGACTCCATTCCTCTCTCTATTTCTGAGCTTCCATTTCCTCTCCTACACTTATTTCCTACTATCTGACCCCCTCTCTGCTCTGCCCCCCCCACTCTTCACTTGACTAAACTGTCTCTCTTACCTCCCTCTCTCTCTCTTCCATTAGGCCCTCTCAGTATAGGTTCCTCCTCTAACCTATCTTTTGCCTTCTCTGCTTTCCAACCCTGTAACTTCTTCTCAGGCAATCCCTTCTATATTTATGTCCTAATTCTCCCTTCATTCTCTCCAATACTCTATCCTAACTAATATTACTCTCACTTATCTCACCCTCATCCTTATATCTATCTTTATTTTTACAGGTCCCTGCATCACTACAAAGACTGGAAAATACATTTGTCAACCCAGGAGGACCACCCTTTCCCTCTCTGAGCACTGTCTCTTCAGTGGAGTCCTTCCCAGCAACAGTCCCTTTTAAATCAGTGTATGTGGAAATTCATTTGGTTTTATCCTGGCTTTTTACCTTTTAACTCTTCAAAGCCATTCCTGGTCAGCCTCAACTCGTCGCAAAACACCCGTTATCCCCCCTTAGCTCTCTCTCAGTCACTTAATTTAACATCTAGCCAATGGAAAGCATTTAACCTTTAGTCTATTATATGTTGCCGACCTACCTTACAAACCTCTCTGCTCTGTTCTGCTAGCTGTAGCTGCCCTGTTATTCCCTCTGCCACTACATTACCCCCTATGCTTATTTGTATACTGTGTCTCCCACTCAATCTACCTTCAGTGTAGTCTAACTTACGTTTTACAATCACTACATTCAACCCCTGTAGCCCTTCTTTCCCCTCTACTACTATTTAACCTCATATACCTCTCTGGCTTATCCCTCTGCACTGCAGCCAGCCATTACTTTCCTCCAGAATTTAGTGCATAAAAGTAACTAAGAGGAACCATTCTCACAGCCATCTCCCCAGCCTAAATTACCTCTCTCACTGATTGTTTTTTTTTTTTTTGCGGCTCCTCTATACACATACTCTGATCCTCATAGATGGTGCAACCCCACTCCGTTCGCCCTCACTAACGCTCAGGCTCACTTCGCTCCCCATACCCTACCCCCATTCCCACTCACCCCTACATCAATTACATTTATAGCTATACACCACACCCAAACACACCCACTCCCAATTATCCAATCTAACCCTATCAATCATTCCCACTCTTACACCCTTCACCGCATCCAATTCCATACTCAACCCCTACAACTATTAATAGCACAATTAAACACAACCAGCACATTACACAACCATCCAATATGTCTTACACACACTAAAGCCAGCATCTACATCCACTATGTTACATATTATGTCTCCTCTCTCTCTCTCTCTCTCCTGTCCATTCTCTCCTCCAACCACTCCGAAATTTATTATACTCCCCCACTACCATGGCAGACAGAATCCACTACCATTCCCATTAAGTTCAGTCACTACCTCATATCACCTTGGGAGCTTAACATCAACCAACCTTTTCCCTACCTATATAAGACTCACACTTACAAAACCAGCCCTATACCTACTCCAAACACTCACATGCTGTGGTGACATTCACCCTAAACCTGGACCTAGTACACCCAAGCACCAAAACTTATCATGCCCAAACCCTCTATGTCTTAGACCTAGCACATCTCTCCTCCTCTTAAAATTAATTTAAGAAGCATACCTAACAAAACTCAAGACCTTCATGCCCTACTAGCTCTTTACAAACCAGATATCGTTGTACTAATAGAAACTTGGCTGAAACCACAGCACCACAACAATGAAATTACTGCCCCGGGCTACAACATTATACGTAGAGATCAATCTGAAAGAAAGGGAGGGGGTGTAGCAATTCTATGCCAAGACCACCTCACTATAGAGCAATTTGAATGTAATTCCAAAGAAGTCGCAAATGTTGACCTAATTCTAGCTAAACTTAAGCTTAACCCTAACAAGCAAATAATCATTGCAGGTGGTTATATCCCACCAGATAACAACACTACCACACTTGAAAGCCTCCTTAACTGGTTGTCATCCTCCCTTCCACATGGAACCATTCTCTTAGGGGACTTTAATATTGACTGGGCAGACTGTTCCAGTCAGAACCCCTCCACCTACATCAACCTGCATGGGTTTACTCAAATTATAACAGACAGCACAAGAACTGATAAAATCTCCAAACGCCAGTCCATCTTAGACTGGATTCTAATATCTGACCCTACCCTAGCTCAAGAATCCGGCTGTCTTCCTGACAGCTTGAGTGACCACCAAGCTACCTACTTAATTAGGAACCGAGCCCACCAGAACAAACAACCCATCCTCAGAGTAGTACGTAACAAGAAGACCTTTAAAGCCAACGAACTAATAAATTCACTAAAGAGCTGTAACTGGACCTCCCTTAAAAAACTATCTCTTGACGAAGCTGTGCAATACTTCAACTCAACCTTCCTAAAAATCCTTGACAGTCAGTTAAGTGACTGAGAGAGAGCTAAGGGGGGGTAGCGGGTGTTTTGTGACGAGTTGAGGCTGACCAGGAATGGCTTTGAAGAGTTAAAAGGTAAAAAGCCAGAACCATTAGAATCAAAACTAACCATGCCCCTTGGCTAACAAAAGATACTAGAATTAAAATGAAAGAAAGAGATAAAGCCTGGTTGCAATTTCACAAACACAAATCCTGCACCCTGAAACAGACTTACCTTTTTACTCTTTACTCATCCCTCATCAGGCCCATAATTGAGTACAATGCCCCTTTTGACATGTACCTTACCAGACACCTGCAGCAACTGAAAAGACCCCAAAAGTACCTAACCAAGAGGATCAAAGGGCTCAAACAGATGCCATATGCTGCCCGGTTAAAGAAACTCCAGCTCTACTCAGTGGCATACCGCCTGCTCAGAGGCGATCTGTGCCTGACGTATAAAGCCATGTCCAACCTGGAATTAATGGACATGCTGCACCTCAGAAAATCCAAATCCCATCGAGCTACGCGCTCGAGAGACCTGAACCTCAGCAATGAAATAAATAGGACATGCTGGAGGGACAGATTCATAACCCAGAGGCTCCCTTCACTCTGGAATAAAATCCCAGTCCAGGTTAGGCAGAGTCCCCTCATTGACTCTCTTCAAGAGGAACCTTGATGAGTGGATGGGAGATGGTAGGTTTACCCCGGGTATCACTTCTGTGTCACTGTTAGACAGAAGCACAGTATACTAACCTCGAAAAAGGGCATAGCAAAATTAATTTAAAATGGGTGGCGAAAGCCAAACGCACTCTGGCTAGGCTTATAACTGCCCTAGGGCAGATAGCCTAGTATGAACCTATGAACCTATGAACCTTGAACTCCGCAATAGAGCCAAAAAATTGATAAAACTTGACAAAATCAACTACCATAAAACCATGCAACCCACAACCCTAAAAAATTCGAGGCCACAATAAATAGTTTCCTCCACCCAGGAAAATCACCCACTCCTTCCCCTATATTACCAAACAACCATGACAACATCCCTACTCAATTTAATAAATACTTTACAGAAACAGTCCAAGCTCTAGCCAACACACAAAACACAACTGGCAGCCTCATATCAGGAGACACCCCACAATATTCAATATTTCCATACAAGTAATGACTCCTCCAGTTTCTCCCTATATCCAGTCTCACCTAATACTATTGCCAAACGCCTAAAAAAACTCAACCCAACCACACTAGCAGCTGACAATCTACCAGCAGACTTCCTACAGATTTCAGCAGAAGCCATAGCCTATCCCATCTCCATTCTCATAAACAGGTCAATCACAGAATGTAAAGTACCTGACGCATGGAAAATATCACATATTTTACTATTGCACAAAGGTGGTAACTCCACTGAACTTACCAACTTCCGCCCCATTGCTATTCTCTCACCTTTATCAAAAATCTTAGAAAGAGTAGTGCATTCACAACTAATGCACTACCTCCTAAACAATAATCTATTATCCAAATCCCAACAGGGCTTCAGACCCACCCATAGCATCACCACAGCATTACTTGCCTACACCAACATCGTCAATCAACATAGATTATTCGTATCCTCCATATTCCTAGACTTGTCCAAAGCCTTTGATATGGTTAATCACAGCATGCTCCTAGAAACCATAGCTACCATCAGCATAAGTTCCCCTACCATATCATGGTTAAACAATTATTTATCAAATCGCCAACAAGCAGTCCTATGGCAAGATCAGTTGTCTCCCCTACTGCCAGTAGCCATAGGTGTCCCTCAAGGATCCATTCTTGGGCCCCTACTATTTTCACTATTCACTCACCATATTGCCTCATCCTCACCCTCTGCCTCAATAGTTCAATGTGTAGATGACACTTCTATTATATGCACCGCCCTCACCCTCGATGAGCTAAGAACCATAACCCAAAATAACTTCACCCTAACAGAAACATGGTTCATTAACATCAAACTTATTCTTAACCCCACAAAAAACAAGCTCATCCTCTTTAGCCGAGGTGGATCACCTCCGCCAAACAATGAATTTACCATAAAATCTAAAGATAATATACTAATCACCCCAACAACACATACTAAACTTCTAGGTGTAGAGATTGACAATAACCTGAAATTTGACATACACATAGCCCAAACAATCAAGAAAGTTAACAAAAAGCTTGGACTCCTATATAGGAACAGACAGTTCATCACTAAACACACCAAAGCCACTATTGCAAGAACCCATCTCCTATCCATCCTTCTTTATGCCTCCCCCATCTTAGCCAACCTTCGTATAACTGAACTTACCAAAATGAATTCATGCTACAACAGAATTGCCAGCTTTGCCACTGAAACCTCTTACAGAGCCCATCACTGTATAGCCCTCAAACAACGTAACTAGCTTGAGCTACCTCAACTTCTCCTTCTTAACCAACTCTAATAGCACATAGACTCCACTACCTTCCTGACAAAACTCCAGCCCTTCAAAACCTAGTCAACCACCATACAACCACCATAACCTTAAGATCTACTTATCTAAACCATATAAGTGTCATCAAACATAAAATGATGCTGGCAAATCACTCTTTGCCTGCTTTATACTCCCACAACACTTAACCTCTACCACCTCTCCTTCCCAATTTAAAAAAAACTTCTCAAAATCCACTACTTAATTAACTGGCTTTGTTCATGTAACTCTCCTGTTAAACCACATTGCTGCATTACTGCTGGGATTCCACTCAAGAGCAAACAGTTGCTCCCCAATTTCTTTCTCTTTTTCTATTATTTTACCTAACTACTAATCCCCTAGGTGCCTACTGACTAATCAATATCTCTTTAATTCCTAAATAATTCTTATTTGTATATCCAACACTAACAATTACCTACTACTAGACACCTAGAATGTTAGAACATACTAGCATGCTCTAAAGTATGTAATTATGCATGATGTTTTTGTTTCTTGGTAATTATGTATGATATTATTTCTCTTTGTATCTCACTTTGTGTACTATATTGCATTGGAGCTTTTCTCCCCGGGCCTCCGCTGAAAATGGACCTGTCTCCAGCCGGACTTTCCCGGTAAACAAATGTAAAATAAAACAAAAATAAATAAAATAAATCTAGTCATCATGAAACAGTTGTCTGAAAGCAAAGCTAGGATCAAATGTAAAGTGAGTATTCCGAATTTCAGAAATTTTACAAAGGTGTGTAGAAAGGATATATCTAGAGCGATTTTCCAGGAGTGTTTGCAGGGAGTTGATCCTTTTCTGGAAGAGATACTCCCTTGTTTGAATTCAAAGAATTATTTTCCTGCCATTGCCTATGGGGATCCCTGACTTTTGTTTGGCTGGGATTTTTGTTTGTTCTGCCTCTTGAAGGAAGGTGCCTTGCTTGGGGTGAACGTGGGTATATGAAACATCCTAGATACCCCATACACTACCTTGCCTTTATCATCCCACTGTTTGAGAATCTGTGTAACAGAAGGCCCAAATACCAATTCAAAATTTAAAAGTGCATTCAAAATTTCAACTTTTAAATCATTAGAGAAGTTTAAATTGCATAACCAAGCATACGGCATACAGTCTTAATATAACAGAAGTAGCACTTTTATAGGCTGTATCCACACATTCAAACACACCTCTCAAAGCAGGTTTCGAAACCTAAACCAAATTAGAAACAGTTCCATTCATATAAGATTTTTGCTCTGAAGATAAGAATGCAGAAAAATCAGTCAAACGGTATGTACACTGTAAAATAAATGCCCACATAAAGCTTTGAAAATTTAACATTCTATAGGTTAGATTACTAAAAAGAAACATTATTTTGCCCTGAAGATCTAACCATTTTCTATCTTTATTATGGGGTGCTGGATAGGATGAAATCAATGACTTTTTATTTGAGCAAGGATCTGGGGAGACTGCAGCTAGGTCAGCAGTCAAATGAGAAAAAGAGACCTGTCATATCCAAGAAGATCCTATATTTTCTCTGTGCCTTTTTAGGGACTGCAAGAATAGATACTGTAGTCCTGCAGGCAGCATTATAAACATCTTTCAAGTCAAATAAAAGAGGAGGGGATAGCTACGGAATTGGTGCATCTCTTTCCTCTATAAAATCCTATACAGTGCCTAGATCTAGAATAGTTCCTGACTGCTGCCAAGCAAAAACATCACTAAATCTAGCAGTCACCTGAGGAAAAGTGAGCACTTGTTTGGACTTAAGTTCAGGTTCACCTTCAGAAGAATTAGAGTGATCAGACTCAGTATCACCTGGGAAATCACCATTGTCCTCATCAGATTTCTCATCATTCTCTAAAACAATAGAAAGATCTTTAGCCAAACTAGCACTAGAGCCATATATGGGAACACAATGACAAACATTAGATGTCTACAGAACACTCTTAGCCAAGAAAACTATATCTGCTTTATAAACGGCTATAATCCGATTACCAGCTGTATGATGAAGCTCCCATTTCTTTTTCTTGTGAACTTCATTACTAGATAAAATATCTGGGGGCAAAGTATTATATCTGACAAGGGGGTCTCTTACCCCAGACAATTCCTGCACCTAAAATATTTGGTTCTCCCATACCTGTGCCAAGTATTGCAACAGCCTCAGAGGATGTAGCCAAACCTTTTTAGGCACAACCGGACTTGATGGGGAGGGTACCAGAGTTAGGAACCATCAAATCAAAGGAGGGAACACCAGCTAGAATAATAAACTGACACAATAAGTACTTAAAATTTCTAGAAATAATTAAGTCTCCACATAAATAAACTCTGTCAAGCTGTGCTATTATCACAAAAACAGTATGAAATATTTTCAGAATTCTTTTCCAACCTACAGAAGTTAAAGAACTTCCAGTGCACATAAACACTGCTACAAGCAGAAGTTGCCACATGAATTACTGTAGACACTTACAGAAATATATATATATATATATATATATATATATATATATATATATATATATATATAGGTTGATAGGTTGGTACTGGGCTATCTGCGCAAAGGCATATATGAGCCCAGCCACGTTGTGCGGTATTCACCGCCCCTTTAGTAGTTCCCTAGACCCTTGTACTAGCAGCTAGTACCCTTGGCCCCTATCTAGTAGTGCTGTTGGTGTGATCCCCGTTGTGAACTTTCTGTTACCCATCCACTCATCAAGGATCCTCTTTGTAGAGTGATAGTGAGGGGCTCTGTCTTATGTAGATCGGGACCTTGTTCCATAGTAAGGGAAGTCTCTGCGAAGGGAATTTATCCCTCCAGCATGTTCTATTCATAGTTGTGTTGAGGTTTATATCCCTAGAGCGTGTAGCTCGAGTAGATTTGGTTTTGCTAAGATGGAGCATGTTCAACAATTCTGGGTTGGACATGGCTCTGTACGTTAGACAGAGATCGCCTCTAAGAAAGCGGTATGCAACAGAGAACAGTCTTAGCTTTTTCAATCGTGCTGCATAGGGCAACTGTTTGAGGCCAGTAATCCTCTTGGTTAGGTACCTCTGTGGTCTCTCCAGCTGCTGGAGATATCTAGCCAGGTACATTCCAATTGGTACATTGTACTCAATAATGGGTCTGATGAGGGAAGAGTAGAGAGGCACCATTACATCCTTAGATCTTGATGCGAACCCTTTCATGATCAGATGGGTCACATAGAAGGATTTTCTAACCACTTTGGCAACATGGTTATCAAAGGAAAGCTGACTATCTACTTGGGTCCCTAGATCCCTTATTTCTTCTTCAGATTTCAGGGGATTACCTCCTATGTTGTAGTTTGCGGGTACTCTGTTTTTTTCCCAAAGGGGATTACTATGCATTTTTTTGCATTTAGCTTGAGACCATGGCTTTGACACCATGCATCAGTCTCATTTAGGCCCTTCTGGAGGATCTCCATGTCGGCCGGAGACTCTATTATAACACCCAGTTTGCAGTCGTCTGCAAACTTAGCCACAGCCCTTCCGTGCTTGCCAGTACTTCTGAGAAGTATATGCCAAACAGGAGGGGCCTCAGCTCAGAGCCCTTAGGCACACCACTCGTTACTGGTCTGGATTCGGACATAGATCCTGCTACTCTTACTTTATGGGATCTGTCTGAGAGCCAGTTTGCGATCCATCTTGTGACGTAAGGGTTTATGCCCGGGCTGGTGAGCTTATCAATAATACCTGAATGGGGAATGGTGTCAAATGCTTTAGCAAGGTCAAGGTAAGCCATTCCTTTCCCTTATCTATAGCCTGAGTAACTGCCTCAAAGAAATCCACCAGGTTCAGGAGGCATGATCTGCCCTTGACGAAGCCAAACTGTGTGGGGTCCAGCGACTGAAGGTTCCCAATCTCTCCATTTATGAGTTCCATAATGATTCACTCCATAGTCTTACAGATCAGACTGGTCAGGCTTATTGGTTGGTAGTTCCTAGGGTCAGTTGTGGCCCCACCCTTATGTAGCGGGACCACCATTGCCATGTACCATTCTATGGGCACATATCTTGTGGAGAGGCTGAGACTGAACAGGGTATTAAGATGCGGGGTTAATTCCTTTCGGAACTCGCGTATGACACAGCCTGGGACACCATCTGGTCCCATGGAGGCAGTGTTTTTAGCTTCAGATAGAGCCTTGTTAACCAAAGTATCAGTAATAATTGGACTTACAAAATCCCCTGGAATGGTAATAGGCCCTGTAGGTGGTGAGGGGGGGGAGAAATTTGCACTGAACCTGTCAGCCAAGACGTTGGCAATGTCAGAAGGGTCAGTGTATTTTATTCCATTCTGTAGTAGCTCAGAACAGACCTGAGCGTTGCCATTTAAGTTTTTGACGTAGTCATAGAAGGCCTTATAGTTATCTTTGGCAACTTTCTTTTCAAAATTAGCTTTAGTTGACTTGATGATGGCCCTCAATTTCTTACTAACGCTTATCAGGGATGATTTTTCTACTTGAGATTTGGCCTTTTTTGTATAAGTCTCCTCCTTTTATTGTAAAGTTTGCTTATGGCTGGGGTCCACCAGACTAGTTTCTTCTTGCTTGAGATATATATATATATATATATATATATATATATATATATGTTGTTGTCTTTCGGCTTTTCCCGGTTAGGGGTCGCCACAGCGGAACTCCGATCCGTTAATGATTGGCAGTAGATTTTCGTGAATGCCAAGGTGCCAGCTCGACCTTCAACCTTCAACTAAGGCACGCCCATTTACACATGTCTTTCGAACGCCCACCGAACCGCGGGGAGGACATGCAGAATCCACACAGAAGGCACTCCCCGCACTCCAGCCAAGAATCGAACGGGAGAACCTCTTGCTGTGAGGCAACAACGCTACCGCTGCACCACCACGGATTATATATATATATATATATATATATATATATATATATATATATATATATATATATATATGGTTCCCCTTCACAAGATCGAATGAATGGAAGCTTGAAATACATAAGCTCGAAACCAGAATCTCAAACTTCCATTCACTCGAAATTGTGAATGGGAAGTTTAGGGTTAGAAAAAAAAGAATTCAGTTACCTTTTTGCAGGGGGCTACGTCCCCCTGCACCCTTGCAGCTGTCATCTAGGAGCTGCATGACGGCACTAAAGCGGAAGACTGGGAAATCTTCCATTTTGCGCTTATGCATATAGCGCAGAATGGGAGATTTCCCTTTCCTTTGCTGTAGTGCGATCTCGGAGTAGGAATATTTAAGTAGGGGGGTGTGGGGGTGCAAAATCATTAGAAAGTTTTGTTTTTTTTTAATTTCCCCTTCACATTTTCAAGTTTCTGTAAACTCGAGATTCTGGCTTCGGGGTTAAGAATTTCAAGTTTATAGGAATTCGATCTTGTGAAGGGGAATAAGAAGTTATGTACTCACCATAACGTTCCATCTGAGTAGGTAGACTTCATTTGTCTGCAACCTTTGGGAATCGGATCCGAGCCGGCAATCTTTCATAGCTTACATCCGAGCTCCTAGCTCCTCCCCTTCACCCATAATCCCCTGCCAACCCTGACTGACCTCAGATAAAGTTTGCCCATAACCAATAAGACTGAGAAAGGAAACTAACTACCTTCCTTAAAGGGCAGAGTAAAACCTCTGGCCAAATAACATCCGAAGGTCAGGGGGAAGGAGGGTGGGACGGTTGCAGACAAATGAAGTCTACCTACTCAGATGGAACGTTATGGTGAGTACATAACTTCTTAATCAGAAGTAGTTAACTTCATTTGTCAGCAACCTTTGGGACAGAGTCCCCAGCTACCTATACCTTGGGCGGTCTTCATGGAAGGATGTTCCGGAACACTGCAGAGCCAAAGGATGCTCTCCCTCTAGAGATAATATCCAATTTATAATGGTTGATGAAGGTATGAGGTGAAGCCCAAGTGGCTGCTGAGCAATTATCATCCAGGGGTACTCTAGACCGAAAGGCAGCAGAAGTAGACATGGACTGAGTAGAGTGGGCATGGACTCCCTGAGATGCGGGCCTGCCAGAACTTTCATAAGCCAAAAGGATGCATTGTGAAATCCACCTCGACAAGGTGACCTTCGACACAGATTTACCTAAGTTAAATTTGGCAAAGGAGATGAACAACTGGTTCTATGAATGTAAAAATGCAGCTGTCTATGCACATCTAAAGAATGTTGTATTCTCCTTTGTTCTGGTATTCAGGAAAGAAAACTGGCAGATTAATGGATTGGTTAATATTTGCCTCGGAAGCAATCTTAGGAAGGAATGAGGGATTGGTCCTGAGGTAAACCCTATCCTTGTGGAAGGTCAAGTAAGGAGGTTTTACACATAGGGCTTGAAGTTCAGAGACCCTCCTAGCTGAAGTAATAGCGACAAGAAAGGCTGTTTTTCATGACAAATGTTTGAGATCAGCTGAAGCTGCAGGTTCAAAGGGGGGAGCTGTCAAGGCCTGAAGTACTAAAGTCAAATCCCAGGGAGGCACCACTTCCTTTATTGGAGGTCTGAGTAGAAAGGTGCCCTTCAAAAAGGTCTTACATAACTTTGTGGTGCTCAATGGACCCAGTTCATGTCCCACGTGGTAATGAGAGATAGCTGCTAGTTGAACTTTGACTGTGGAACAGCTAGCCCCCTGATGAAAAAGCCCTGAAAGGAAATCCAAAACGGCAGGCAATGGAGCTGTGAAAGGGTCTAGGTTCTGACGCTCCACCCAAATAGCGAAATGTCTCCATTTACTTCTATAGACTTTCCTAGTAGAAGGCTTGTGTGCTGCTACTAGGATAGCTTTAACTGGGGAGGAGATACCGGGAGTCCTAGCTATGAGTGGAACTGGAGCAACCAAGCCGTAAGCTGGAGATTGTCCAGGTTCAGGACTGGGAGGCCTAGGGGGTGGGAAATCAGATCCGGGAGGGGATCTAGAATCCAAGGCGGATTCACCAGATGAGACCAGAGGTAAGGGAACCAAGCTTGACAAGGCCAGAATGGGGCAATGAGGATTATTTTGCTCCCCAACCGACTGGCTTTCTGTAGAACCTTCAGCATCAGAGATAGAGGGGGGTAAGCATAGATTAGACCGGGAGGCCAAGCATGCACCAGAGCGTCTCTCGGGAATTCCCCGGCGGGGGGAATTAGAGCGAAGTAGCTGTTGCATTTTGTGTTTGAAGGAGAGGTGAAGAGATCACAACAGGGTCGTCCCCATACGGCAAATATCCGCTTTGCTACCTGGGGATTGAGAGACCACTCGTAAGGAGACAGTATGGTGCGACTGAGTTTGTCTGCCAGGATGTTGGACCGTCCCGGAATGTGTGTTGCAATAAGAAAGCGGTTGGTGGAGATCGCCCATTCCCACACTCTCATAGCTTCTCGACAGAGTGGGTAGGACCTGGTTCCCCCCTGTTTGTTGATGTACCAGACCACAGACATGTTGTCTGACTGAACTGCAACTGTTCCTGTAGGAAGAAGGCTCTGAAGTGCTTGCAACGACAACAGCACTGCCCTCATCTCTAGAACATTTATATACAATGAGGTCTCTGTATCGTTCCACGTGCCTTGGACAGTCCTGCCCGCATAATGCCCCCCCCACCCAAGGCGAGAGGCGTCCGTGGTCACCGTGGCGAGTGGAGGGGCCATGGAGAAAGGGCGTCCCGCTTGGAGGTCCGGTGATTGCAACCACCATGCGAGAGCCCTTTTGCAAGCCTTGCTGAGAGGAATGAGGTGACTGAGAGGGTATCGACGGAAGGACCATTGGACTTGGAGAGTCCACTGCAAAACCCTCATGTTCAGGCGAGCCATGGGGAGCAGGGTAATTGCGGCCACCATTGAGCCCAGCGCCCTCAGGACCAATCCCGCCGGGGGAGCCGATGATAGTAAGATGGTCCGCACATGTAGCCTCAGGGTGTGAAGTCGCTCGGTGGTTAAGAAGGCTAGTAAGTTGTTGGTGTCTAATCTGGCCCCGATAAAGTCTATCACCTGAGTCGGGTTGAGAAAGGATTTGTCCGTGTTGACGGTGATCCCCAGCCGGGGAGCAAGGTGGAGAAAGTAATTCCTGGATGAGCAGAGTAGATGCCTTATTGGAGCGGTCAGGAGCCAGTCATCTAGGTATGGAAACACCTGCATTCCCTGGAGCCTCAGGTGGGCCGCTATCACTGCTAATACCTTGGTGAACACCCTGGGGCTGAGGTGAGACCGAAGGGAAGGACCCTGAATTGATAATGACTGGCTCCTAGCCGGAAGCAGAGAAACTTCCTGGATCGTTTGTCCATCAAAATGTGGTAATACACATCCTTGAGGTCTATCGAGCACATCCAGTCACTCTCCTGCAACAGGGGGAGAATGGATTGAAGGGTGACCATCCGGAACTTTTCTTTGGTTACTGACAGGTTCAGGAGGGCGAGATCGAGGATTGGCCTTAGGTCCCCCGTCTTTTTTGGCACCAAAAAGAACCTGGAGTAGTAACCCGATCTGAACTGGTCTGGGGGGACGTGTTGGATGGCTCTTTTTCTGAAGAGCTACTGAATTTCCGGAGCTGCAGCCTCCCTCTGATTGGGCGGGACATCGGGGAGGCGTTTGGGTTGGTGAGGGATGTGAGAAAAGGGAATTTGGTATCCCCTGGATATGATGCGAAGCACCCAGCGGTCTGTTGTGATGGACTCCCAAGCTGCCAGGTGCCTCGAAAAATGTCCCCCGACTGCCTCCAGAGAGGAGCAGTCAGGCAACCCCTCAGGGTCGCTGGGTGGGCCGGTCAGAGAAGGCTTCTCTGGACCCACCATTCCTCGGGCCCCCTCTGCCTCTAGGGCGGCGTCCACCCTGTCCTCTTCTGCCACGGAAGGACTGGGGATCCAGAGCGGACTGGGATTGTTGCAACTTCCGGAACCACATCTTCTTCTGTCCCTTTTGCTAGTGGAGAAGGACCTCTGGGGAGCAGAGAAGCGGACTCCAACGGCAGACAACGTCTTCCCGTCCTTTTCGCTCTGGACCAAAGTATCGCAAATGGTCTTGCCAAACAGGGCAGAACCATCGAAAGGGGCATTCGCAAATGATGCCTTGAAGGGTTCCGCGAAATTGCAATGCCGGAGCCAGGCCTGACGTCGCATGACGAGGCCTGCTCCGCTGACTCTAGCGGCTCCCTCTGTGGCGTGGGACAACAGCCGCATAGAGGTGTTAGATATGGACCTGAGAGTGGCCATCCGAGTGGAGTACAACCGTTTGTCCTCCACCGACATGGACTCCAGGGGTGACGCAGTGTACTCTTTGATAAGGTCCCGCTGCAGTCGAATAACATGTGCCATGTAGTTCAGAGACCTCACCGAGAAGGTCGCTGAACTAAAAGCCCGCTTCCCTAAACGGTCCATCAAACGGGACTCCATGCTCGGTGGATGGACCGAGGGACTCTCCTGAGCTAATTCCCTCTTGGTGGCCGCCGCCACCAACATGGCATCTACGGGGGGACCCTTGCTCCAATGGGACCTCTCGGAGGGCGGACTAAGGATCTTGTCCGGGCGTTTGGGGACTGGCTCCACAGTGTCCGGCTCCTTCCACACCCTAGTGGTAATAAGGTCCACTAAGGGGTCGGGCAGAGGGGACACCCAAGAGGTAGATGGGCCTGCTTCGAATGCCTCCAGGAACACGGATTCGTCCGAGGAAGCCTTGGGGGCAGACCACCCCCCTCTTATCCTGAGCATTTCCATGATGTCTCCGAAGGAGACATCCTCGGGGGGTGACCTAGGGGAGCCTTCCCCTTCATCCAAATCCATGTCATCAATCAAGGACTCGGGGGAGTCCACGTGCCTCCTCTTGCACTTTCGCTTGTGAGGGACGTTCTCGGGGGGGGCTGTCCGAGAACGTCTCACCAGCCACGTCCTGTTCCAAGGGAACGACCTGGGACATCGAAGCAGGCTGTCCCTGGGGCCAGATGATTGAAGCCGGACCCAACAGAGAGGGAGTGAGGGGCGGAGCCGTAGCAAGGACCGGGGGCCTGGAAGCACTCGACAGTGCCCTCTCCACCACATCGAAAGCCGAAGGAGAGCCGCTCTCTCTGGGATCCGAGAGCAGACCCTTGCTCGGATCCGATGGACGGATCGGGGTCGGCGCAGAAGCCATCGGATCAGATGGACCAGTGTGCTCCGACCTAGACGAAACCAAAGACACACTGATTCCCTCGGATCCGACGCTCAGCCCACGGCTCCGAGAGCCTGAATCCGACAAAAACGGACCCGACAGGCTCAAGGGAAGAGTCGGCGCCGAAGTACCCAATACTGTCGGCACCGACCCACCTCCGGCTCCAAGGCTGCTCGGCTCCGAACCCGGGAAGCGGGTCGGAGAAGGAGCTATCGGGGCAAAGAAAGGTGTCGAGCTCCCCCCCGGAGGGGAGGGAGGCAGGAGCACTCCCATCTGCAATTGGGCCTGGAGAAACCTTCACATCATCCGGTCCAAATCTGCATCGGAAAGGCTGCGAGTCGATCTCAACGAAGCCACCGAGGCTGGCCGGGAATGCCGCCTCGATGACCTCGATGGAGATTGGGTCTCCTCCTCCTCGGGGCCCGGTGAGAAGCAAGGAGACCGGATCCGAGAAGGGGAAGACCGGGAAGCCCTGGAGGGAGAAGACCGCTTAGCCGGGGGGGGCCGAAGCGGAGGCCTTGCCCCGCCGCTTGTGGTGCTTCTCCCTCCTTTTTTCTTTCCTGGCCTCCCTCTCCTCCAGAGCTGCAGCGGGAGTTTGAGTCCCGACCGGAGGGAGAGAGGCAGGAGTGGCCGCCGCCGAAGCCGGGGAGGAGGCCACAGAAGCATCGGAGGTCGAAGCCAAATCCGGGGGCAAAAGTCCCACTAGGATCAGCTTCGACCTCGACGCAGATGGAACACCCAGAGGAAAGGTGTTCAACCCCAAGGCACCGCACACACCGAGTGTGGCCATCTGCTGGGGAGAGCTTATGGCCACACTCGGTGCACTTGGAAAAGATGGATTTTGGGGCCTCAGACATTGTAAAGAAAAATCCACTCGTTAGGCCCCAAACACACAACACACAGAACGCTACGACCAGCGAAGGGGAGGGAGGGTAAGTTTAACTAAAAAGATATTAACTAGGGTAGTTTAGCCAAAAAAAGGAAACCTGACCACACAACACTCACTCGTACACTTAAGGGGATAATAAAAATTGAAAAAAAAAACTCTCATAAAAACCCTACGATACCAGGAGCTCAAAAACCTAGCTGCTGACAAGAAGCGTGGCAAACTAGATCTGAGGTCAGTCAGGGTTGGCAGGGGATTATGGGTGAAGGGGAGGAGCTAGGAGCTCGGATCTAAGCTATGAAAGATTGCCGGCTCGGATCCGAGGTCGGATCCGATTCCCAAAGGTTGCTGACAAATGAAGGTAACTACTTCAGATCCATACATATATATATATACATATATATATATATATATATATATATATATACACACACACACACACACACACACACACACACACACACACACACACACACACACACACACACACACTCACTCACACATATAAAAACAATAAATCTTATAATAAAATGAGAGGAGTCCGAGATCCTTCTTCTTTGGTTGGCAGAAAATGATTGAGCATTCAGCCAATCAGCTTTCACAGGAAAGGAGAGAGAGAGAGAGAGAGAAGGGGGTCTGAGCTTTTGAAGGCTGGACGGTACTGAGTTACCTTAGCAGATATCCCAAAATACCACTGAGGCAGTGGGAATGATGAACATAATGGGAAAGCATCTGCAAATTTGGTACTTACGTATTATCGCAACCAGATTTTCGCGATAATGCTGGTTGCTTCTGTTTATGGTAAGAAATAGCAATAAACTTTTCTAAAGTATAATAACATGTTTTCTGTAATGTTTTTAAGTTTTAGGAATGTTTACCATTCAAACCACTGAGAAAAATAAGTGCTGAAAAAAGGTTCCCCGTTTTACCGCCAGCATCTCATGTCAGCTAAGCATGTCCCATACTACTTTATATGCGTTCCTTTTCTCGTGCTGTGTTGATGTTGTCAAAGCCATAGCAAACAGGTTTTTGAAAGCTATATAATTATTTACGTTTTTATCTGTACAGTTCTTTACTGAGCAATCCACATCTTCTCAGCTTTGTACGCAGAAAAGCATTACAACACCAACTAGACAATCCATATTTCTTGAGCCGTAAAATCACCTAACAAAATCAATGCAATTAAAATAGACACTGCACTAAAAACAGAAGCAATCAGTACTGTCCTCTTATAACAAAGTTTAGTAAAGTATGTTTTATTTTTCCTGACAACCTTTCATTATATTGTTTGTAACAGTTTAAGCATTAAATACTTTACCGACATTAAATTGCATGTGTCCAATTTACTCTATACTGTTTGAAAAGGTGTAACCATTAAATACTTTACCTAAATTACTTTGCATGTGTCCAGTTTCTTCTTTTTAACCAAAACATTCAGTTAAAATAAGCTAAACTTGAAGAATAATCTTTCCGACTTGTGTCCCGTTTCTTATAAGTCCAACAATAGCAAAGTAAAGCTGAAAAATAATCTCAGGAAAGCACCTAACATCGTACAGTAAGTCCCACAGTCCTTTCAGGCCAAATATATGTACACTCGCAACCACTGATACCGCTATAACCGCTGAATTCAACTCTCCATGTCTTTACAGCACGCTACCCACAAATCCTAAAATTGTACGTGTTAATTGTTTAAAAAAGCACCATCAATATCCCAACACACTTTATAACAGCTCTCCCTTTCCTAATACAGTTCATTTTTGCTGTTTAAGTAAACGTCCAAAACATATACCGTTTTGCAAAATCTGGTTGTGATAATACGTAAGTACCGCAAATTTTGCATATAGTGGATTGAAAAAGTGGGACAAAGTTGGGAGGACAGGTCACTCAAAGTACCAAGAAAATTAGCAACAAAGATCAAAAGCATCATAGCTGGGAACTGGAAAACAAAATCCCAAATATCCAAGAATAAGATATATAACAGTTACGGACTTTGTATAAAAACAATTAAGATGAATATTTGAGGAGACCAATGAAGGAAGAGTGGAGTTAAATAAGAGGAAGCTTCAGAATTCTCATAGAAAAGGGAAAGGAGAATGAAATGGTGGAGGGATGAGGCGGAAGAGGGAATGTCAAACTAGGTGGGAAACATAATAATTGCTACTATAAATGAAGGTGCATTGTGCATGTGGAGTGCTTGTGCATGAAATAACAATCTCAACAATTAATTGATAAACAGCAAGGCATACTCACCTGTTATATTGTGGAAGCAGGTCGTATGAAACTTCCCCATGTAAAACTCCAACCCAATAATGGCAAAAATAAGAATAGCAAAAAATAACAGCAGTCCGATCTGAAGTAGAGGGATCATTGCTTTCATGATGGATTTGAGAACTACTTGTAAACCTGTAAGAGAGTAGGAAAAAAGATGTTATATATAGACCATCCATGACAAGTCAAACTATGCTGTGAACAAAAAGAAGCAATTTTATGTTTGACTGTAATCCATTTTCATAACAGCATCAGTTCCTTGTGGTAATGCAAAGTGTTTTCTGCCCAGTAACTATGTCATTATTCTGCCATGACAAGACTTCTTCTATCGGCTTTTTCCCAGTTATGGGTTGCCACACCGGAGCAACAGTCCACAGAACTATTGACAGTGGAGTTTTACAATGTGGAGTTGCCAGCCCAGTGCCCAACCTTCCACAGAAGACACACACACACACACACACACACACACACACACACACACACACACACACACACACACACACACACAATACACACACCTAGGGCCAATTTAGAGTGTCCAATCCACCTACAGCATGTCTTTGGGATGTGGGAGGAAACCGGAGCACCCAGAGGAAAACCACGCGACAGCAGGGAGGACATGCAGGCTCCACACAGAAGGCACCCCAGATGACAACTGAACCAAAGAACCTCTTGTTGTGAGACTGCAACACTAACTGCTGCACCACCGCTGCTGCCCTCTGCCATGACAAGACTGACTGCATTTTAGTCCCCTTTGACAGCTTGACTATCTGTTACCTGTTGTGCATCTCTTCAGCCTTTACAATTCCTCAGGTTTACAATCCCACCCTCAGCTAAGCTGTCAATGTAGGCCAGTTCTTAATGTTCATTAGGAGGTAGACATCACTGTTACCTGTATTGGGGTTTGACCACTGCAGCATCATCTGGACTGTTCACAGGGATATTTTCTGTTGTACCATGGCAGTGTCCCTTACAAGTTTCATAGCACACAAGGGGGATATGCACTAAGCAATGGGAGGTTAATTGCCCAAATCTGTGGGTGATATAATTTTTCAAAATGCACCACGCCCCTCGTAAGAGGTAACATTCTTATTGTTCGTGGCCTGGCAGTTAGTGCAGAGGAGTAAGGCTTTAAACTGTTAACAACCTGCTTCATGCAACCAAGGGTACAAGATTTGAGTTCTTCCACATCCATTTGCCTACTGTGTGACTCTGAGTCAGTCACTCAACCATGCGGTGGTCCTGCATTGCCCTGAAAAGAGACAGTTGTGTCCACTAAGGTTACCCAGTTAACGAATATAAAAAGACCACCCTTGAATTACTCATACCAGTCCTTTCCTGAAAAAGGAGCTAGTAGGCACAATCTCATTATTTCTTTTTTTCCTGGCTAGCTCTTCTGGCACCCAGGGCATTAATCAAATTCTGGTCATTTGGGATACAGTCTTGGCTTCACCTCTCTATGTTACAGAGCCTGCACAGCTTGACAGATTTTGATCTACAACACAGAAGGACATAGGGCAACAAATGAAATCTAAAGGCTACAGAAACAACATAGGAAAATGCTTCATAATACCCATGATATCTTGGTTTTTTTCCTACACTGTCTACTTAAAAATGGCCAAGAGCTAATCATTTAACCTCATGTATTTAAAGGCTGCTGCTGAATACGTGTACCGAGTAAACTTCACCTGGGCACCAAATGAAATAAATATCAAAGTATTAATGACACCTAATACTGAACTGGGGAATACGCAAGAAGTCATTCACATTCTAGCCTGCTAAGAGTCAAGTCTATCAGAACAGCAACCCAAGATCCAAGTTAGTCCCAAAGGTCATGAATTCTGTTCAGAATTGAGGCTTGGTAATTGGCAAATCACTGCACTACAATCAACACTATGAACTAAGCATGCCTCTCAACTGTACAGATTTTCCCAGAATGTTCATATTTTTGGCTCATATTTTTGGTCTGTTCCTCATAAAATTTGTTGTTTTCTGGCAGATGACTAGGATGATTTGAGGAAATGACATACATTTGAGTCTCAGACTTTGAATCCTTCAGAAAATGTATGTTAAAACAAACCTGTTGCTCTAGCAACTTTCTAAGTTTATAAGAGCAATATTTAAAATACATCCCTATTTTTGCCCCCCCCCCCCCCCATTTTGTAGGGCTTTGTCCAGATTTCTTGCACTAAGAGGTTGATAGGTGTGGAACTAAGGCAAAAAAGATGCCAGTCTAAGTTAAGCATTAACATGGGAAACATGCTACTTCATTAAGTCACATTCATTCAGTCAATAGAAAGTACTAGAATGATTAACCACTTTCACCCAGCAAAAAACAGCATCCTTCTAACAGTGACATGCTGCCTACTGAACTGTTTCTTTGGCAACAAGTGAGGTTATATTTAAAAAAAATGAATTGTCTGCACTCTTTATGTGGTCACTGTCAGTGGCACAACAGGTAAAACACTTGCCTTTGGTGCAGAAGCCTGTGGGTTCAACTCCCACAATTGCTTACAATATGGAAAAATAAATGGGCTTCTATGATACTGGATTTTTGTAAACATAAATCAAACATAATCTCCAGATCTCCAGTTTATTCTCCAAACAAAACAACAATAAAAATATATTTCTTCAGAATATCTGCAAGAAGATTGCCAAATTTCTGTTCACATGAAGGGATAAATTAATGGTTTACTAAATGATAAAACCTGCCTTAACTTAGAATTACTGGAGTCCAGTACTCTGCAAGATAGTTTATCATGTCAAGGTGGCTCTCTTATTTTCTTTAATAATCTTGCAGATATAATTATTACAACCTTGAAAAAAAAGCACCATTATGATTACTTGTGACTTAGAAAATAGCATTAAAGATAATAAGAATACTTTGTATAAAACCATAGCATGTTTTCAAGAGTTTCAGGGGCGGCTCATGCTATAGGACTGCAGGACTACAGCCCTCCCACCTAGAAACAAAAAGAAAACAAACTGTGAAACAAAAAATTAAGAAAACAAAATATTTTATTTTCATGAGTCCCGGAACTCCGCGCATGTGCGGACGCACTCAGACTGCCCCGCAGATGCCCAGGAATCTGTGCGAACTCAGACTGCCTGAGTCAGCAGTCCGGATACAGGGAAGGCATTTCTGCCCCGCAGATGCCCAGGAATCTGTGCAGTAACGACCGCACAGAACAGAGGAGCTCCGGACTGCTTCATCTGCAGACAGGACCGATCAGGAGAGAGGTGAGGTGAGTTTTAAGCTCTCGCGGGGGATTACGTTCATCGCAGGCTTGGGACTTGAATTTTACTGTATGGATTTTGAGCGGGCTACTTGCTGCTTCATGGAGGGTTTGGGACTTGAATTGTACTGCTGCTTCATGGATTCCGGGTCTGGACACATTTAAACAGGTAGGTGTTTGTGTGTGTGTGTGTGTGTGTGTGTGTGTGTGTGTGTGTGTGTGTGTGTGTGTGTGTGTGTGTGTGTGTGGAGAGGCTTTTAGTGACAGAGATTTTTTGAGACAAGAAATGAAGCAACGGACAAGTGCTCAATTTGTCTCCATAGGAGATGTGTCAGTGTCTCTGTAACGTGTTGCTGATCATTTGATTTCAGTGATTCTGAGTTTTAGGCCAAGAAACTTTAAGCTGCCTTAAATGAGGGCTTTTGTTCTATGAGAGATATCAGAGAGACCACTCTTTTGCAGCACCAGACCTGCCACACAATGACAACAGTTTAAACATATTGATATGTATGGTTGCCCAATGGTGGCACTAGGCTGTAATATTTTTTACAGATTTTGTGATGTTATGGTTGATTAGTATAGGCATAGCTAACCGCGGTACTGTTTCTCAATGACATCATAACATTCTGTCCATGATATCAGAGACATTATCGGCAGCCATTATCAATGCTGTTCCAGAACTGTATTTCAATGCAGATGTTTGCATTTTTATACTCTGTATTGGTGATTGTTGAAAGGCAGCATATGTAGGACTTCAGTATAAGTTACAATCCTGCTGTGTTCTAAACACAGATGAAATTACAATAAGTGTGTGTGTGTGTGTGTGTGTGTGTGTGTGTGTGTGTGTGTGTGTGTGTGTGTGTGTAGGGGGGGTGATCACTCCCTCCCAGTGTGCCATTGCAGAACATAATCACTTAGGTTAACAGAAGGAATTTAAAGGCGTTTTTAATATTTTACTTTGGTGCTATATTCATTTTTGAACAAGTATATTTGGTGTCAACAAAAAGAACAACTGAACTCAGTTATTTTGCCATTTACACCCTCACATTTGGGTACATACTGATGTGCACTGGGAACCACAGTAATGGACTTACAAAACCCAGCATATTGAATGAGTCACTGAAAGCATTAACAAATTTAATGATGATCAGCTATTTTTTGTAAGTGGCATTCACTAGTATATCATTTGTGTCTGGGGACTTTGTCCCCCATTCCAGGCCAGCCTATACATATCTTTATGACAAACATGAGCCATGACAAACTGAAAATCCAGTTTGACAGCATCTTTTACTGACTTCTTGTGTTTTACCATTTCTCATATTAAGCTTTATAAAATTCTTCACTGTTATACCTCATTTAAATGAGTAGGATTCAGTGTTACTTTTATTTACAATAAGAGAATGGTGCTACACATGTGTGTGTGTGCGTGTGAAATGCTCCAGTTGCTATATACTGCTGGCCAGAGAACATATGGTGATGGGTAGAGAATACTTGAGGTTTGAACCCTGTACTGTGGGTGCAGGTGGCAAGGGCCTGAATTCCCTACCCACCAGCATTTGCAAAATGTTTGCAGATTTTTGCCTCATATTTGTTCTGTTCTGTTCCTCATAAAATCTGTGTTTTTTGTATTTTTGTTTTCTTACACAGTCAGTAGTGTAGTGCTACATTGGTAGCATTGTTGCCTGACAGCTACATGTTCTCTAGTTTGATTCTTGGCTGGGGTGCCTTCTGTGTGGAGTCAGCATGTTCTCCCATCTTGCAAAGACATATGTCTGGAGTGTTTTTCCCTGGCCTCTGCTGAAAATTGGCTTTTGTTCCAAGTCAGACTTTCTTGGTTAACAAATGTTAAATAAATAAAAATAACAGGCATTTGACTTTCATACTTCATATTCTTCAGAAAGTACATGGTAACACAAAACCTTTTATTCTAGCAATTTTCTAAGTTTATAACATGGGTATTTGAAATTTGTCCCTATTTTTTGGACTGTATTCCCCCATTACTGGCTTTGTCCACGTGTTTTTTGCTAAGAGGTTGAAAGCTATGGTGAGAACTGAATTCACTGAATATGTTTGGGGGCTGTATTCCCCCATTATTGGCTTTGCTCAGGTATTTTGTGCTAAGAGGTTGACAGCTATGGTGAGAACTGAATTCACTAAATGGTAGCCATTTACATTTCAGTCTTCCTCTGCTTTAAGTAGCAATACTTTAATGACCATCAGGTATGCTTATTGGAGATTGTAAGGTGCAAGTAAGCTTTAATAAGCACACTGTTAAAAAATTACCAACATTGAAAGCCTTTTTGTTGTTGCCATGCAGAGAATATTTGCATAACTAGATAACATATAAGCCTTGGGTATTAAAATGCATATGACAGTATTTGTAATAAAAGACAGGCTTACAGTATTTTCAGAAGCTCATTACATTTGTTGAAGACTTGCAGTCATCTTTGCAGGCTTTACCTGTAAACTAAACAGAATGCCAATCTATCATGTGTGGTCCAGAACCTTTGCAGTAATCCTTTAAGCAGTTTATCTTGAGCTTGTTTAATGTTTGCTGTTCATTATTTACTTTGATCATGTCCTCCCCATGAAACAAGTAGATAGTTGTTGTCAGGCAGCAGGTCTTTTTTGGATAAGAAACATTTTTACAAGTGGGGGTATCACAGAGATTGCTACTTTCAGCATGTTACTTGGTAATTTTATAAAACTGAATATAAATTATAATTAGAACTGCAGTGCAAGGAGAAGTGGTTTGAGTTGAGTGCTGCTTGTTTTTTTATACTTGATTTTGACTGGAATTCCAGTAATGTATTTAAAAAGTAATTTATTTTTCATGACTCACAACCTTTGTGTTTCCATCTAGATATTAAGTAAGCTGTCATGTAGTCAATGTATTGAAATATTATTTCTTCTACACTTTATTTTGTCTTGATTGAACTGTTGTAATGATGATTTGGCACCCAGGGCAGCGTATTTAATTAAAGTTCCAGTTGTTGTGGTTTTGAGCATAGCCCCACCCCTTTCTAGTTGACCACACCCCATCCCATTGGCCCCACTCATTCAGCTGTCTCCTGCAGCCCCCCTTTAATTTGAAGTCACCAGCCACCACTGAAGAGTTTGAAAAAAAAACAGAATATCATACTTGCAATACTGGCATTATTGCATGCTGCTCAAAGTTAACTTGTGAGATTCTTTCCCCTCAGTTACAATATAGTTTATTAGATCTGGGGGTGGGTAGATGAAAGAGGAATAATCTAATCATTTGAGGCTTGAGAAAAAATATCTATCAAGGAAATTTTTTAAGAAAGTGAGACATGAAAGATTCAAGATGACATCAGACATTCAATTGTTGATACAATTTATTATTAGATTTAAAATGTAATGCCCACCATTTGTTTTCTTTTGCTAGAAAGGTTACATCTATAGGGCAAATAAACAGCATCTCTCTAATATTTGTAAAGAAAATAATTTAAGGCTTGAATACTACAGACTAAACTGCTGTGATTATGATCTTTATGGCTGTACATTTTTTATTTATTTTTCATTTTGCAATTCATTTACTGGGTGAGTAGACAGGTGCAGTGATCTTATTCAACCATAACCTGTGCTCATAGAAAGTACAGTTGTGTAAACCTCACTTACCCATAACAGTAGATGCTTGAAATCCTTACTGCTGTGGTAGCATATGGGTTGTGTCTTGCCCAAGACAAGGCAACCGGCCAGCTTTCCAAAGGTCTGGATCCCTACCTCTGAATCACTCTAATTGCTAATTGGTAGACTTCAAAGAAGAAAATCAGAAGTCCGAGTGGAAAATCATCTTGCCAACTAGAAAAGAAGTAGCATACTCATCTTGAACTAACCAAAAAAATAATAATCCAACACATCATGTGAGGATGGTGAGTGAGAGTGACTATTGCAGCAGTGAGAAGTTTGAACATCTACTGTTACGGATAAGTGCACCTTACACAATTGTACGCTGTTCATCATCCCCACTGCTTCAACAGCCTATGGGAAGAAAACTGCTGCTCATTCAACCTGGGAGGAGGAGGAAGCATATGGATCCAGGAAACTGTGGAGAACAGTCCTAATAATGTTAGTCCTGGATCTAAACAAAGAATCCAGTATGTAATTCCTTGTAGAGGTATATACAGAGGATCACATAAGTGTTTCTTGAAAGTTTTTAGAATCCACCCTTTTCCAATAAGTTATCAAACAATAGAAAGCCCAAGGAGAGTGTGCCTTAATACTGCCTGGAAATAGTTCATCATGGTGGGTATAGCAAAAATGCAAAGGCAGGAGACAACCACCATGAAATGTCTGTCTGACACAGGTTCTCCTCTTTTAGTCTCAACATAAGAAATAAATAGCCAGCAGGCTTTACTATAGGACTTTGCTCTGTCAAGAAACTATCTGAGCTGCCTACGTATGTCCAGAGTATGAGAGATCCTTTCTCCATGGTTCTAAGGGTTAGAATAGAACAGTAGGAGATTGATGGTCTGATTCAAAGAAAAAAAGTCAAGTTCTCACCATAATGTTCCATCTGAGTTATTGCTTTATTTGTCTTCAACCCGCAGGGTTTCACATCTGATCTTGGATCTGACTCGGCCGTATACTCCAGCCTTGGAGCTAAAAGCTGAGCCCCTCCTCTCCTACCCATAATGCCACACTCTCCCTCTATCCTTCAGATTGAGTTTGCTGCTAGAAATGCACAACCACCACCAAAACACCAACAAACGTTATCCACACCATCCACAGAATACCTCAGGGCTTGAATGATACAAGAGAGGGAAGGACCTGAGTCACTTCTGCCAGATCGTCCTAGGATCTGAGGTAGGAGGAAGGAGGGTGGGAAAGGGTGAAGAAAAATAAAGCAACAACTCAGATGGAATCTTATGGCAAGAACATAACTTTTTATCTGAAGTTGTTCTCTTCATTTGGTCTTCAACCTGCAGGACAGAGTCCCCAGCTACATCACCCCGGGTGGCCCTCATGGAAGGATATTCCAAAGCATGGCATAGCAAAAGGAGGCCCTACTCCTGGAACAGACATCCAATTTGTAATGGGACATGAAGATATGACAGGATGCCCACACAGTTGCTGAGCAAATGTCATCAATAGGCACTATGGACCAGAAGGCCACAGAGGTAGATACAGACTGAGTAGAATGGGCCTTGACATGATTAGGAAGAGGAATGCCTTTATTGGAATATGCCAATGCAATGCACTTTGAGATCCAGTTAGCTAAGGTGACTTTCATGATAGGTCTACCTAGTCTGGAAGTAGTAAAGGAGGAGAAATGCTGGTCTGTTTTTCTGAAAGATTTTGTCCTAAGTAAAAATGCAGCTGTCTGTGAATATCAAGTAAATGAAGTTTGCATTCTCTCGTTTTGGAAATTGGGAAAAAAGACAGAAAGATTAATCACTTGGTTAATACTGACCTCTGAAGCAACCTTGGGCATAAAGGAAGGATTAGGACGAAGAGTGACTCTATCTTTGTGGAAAACCAGATAAGGGGGGTTTATGGATAAGGCATGAAGTTCCAAAACCTTCTTAGCAGAGATGATAGCCATTAAGAAGGCCATCTTCCAAGGCAAGAATTGCAAATCAACTGTGGATGCTGGTTCAAAGGGAGCAGAAACCAGAGCTTGTAGCACCAAAGTGAGGTCCCAAGGGGGCGTAGGATCCTGGACTGGAGGCCGAAGTAGAAAGGTGTCCCTCAAAAACACCTTACATATTTTAGTGGACGCCAAGGAGGAAGAATCTTCACCAATTTGGAACTTAGAGATGGCTGCCAACTGCACCTTGACTGTGGAGAAGCTAGCTCCACTATTAAAGACGTGAGCCAAGAAATTGAAAATACCTGGAACAGGAGCTGTGAAAGGGTCTAACTGTCGCTGTTGAGCTCAAACAGAAAATCTCTTCCATTTACTAGAGCAAATTTTCCTGGAGGAGGGTTTATGAGAAGCAATAAAAATCTTCTGAATGGGGGAGAACAGCTCGAGAATTCTAGCCATCATAGGAAGTGGAGTAGCCAAGCAGTCAGCTTCATACTGAGGACGTCTGGGTATTGTTCCCCCGAAGGATGAGACAGAAGATCCGGAAGAGGGTTGAGAGTCCAGGGCGGACACACAAAGTCAGACCACAGGAAGGGAAACCAAACTTGTCGAGGCCAGAATGAAGCAATCAGGATGACTTTGCACTTCAACCTCTGAGCTTTCTGGAGGAATTTGGAGATCAGGGAAAGAGGAGGATATGCATAAAGGAGACCGGGGGGGGGGCAAGCACGGACCAAAGTGTCTCTGGGAGATCAGGGCAAAGTACTCATTGTACTTGGCATTGGAAGGAGAGGTGAACAGATCTCAGCAAGGTTGACCTAATTTCTGGAAGATCATGTTCATCACTGATGGATTGAGAGACCACTCATGAGGCATCTGAATGGTTCTGCTGAGCCTGTCCGTTAAAATGTTCGACTTCCCTGGAATGTGCATTATGATAAAAAAGTGGTTGGAAGAGATTGCCCACTCCCACAATTTCATGGCTTCTCAACATAAGGGGTAAGACCTTGTTTCCCCCAGTTTGTTGATGTACCAGACAACCAACATGTTGTCTGTCTGGATAGCAACTGTCCCCGTGGGAAGAGAGGCATAAACAGCTTACAACGCTAAAAGGACCTCCCTCATCTCCAGGACATCTATATGCAGATTAGTCTCTAGAATGGTCCAGGTGCTTTGGACCATCTGACCCACCCGATGCCCCCCCCACACACACACACACACACTAGCTGTGAGGCATCTGTGGTACCATGGGCTTGGGAGGAGGAGGAAGGAAGGTACGTCCTGAGTACAAATCATGGGAGTGAAGCCACTAAAGAAGAGACTACTTGCAGACTTGAGAAACTTTGATGGGGTAGTCCATGGGTAGTTCGAGGAGGGACCACTCTACCGCTAAAGTCCACTGAAGTACTCTCATAAGAAGGCATGCATGGGGAAGAAGAGTTATGGTCTCTGCCATCGACACCAATGCTCTGAGGACAAGAAAGGCGGGGGGAAGATTATCGGTGAGAATCTGCCTCACATGCGACTGAAGCAACTGAATTCTGTCTGGGGGTAGAAAGGCCATGCACTGAACTGTGTCCAGTCGAGCCCCTATAAAGTTGATGATCTGAACTGGCTCCAATCTCAATTTGAAAAGAGTTATGGTTATGCCCAAGGTCATGGCTAGGTGGAAAAGACAATCCCTTGCTTGTAGGAATTGATACTTGGTGGGGACAGTGAGGAGCCAGTCATCCAGATAAGGAAACATGCAGAATCCGAGCAGTCTCAGGTGAGCTTTGACTACTGCCATCACTTTAGTAAACACCCTGGGGGCTGTAGTGAGTCCAAAGGGGAGTACTCCGAATTGAAAGTGATTGGCTCCCAGCTGAAAGCAGGGAAACCTTCTAGAGCACTTGTCCATACTGATGAGGTAATATGTGTCCTAAACATCTACAGAGCACATCCAATTGTCCTTCTGCAGAAAAAGCAGAATGGACTGTATGGTGACCATTCGGAATTTTGTTTTTGCAACCGACTTGTTTAGGGGGGTGAGATCCAGAATGGGTCTGAAGCCCCCGTTTTCTTTGGGACCAAAGAGAATCTGGAATAGTTGCCAGATCTGAACTGGCCCTGGGGGACAGGTTGGATGGCTCTCTTTTCCAGCAGGTTTGCAATCTCTGGAGCCGACAGCTCGCTTTGATTGGGTGGCACACCAGAGAGGTTTCTGGATGGTTGTCAGGATTGAGAGAATGGAATGGTGTAACCTCTGGATATTACATTTATCACCCAAAAATCAGCAGTGATGGATTCCCAGGCTGTTAGGTGAAAGGAAAGACTTCCCACAACTGCCCCCAGAGCACAGGGATGCCGAAAGGGCTGTTTCGAGAATGCAACATAGGACCCTTGATTTCAAGGACCCCCCCTGCAGTGTGGGTGTCGCCTGCCATTGGAATAATTTCCCCCTCTGCCTCTACAGGAAAAGTCTCCCTGCAAGTCTGAGAAAGCCCCAGAGGCTTTCGGAACTATAGCTTTTTACTGCCATGCTGGTTCCAAGAATAGGGCTGTTGTGGGGTAGAAATGTGTATTCCAATGGCAGACAGGGTCTTTCCATCCTTCTCGCACTGGGAGAGAGTGTCTCTGACTGTAGGACCAAAAAGGGATGATCCAAACAGTGTGTTGATAAAGGACACCTTGAAGGGTTCTGAAAATTCACAGACCCTCATCCAGACATGACACCTAATAGCAATGCCTGAAGTGGCTGCCCTTGAGGTACCCTCTGCCACATGCAAGAGTAATCTCATGGATGTTTTGTAAATATCATGAAGGGTGTCCATTCTGGTGGAGAAGATCTTCTTGTCCTCTTCAGACATGGACCCCAGGATGGACTCAGAGATTTCCTTCACAAGGTTCCTCTGAAGCATGACCACGTGTGCCAAGTAATTCAACGCGCACTGAGAAAAGGTCGCCAAAGAATACACCAGCTTACCAAATCATCCATCACCCTACACTCCCTGTCTAATGCGTGAACTGAAGAGCTCTCCTGGGCCAGCTCTTTCTTAGTGGCAGCTGCCACCACCACAGCATCGACCGGGATGCCCATAGTCCAGTGGGGCCTACCCGCAGGCACTCTAAGAATTCTATCCAGGCACTTAGGTATGGGCTCTACTGTGTCCAGTTCTTTCCATGCCCTGCTAGAAATCAAATCAATCAGGGAGTCAGAAGTGGGGGAAACCCAAGATGTACATGGTCCTGTTCTGAAACCTTCCAGGAACATGTACTCGTCAGAGTACGGTTTGTGGATGAGCCACCCACTTTTCTGCCACAGGATCTCCATGATGTCTCTGAAAGAGACATCCTCAGGTGGGGATCTAGGGGAACCTTCCCCTTCATCCAATTCCGAGTCTTCGGTCATGGATTCCGGTGGGGAAGCCAAGTGCCTCCTCTTGCACGTATGCTTCCTGTGCACCTCCTCAGGGGAATGAGCCAGGGAGGTGTCGGAAAACTTTGGGTGCTCCTGCAGGGGAGCCACCTGTAAGCTTCTAGGAACACGGTGCCCCTAGGTAGACAGGGTTGAAGGATGCAGCATGGGCAATTCAGAAGAGAGAGGGGTTGGGTCCAAAGGAGGGGGAGAGTCGATAATCTCATGGGAGCCAAGTGAACCCTCCCTACTAGTTCGAACTCTGAGGGCAAATGAGACTTCAAGGACAACTCCATAGAGGCCAAAGCCATCAATGTCGAAGCCCTGCTAACTCCCGTCGCATCCAGCGCAGAAGGTGGAGTCGAAGCCGAACTATCGAGAAGCCGATTCACCAAGGGGGAGGGACAGCTCAGAAAGTTGGGCTACTGAAGCCAACCCTTTGGATCCGACTCCGAAGCTACAGCTCTAGGAGTCAGTTTGGCCTGAAGACACTGGGGCCGAGCTGCTCAAGGTGACCATTGGCATTGAGATGTTGGTACCTGTTGGCAACGACATCTCAAAACTCAGGATCCTCGAACTCGAGGGCTCCGATGCCAATGGGCAGATCGGAGAAAGAGAAGTAGGTAAGAATGCTGAATGAGCACCCTTAGCCAACTGAATTTGCACCTTCAGAAATTTCCTCATGAGCCTATCCACCTCAAACTCGGAAAGGCTACGGGAGGACCTAGAGGAAGAGGCTGTCGACCTCAGCCTGGAGTGGTGCCTGGGTGATGCCAGAATCACAAACTTGGGCAGGGGACCCACTGGCTCCAGAAGAAGCAAGGGGGTCAGAGACAAGGAGAAGCAGAAGGGCGGGCTTTTGTTGGTGGTTCTCCCACAGGGTCACAGGCTCTATCAGGAGACCGCTTCAATCCATCCCAGTTTTTGCCCTTCTCAGCCACTTTCTTGGTGGGGGGGGGGTTTGAGCCTGTGAAGTGGATTCAGTAGAGGTGGAGGCAGAGGAAGGGATAAGACCCCTGAGGATTCATTTCTTCCTCCTGTCTATAAGCATGTGCTGATTAAAGCCCCCGCAAACAGAATAGGAGGAATTTAGGTGAGCCGCTCCTATACACATTACACACAGAGTGTGGGCATCAGGAGGAGGGATCTTATGCTCACACTCTGTGCATTTTACAAAGCCTGCTGGCTTTGAATCAGCCATAGCAGGAACTACAAGAAAAGGAAAGAAGAAAGGTAGAGAAAGAAGAAGAAGCCTTAGACTACAAGTCCTCTAAAAACTGCCAGCTAACTAAACTTTTTTTTTTTAAACTAAGGGTAGGAGACAGCAAAGAAAGAAAATAGAAAAATGTCAGCTAACAAACTTACAGCACCAAAAAGATGCCTACATATCTCTGGAGGGAGTTCAGCAATGAACTCCATTGCTGTTCAAGTGAGAGGCAAATGAGATCTGAGGGCTGGAGGAAGAGTGGGGCATTATGGGTAGGAGAGGAGGGGCTCAGCTTTGAGCTCCAAGGCTAGAGTATACAGCCAAATATGATCCGAGATCAGATCTGAAACCCCACAGGTTGAAGACCAAATGAAGAAAACACCTTCAGATCTCAGTTTAGCTTGGGCATGAATGAAGAATCTGTTCTTACTGATACCCTACCCCTAATGCAGAGCACATAGAGTTTACCTACCAAAAGAGTTATGCATCTCAGATATTTATCTTGCAGATGTCAGTGCAAAGAAAAGAACATGTTTTCATATATAATGAACCTAGATTATGTGAGACGAGCAGGTTTGAATGGCGATGAGGATAATTTTTCCTAGCAAAAAGTTAAGATCCCAGGAAGGAACAACCTGCTCACAGGGAAATCTCATGTGAAACACTCAAATTAGAAGCTGTTTTACTAAGAAAACTTTGAGGAAAGAGATGGCTCTATGTCCAGACATATAGAATTGACCACAAGATGTACCTTGACAAAGCTGTATAGAGACTACAGGCTTGTAACCCATACAAATATCTGAGCTCCCGTGGTACAATCCTGGATAGGGACCCGGTTATTAGGTAGGAATCAACAAGAAAAGCCTTCCAAAAGTCCAAAAAAGATTTTTTAGTAGTAGGATTTACTACCGCCTTTAGTATCTGTTGCATATCCTACAAAACAGATGCCTAAAATATATCAGAATCCAGGCAGAACATTTAAAATGTAATAGACTGGGGTGAGTAAACCTCCCTCTGTCTTGTGTGAGTAGATCCATATTGTGAGGAACTTGTGGCAGTTGCCACTGGCCAGTTCCATAAAAGGGAGAACCAATAGTGACCGGGCTAAAAGGACTTCACCACAAAAAGGTTTTTGAACAGTCCCTCTGAATATTCAGAAAATACCCTCGATAAGGGGGAAAGGGTAAATTGCATAAAGAAAAAAATCCCTAGAAAGGTAATAAAAAGAAAAAAAATTTATGTATTGTCTGTTTTGAAAAGAAGCTAACAGATTTCTTTTATTTGTTTATTTATTGACTGATTGAGTGAGTGATTGATTGACTGACTGATTGCGTGTCCTTTGTTTACTGGGGAAATCTGACTGAGCACCCGTCCCATTTTCAGCAGAGGCCCGGAGAGAAAAGCTCCACATAAGATACATATTTACAATGAACAACAAGAAAAATTAAACATTTTAAGAATTACTTAGTAAGTAGTATTTGTATTGCATTGAAAGGTAGTATTGAGACAAATAAAGACATTTACAACATACTTTAGAAGTTATATTATTTTACATAAGTCAAAGACATGTTAGCATGTAATAGCTGGAGATACAATGCACATAGGTTCAGTTTATGTATACTGGAATGAATAAGGTAGGATGTCACTACAGCAGGAATAGAAAATAGACGAGGAGGAAGGGTATAAACAGAAATAATCAAGAAAACTATAAGAAGAACAAGTTCTGATAGGGGTATTTGTAGCACAGGAACCATTTTGAGATACTCCACAGAATTGGATCAATTCCTGTGAGACCTTGGGGACTTCCAAGATGGCTGCACATTGAGTAACAGCTTAATTCTGGCTCTCTCAGTCTGAAAACAGAAACTTAGCAGAGAAAGTCAGTGGACCTAGATTTCTGGGTAAATTTCAGTAACTGACTAGTAAGTGCACTGCCTAGATGCCAGGAATAAAGAAATATAAAGAACCTGGAGGAAGATCAGCTACAAAAGTTGAGGAAAAAACACAGACTGGGAAAATTAATGCAGTTGTTCAGAAAAAAGCAGTGCAAGTTCTAGACATGACTTCCAGTAACCTAGAGGAAAGTATAAAGCAGCTGCATACAGTCCTGGTTAAAATAAATGAAACACTGATGGAGTACAGTTGGTTCCACTTAAATGCATACCGGATAAAAGCATATTCCGGTTAAATGCATAGAGTCTGTTCAGTCCCATTGTTAGTCAATGGAATTGTATTGAAGTGTATTTCAGAGTAACGCATATCTGTTAATTGCATACTTTGTTTAAATGCATAGCTGTCTCAAATCCTGAGTAGAGTAGTTTACTGCCATATTATTTACTCCGCATAACCGCATAGCCCAGTATGGCTGCAAGCTGTAACCACAGGGGTATTAATGTCCAGAATGATACCACAGTATAAGGACAAAATGATTTACTTCAACAATTGGCTAAGTTTCTGATGTCATTCAAAGGAGATCCAGTATCTGTCTGCCTGGGACAACATGATCGATAAACGACGATGCTTTGCCAGAGATGGTCTGCACCTGTCACCCCCAGGATTCAGGTTACTGGCTAAGGCTCTTGCCACCCCTATAGTGCCTTTTTTAATCAAGGCTCAAAGGACAAAACCACCACTGTAACAGATATAAGCATGCAAAAATCTGAAGGTAATGCTACTCAATGCTGGAAGTCTAAACCTCAAAATGCAGTCTCTCGAGGCACTCCTAAAAATGGAGAACATCGATATCTGTGCAGTAACTGAGACATGGTTCAAGGTTCCAGAGAGCACCCCTGCAATACCAGGCTACAACTCTTACCACACTTTTCGGCCACCAAACCAGGACCGAAACACTAAAGGTGGAGGAGTGTCCATATTCACCAAGGATATTCAAACCTAGAGGCTAGTTGCCCAACACAATGCATCTGAAATTCTACAGGTGCAACTAACACTAGGTAAGACTGCAATCCAAACTGTAGCTTTCTACAGATCCCCCACCATGCCCCAAGATTCTCACTACACCTTTCTAGACATACTGGAAAATATTAAGATACAACCAAACACCCTAATACTGGGTGATTTCAACTACCCTGACATTAATTGGGAAAACTCCTCGGGTACCAACACCTTTGCCCAACAGTTCCTGGAAATCATAAATTCCAATGCCCTGGATCAACTAATCCATAGTCCCACCAGGGGCTCAAATATCCTAGACCTGGTCATTACCAACATGGGAGATCGTTGGTCAGGTCTGACCATAAGCAAATCACCCTTGCCATCCACATCCCACCCTCACCCCCAGTAGGGAAACCTCCATAAAAAACTTCTCCAAAGCTAACTTCATGCTACTCAAGTCAGAAGTGACAAACTTCATGACACCCATGCAGACGGAATCTGAAAGTTCGACTGCTGAATCCTACACTAAGGCACTGTACAAGCACATCCACTCGTGCATGAATCATGCCAATCCAAATAGAACCAAGATGCTTTCCTCCAAAAAAAAAAAGGAAGCCAATCTGGTGGTCCCCTGCCATAAACAAACTATACAACAGAAGGAAGAAGCTGTTGCAGAAAAGAGGAAAATCCTAGGATGCAAAATCCTCCCTTACCAGGCTCAATAAGAAGCTGAGAGCCCTCATAAAATCCTCCAAAGCTAGTTACGAAAATAAAATGACCAAAGGTTCCAAGAACAACCACAAGGCATTTTATAGTTATGTCAAGAATCTAAATGTCAATGCTCAGATCTGCTCTGAGCTACAACAGAATGGCATTAAATAAAATGATCCCAAGGATATTGCCAATATCCTGGCAGATCGATTCAGTGCCAACTTCACCCCCCTCTCACCCCCTAAAGGGTCCATCTCAATACCAAAAGATTGCCAAATTCCGGTAATCACGGCTACACAGGTAAAAATGCACTCTCCAAAGCTAAGAATACAGCATCCATGGGACCAGATGACATCCTGGGCTGTGTACTAAATGAACTACAAAATGAACTGGCACCTCACCTAAGTGTCAGGTTTAATCATAGCCTCACCTCAGGCTTCATGCCAAATGAGTGGCACACAGCTACAGTTATCCCACTCCACAAGGGGGGATCCACCTTGGATCCCGGGAACTATCGTCCCATCAGTCTGACGAGCCTGATCTGCGAAGCTGTGGAACACATTATCATGGAACTTATAAAGAAAGACATTGGCAACCTTCAAACATTGGACCCCACCCAATTTGGTTTTGTAAAGGGCTGATCTTGTCTCCTCAACCTGATTGACTTCTTCGAATCAATCTCCAGAGCTGTGGACTTGGGCAAGGTGGTCCATACAGCCTATCTGGACCTCGCCAAGGCCTTTGACACCATCCCCCACTCTGGAATCATAGATAAACTTACTAAGCTGGGCATTAATCCCAATGTCACTTGATGGGTTGCCAACTGGCTTACTGACAGAACCCACACTGTAAAAGTAGCCAACTCAAAATCCAGCTCCAGACAAGTGACAAGTGGAGTACATCAGGGTTCAGT
Organism: Protopterus annectens; assembly: GCF_019279795.1. Taxonomy (NCBI): domain Eukaryota; kingdom Metazoa; phylum Chordata; order Ceratodontiformes; family Protopteridae; genus Protopterus; species Protopterus annectens. The sequence goes on along the minus strand of NC_056743.1, from coordinate 1,918,535,067 downwards.
CCTGGGACCTCGCTTGTTTGGCATCTACTTCTCTGAAGTACAGGCCAGCACTAAGGGACTCTGACTAACAAAGTTCACAAATGACTGCAAACTGGGAACCATTACTGAATCACCCAAATGACATGGATAGTCTACAAAAGGGCCTTACAGAAACAGATGTTTGGTGCCAGAGCCATGGGCTCAATACACGTGGGTATGGAGCCGATCCATCGGCTCCGAGTCGGCCGCTTTCCAAACTCAAGATCTCTGAGTAGCTCGAGGCATAGTCCCCATCCCATGATGCTCTCTGACTAACCTCAGATCTAGTTTGCTGAACCCAGCAAGAAAAAATATCACTAAAGCATTCAATTGTATTTACTACTGCTTGGTAGTAACTTGATTAAAGTGTAGCTATCATTCTAAGTCTTTTGGATTAAGCACTTGGGCTTCAGACCAGTTGTTTTACATTAGGAAGGTTTGTGGCCTGCACTGTGGTGGCAGGACAGGTAGCTTACATCCTTCTAAGTTGGGAACTGCTGATTGAGGGCTCAGTGTCTGTTATTCTAAAAGTATATTAGTTCTGGTTTAAGCACTTGGGCTTCAGGCCAGTTATTTTACATTAGGAAGGTTCGTGGTCTGCACTCTTGTGGGAGGAGAGGCTGGACTCTGCCCCTCTGAGCTGGGAATTTCTGGTTAAAGGCTTATAGTGCCTGCATATTTGAACTGTTTCTTACTGAAATTGGTACACCTTGTTTGCTGTAGCATAGACTAGATCCAGGCCTGCTGAATCTAGCTTTGTTTGTATGCTTGTTGTCTGTTTGCTTGTTATTTCCCTGAAACGCTAATTCCACCTAAAATGCGGCTTTTCAGCACTTCTGTGGATCCCTAGTGATATCTGCATTGCTTACTGTACTTATTTCCTTGTTTCACTTGAAAGAAAGTTACTGTTTGTTGTTTTTGCATTTAAGTTACCTGTAACACATTGCATTTAAGTTACCTGGCACTTGCTCACTAAAGCAATTATATAAGTCAGCACTAAAAAATGAAAAGCACTACACCCTCACAAACTCCCCTTGAGTACCTTGTTCCCCATTGGCCCTTTTTTCAATTATAAAGGAATTCCCAATACTATTCTAGCATGCCCAAAGGTCAGTTGGCAATCTCCTCTCCAGTCCAGCTGGTGAATCTGGGAATCTTGAGGCAATGCTACAACTGCCTCATGTACACAGACAACCCTCTCCTCCTCCCAACAAATTCCAACACATGTGAGAGGTGCAACCATATAGCCAAACTGGAGGCTAAGCTCTCTCAACTCAGTACTGGCGTAACCAGTCAGGAGGAGAAGGAAACCACACTCACTACAATTCCAGTCTCACATAGACCTACCACGACAGCAAACCAAACACATAAACACACAAAAACATACTCGGAGGCTCTAAATAAAAATCTGCCTAAGCAGCAAAGACCTCCAAAGCAGACACCCAAGCAACCGCTACCCCAATACAAAACACATGCAACACATAGCTCACAAAGCCAGTGTGCCGAAGTGTCACAGCCCTTAAGGCTAAACAACACACCTGATACACTTGTAATAGGTGACTCTATCGTCAGGCACACTGATGTCCCGCTCACCAGGCTGAACAAGGAGAAGGTCACGGTGAGCTGCCTGTCGGGCGCTAGGATCCGCCACATAACACAAGCACTCAGGTCACTCCAAGGCAAGTACAAATATGACTCGGTCATTGTCCATGCTGGTGTGAATGACCTGAGACGTACTTCCCTGGACTACATGAAAAGAGACATAGAGGAGCTCTCTCAGCATGTAGCCCAGGCAGGTATGACCCTGACCTTGAGTAGCATCTTACCCTCACCAAGAATGATGCCACAATATGAAGACAAGATGATCAATTTCAACAATTGGCTTAAGTATTGGTGTCATTCAAATGGGATCCAATGCCTGTCAGTCTGGGATGACATGCTCGACAAGCCACGATGCTTCGCTAGGGACGGCTTGCACCTGTCACCCCTGGGCTTTTGGATATCGGCAAAGGCTCGTGCTTCCCCCATAGTGCCTTTTTTAGGCAAGGCTCAAAAGTCAAACCCACCTCCATAGGTATCACAAGGGATAAGAAACTAAGAGTAATGCTACTCAATGCCAGAAGTCTAAACCTCAAGATGCACGCACTCGAAACTCTCCTTAGCATGGAGAACATAGATATCTGTGCAGTAACAGAAACCTGGTTCAAGGCTCCCGAGAGCACCCCAGCACTACCAGGTTATACCTCATACCATGCTTTTCGGCCCCAAAACCTGGACCGAACCACAAAAGGAGGGGGAGTATCAATATTCGTCAAAGATACCCACACCTCCTGGTTGGTGGCACAGCACAAAGCATCAGAGACTATCCATGTGCAACTAACAGTGGGTAAAACTGCCTTCCAGTTTATAGCCTGCTACAGACCACCCTCCCAAACCCAGGAACCCCACTCAGCCTTCCTGAGAACACTGGAAAATATGAAGGTCTCTCCAAACACCATTATATTGGACGACTTCAACTACCCAAACATAGACTGGGAGCATTACTCTAGCTCCAACACCCTAGCCCAAAGGTTCCTAGAATTTATAAACTCAAATGCTATGGAACAACTTGTTACCACTCCCACAAGAGGGGAAAACATACTGGACCTGATCATCACCAACATGGGGACTCTATGCTCCAGACCAGAAGTGTATCCCTCATTGGTAAGATCAGACCATAAACTAATCTCACTGGATATTCAAATCCCGACCCCACCCCCTGCCCAGAAAACCACAGTGAAAAACTTCTCTAAAGCAAATTTCACACTCCTCAAAACCGAGGTGGAATCCTTCAAAGCCCCCGAGCCTGTGTAAAATATGGCCCAGACCACAGAATCCTTTATAAACGCATTCTATGAACACCTTCAGGAATGCATGGATCATGCAATCCCAAATAAAATCAAGACCCAATCCTCCAAAGGCAGATGTCCTGTCTGGTGGACCCCAGCCATAAACAAACTATACAATAGAAGGAGGAAGCTACAACATGATAGAGCAAAATCCCAAAAAGGGAAGGCATCTCTGATCAGTATTAGCAAAAAACTACGGGCACTCATAAAATCGTCTAAGGCCAGCTTCGAGAGAAAAATTGCACAGGACACTAAGGATAATCACAAGGCTTTCTTTAGTTATGTTAGGAACCTGGGTGGGAATTCCCAGATATGCTCAGAATTAGTCCAAAATGACAAAAAATACATTGAACCCACAGACATTGCCAACATCCTAGCTGACAGGTTCAGCGCAAACTTCTCCCCCCCACCAAAAGGGCAAATATCTATCCCAGCAGAGTGCTGCCCCCCTGACATCTCAGATGCTCAGTTAAGAGCCGCCCTCTCTAAAGCAAAAAACACAGCATCAATGGGACCAGACGGTGTCCCGGGCTGCGTCCTACATGAACTCCAAGAAGAGCTAAACCCAAACATAAAACTACTGTTCAATCTCAGCCTTACTACAGGATATGTACCCAAAGAGTGGCGTACAGCAACAGTGGTCCCTCTCCACAAAGGTGGTGCCTCAACGGATCCTGGAAACTATAGCCCCCATAAGCCTGACTAGCTTGGTCTGCAAAGCTATGGAAAGGATCATCATGAAGCTCATAAATAAAGATATTGGGGACCTACAGACACTGGATCCTACCCAGTTCGGCTTTGTTAAGGGCAGATCCTGCCTCTTAAACCTGGTCGATTTCTTTGAAACAGTCACCAAGGCCATTGACGAGGGGAAGGTGGTCCACACAGCCTACCTGGACCTCGCAAAAGCCTTCGATACAATACCCCACTCGGGCATTATAGATAAGCTCACCAGCTTAAATATAAACCCCTATGTCACTAGATGGGTTGCAAACTGGCTCAAGGACAGAACCCACATGGTTAGAATTGCTGGAGCCATGTCAGACTCCAAACCAGTTACAAGTGGCATCCCACAAGGCTCAGTCCTGGGACCTCTCTTGTTCGGTATATATTTCTCGGCGGTACAGGCCAACATGGAAGGACTGTGGCTGACCAAGTTCGCAGATGACTGCAAACTGGGTGCCATAATCGACTCTCCAGCCGACACAAGCATCCTCCAAAAGGGCCTCATAGAAACAGACAACTGGTGCCAGAGCCATGGCCTCAAGCTAAACGCCAAAAAGTGTATAGTCATCCCCTTTGGCAAAAACAAAGTGCCCACAAATTACCACATAGGTGGTAATCCATTAAGTACAGAAGAAGTAATTAGGGACCTGGGGACCCAAGTTGATAGCAGTCTCTCATCTGACAACCATGTGGCCAAAGTGGTTAGAAAAAAATTTTATATAGCCTACCTAATCATGAAGGGATTCACATCTAGATCAGGGGAGGTCATCGTGCCTCTTTACTCATCCCTCATCAGGCCCATAACTGAGTACAATGCCCCTTTTGGGATGTACCTTACCAGACACCTGCAGCAACTGGAAAGACCCCAAAAGTACCTCACCAAGAGGATCAAAGGGCTCAAACAGATGCCATATGCTGCCCGGTTAAAGAAACTCCAGCTCTACTCAGTGGCATACCGCCTGCTCAGAGGCGATCTGTGCCTGACGTATAAAGCCATGTACAACTCAGAATTAATGGACATGCTGCACCTCAGAAAATCCAAATCCCATCGAGCTACGCGCTCGAGAGACTTGAACCTCAACACTGAAATAAATAGGACATGCTGGAGGGACAGATTCATAACCCAGAGGCTCCCTTCACTCTGGAATAAAATCCCAGTTCAGGTTAGGCAGAGTCCCTCATTGACTCTCTTCAAGAGGAATCTTGATGAGTGGATGGGAGATCGTAGGTTTACCCCGGGTATCACTTCTGTGTCACTATTAGACAGAGGCACAGTATACTAACCTCGAAAAAGGGCATAGCAAAATTAATTTAAAATGGGTGGCGAAAGCCAAACACACTCTGGCTAGGCTTATAAATGCCCTAGGGCAGATAGCCTAGTATGAACCTATGAACCTATAAACATATTAATATGCCAAACATATACACATGTATACATATATTTACAATTTGCCAAGAAATACTCTGGCTGGAGTAAAGGAAACTAGTTAGACCAACCAGACCACCAGTAATACCCGTTCTTCAAGAACCTGGAGGGAGAAGGTGGGAGGGAGTGTAAGAACAAAGGTGAGATGAACAACTCACATGGAACGTTATGGTAAGAACATAACTTCTTTATGTGAAGTTGTTCAATCTCGCCGTTTGTTCTTACACGTTGGTAGCGTCCCAAGCACCCTAATCCTGGGTGGCTCACGGGAGTACATTCCTGAGAACAGTGGAACCAAAGGAAGTCCTGTCCCTGGAGGCCCTGTCCACTTTGTAATGAGGGATAAATGTATGAGGTTTGGACAAAGTAGCAGCTGCACAAATAGTATCCAAAGGCAAACGGGCTGCATGAGCCAGAGATGTAGACACAGCCCTGGTGGAATGTGCTTTCACACTATGCTCT